>NC_065449.1:105348265-105666850 GCF_917563875.1 Diabrotica virgifera virgifera | reverse complement strand
TTTGAGAAAAAACACAGTTTGATTGGTACACCCGGTATACAATGAAAATTTACCTGTTTATTAACAATATTATAACATTGGTATTGCTAAAGAGTCAGGCTATAACATGTTCAAAAAATCACTTAAATTGGCCAAAAGGTTTAGGAACTATTAGACATCAAAAATGACCAAATTTTTAAGTGGGCCGATTTCTATGCACGTAAGTTTATTACAAAACCTCATACTTTAAAAAAGAAGACATCGAGCAGAATCCAAAAATGTAAAAATATACAGGGTGTCCCATTTAAAAAAAATGAAGTTACAATCAACTTCCGGTATAACCGGAAGTAGCAAAAAAGACCAAAATATTTTCATTAAATAGTTCATACCTCAAAACCCCTGTATTCCAATTTTCAGGATTCTCTTACCTTTAGTTCTCGAGATATTTCTAATAAGCCTTAATCTGCCTCGCCCTATATATAGTGTCGCGGGTAGGGGGTGTAGGTGCGCCACTGACGAGAACTGCCGTTCTCTGGTAATAAGGACAAGTTTACAATTCTACATCCCCTCCATTTTACAAAAATTGGGAAATACGGCGTGAAAAATATTTTCTCGGGGGTGAAAAAATTTTACGTTCAAAATAAGTGCGAAATTGTATAAAATGACTAATTCTAAGTAACTTTTGTTCTATAGAGTCTTTTCACTAAGTTAATACTTTTCGAATTATTTGCGAGTAAATATGTTCATTTCTAACAAAAAAACATGTCGTTTGACGGTTTTTTGCAGATAACTCAAAAAGTATGTAATTTAGGGAAAAAAATATTCTTAGCAAAAATATAGCTTATAAAAAACTGAAAAAAATGGTGTATGCGTGAGGTCTGTGGACCCAGTAAAATCAGAGTTGTAGCTAATGATAAATTTTGCATAAAATATAGTCAAAACTTTCTATGCCCCTCCTCATATACTGAAAAATCGACATTTATCTTTTTTGAGGTCGTTAAATGGTGATGAAATTTTTCATATTTACATTGGTTTTTGTTTAAAGTATGAATTTTGAATTTTCGCTTTTCCATAAAATACCGTTTTTTAAATTTGATTCGAGAAGAATATCATCTTCATCTGACGACGATGATGAAAATTATATACTGCCGGCAAACGTACAACAAACACTGACTAAATACGAAGAGACGACAACGATATCAGGGCGAGATTCCTTGTTGTGAACATGAAGAGTAACTACGATGCAATGCTCCAGGCGAGGATACGATGCGATGGATACGATCCTATGATACTAGGCGAGGATACCATCCTATGAGAGTTACTGAACACCATCATATCTCGAACGCTCCAGTACTTCAAACACATGGAAATAAAAATTAATTTAGACATGCCCTCCTACAGGCCATACTGCAGGGTAAAATATTTGATGGGCGAGGTCCAGGAAAAAAAAAAGATCCTGTTTAAAGAACCTGGTTCAATCTGTCCAGTTGTTCTGTCTTTTTCATCTTGTTACTTTTCGACTTCCGCCTCAAGTCGAAATAATATTGATTTTAAATGTGAAACTGTTTTATTCGATAATTTATCGTACGCCCCTGGTGAAACTAATAAGCATCCCAGAGAGAACCGGTGTTGATTTTAAATATTTCCTCTCTGGAATCTAAATATTTATCTGCTTGGACTGCGGTTTTATTAGCTGAAAAGTTTTGTTCAAAGAAGCGTATCAAAGTGTCCGCCTACCATTCATCGTTCATTTGCGTTGGAAATGATGTTTGATTTAGCTGACACGTTCGTTTTTTGACAAAATAATCTTTGTACTGCAAAGCCGCAACTTAAAAATAGTTCTTTGTGCTAGAGATGGACGTTGAGAGATGCATTCAAAGGAGTAAGCTTGTTATGTTACACATTGTTGTGTTGTGATCGCAAACGTGCAGAATTTCGTATAAGAGTAATTAAAATAAACTACAAAGTTTCTTTTTTGTTATTCTTGGCCATTATACTATCTATACCTGTCTTTTTCATTATTTATACATATTTTCAACTTCGGATATGGCAATACGAGGAGGAATAAGATGTGGTCCACATAAATGGAACCTTCTAAAAGATCTTCGGGCTTGACGCCAATGAACATTTTTTTCTAGGCGTACCTTCAAAGTATTGTTTATCATAGTTTACTCCAGAAGATATAAAATCTGGAATAAGAGTTGTTTTACAAACAGTGACAGGTGAAACCCTTTTAGCGACGAACTGAGCTTTTAAAAAAGAATTCAATAATTATGTTTAGATGAACGTAACTTTTTGAACAATAATTTATTTATCAATTTATTATTAAATTCTATTGTTTTTTGTTTTTTTAGTTTGTCTACTTTTTATTAAATGTTTAATAAATAAACAAATGCCTTATTTTGCAGTTATTTCTTTACTTAATCTTGAAAGCTGTTGCAGATGTGTTTGGTTACTTCGTCCAATAACGTATTTTGGTCTATAGAGCATCCCAAACCCTTTTTTCAGTGCGTCACAGATTATCGAATTCTCTCTCACGCATTACAGTTAGAAGTGACAAAAAAACGTACCTCTTTGATTATTAGGGAGCAGATTTATATGCGATCAATTTTGATGAAATATGCGCATATATATGCAGTAAAAAATTACGAAATATGCGCAAAATATGCACAAAAATTCAAAAAATGCGCATTTCGAGAAACCACAAATTTTCTGTTCTATTCTATTCTAGCGGGTTCTTTTATAGGGGGCGGCAATCTTATTTATTATCTTTCAAATAAAATCATTATTTTAAATATATGCAATTTATTCACATTTTTTACAAAAACTGATACCAATATTTACCTATTTAAAATAAAACAACAATATCACTATATATATTTTCCATTATAATTCGCTACAATGTGTTTTTCCAAATTTTTTACGAGGAAACATTTTCTTTGATATTTTTATAACTTGAAAAACTCCTTTCAACATCAATAGAAGTAATTGGGGCGTATTTAAAATAACTTGTTAAAGCCGAATATTCTGCACCAAAATCAATTTCAAAATTTTCCTTAAAGATTTCGCATAAATATGTTCTCCAAAGTTTTAAAGCCGTTTAAAGACGGGATCTGATCTAAAGCATGAATATTTCAATTCCCGTTAGAAAATCGTAAAACTATGGTCATGGTTAAATGTGTAAATTCTCTTAACAATAGGGGATTTAAAAGAATCACCAGAATTGTAGGTACCTGCTAAATATAATAAAAGTAAATAAAATTCGGATTTCACGGTAAACCATCCTTCATCATTTTACATCCTACAATCATTTTATAACGGCGTACTATAAAATATGTAAGTACTTTGTGTAAAGATCGGGTATTTTCTAAGAAAAAATGAAAAGGCAGTGAATGAGCCGTCTCTCTTCAGGTAGTTCTCGAATTAATAGAACAGCCTGTGTGGGGAAATATTTTGTGTCGAATTAAAAATTTTTTTTGGACCTAAATGTTTTTAATAGGCACAACATATGCATGTTTTTTTTTAAAATATGCAAAATTTAGTTAAAATTCTTAAATATGCGAAATATGCATGCAATATGCATTTAGCATAAAATCCGCTCCCTAATTATTATACATTGAACTTAGAAAATTATGTATTATAATTGCGTGGCATAATTGACAACTATGTAGTCAATTATGCTTTTCGCGTTTCTTTCTTCTGCTACGTATGTATATTTTTGGTTTCTCGGTTGATACCAGAAAGAATTACCTATTAACAAGTCATTTATTATTTGGCAGAAACTTATCATTCTTCTACCGTCAGGGCCTATTTTACCACTAGGCCCATGAGGCCCCTGATTCACTTAAAGAATATTTTTATTGAAAAAACAAAATACATTTTCAAAATTATTTTATTTTATGAGCAGGAAATAATAAATGATAACAAATTAGGTTAGATCGAGTTACTTGCTTGCAGAGTACGATCCTTTTATGTACTAACAATTTTTATATAGGTATGAATGTCGATTACCTAAAAAAGATACACCAGTACTTACAATAGCTTGAAATGGTTTTATTATTATTTTTAAGAGTACTTTACAGTGCCCTGCATTGCAACCCCAACATCTGGCAAAGCAATAAATAACTTTTTTGCAGGATTGATCATTTTTGACTGTTTACCGTGACAGGTTTTTCGTCAGTAGGTGACATTTACTAGCAACTCGACGGTAAGTAATCCAACTCCACGGTAAGTACTCCAACTCGACGGTAAGTAATTCACTTACCGTCGAGTTAAAAAATTTCTTAATTTTAATTTATTTTTTGAAAGAATAAAGAAAACTAACGAATTATTTATTAATGTTGAAACTTATGGTACAATTTGTTAAATTATTTAATGAAATCCCACTTGTTTGGGCTTAACGACTGTAAAAGTACGCTGGATGTTCGTTTTTGTACTTTGGGTACTTTTACAATCATTAAACCATCGGTTTGTTGGATGTCATTCATAGTAATATTATATAATTCTTCTCTTCTACAGGCACCAGGTATTCCCAATATCATTGCGACCTACAAATTATGAAAAAATCTTCATTAGAGTATTTCTTTTACCTAAACTAGCTTATATTACCTTATGAACTAGAAATTCTTCATCCGGTGCTTCCATCAGAAATTTTTCAAATTGCTCCCGTGTAAAAATTCTCGCTTTCTTAGGCCTATAGCCAACATTTTTTCTCTTCAAATACGCGATCAAAGTTGAAAACTTGGAAATAGCAATGCCATCATAAAGAAAAACGGTGGATTTAATCATTGAATATTCTGCCCAAAGGCTTCCAGGAGCTTTCAACTGCATATGTCTTTGAACGAAATATGCCAATAGAGTCTTTTCTTCGATTCTTAAATTCTTGCCTTCGCACCATTTTTTAAAACTTTGGTAGGTATTTTGACAACGGATTTTGGATTTTTCGAGAATAATTGCGGAACACCCTTCTTCCCAAGCCCGTTCAATTTCTTCAAATTCACTTTCGCTCATATTTTAATTTATAATAATCAAAATTGTACTTAAAATTATTGACAAATAAATAAAAACTCAATTCTCCATTGTTGTTATGCACCCTAGTTACTACCTAACAACCAAAGTATCTATCTTGATAAAATGAATGAAACTAGTCAATATGACGAAAATGTTTAATTTTATAATTTATAATGGTATCAATCGTGCAAAAAACGTTATAAGCATGTCGAACGTTAAGGGTAACCGATCTCAGACAATAATTGGAGTCGTCGCACCGCTCCTCCTCCAAACAATTGTCTTCGATCGGTATAAAACCCTTACCGTTCTCCATACTTAATATAACTATAGCAACAGTGAAACCCGTTATATCTAAATTTAGACTGCCACCTGAAAATGGCTTGGTGTGAATCGGTCATATTTCAATATCTTCAGTTGTATTAAAATATTATTTTATAATAATTATTATTGTGGTGTTTGAAAAATTTTATGTTTACTTTGAGATATTATTATTTAAATATTAAATGAAAAAAAAAACAAAATAAAAACATGTCATTAAAATGAAAAATCGACTTGTTTTAGACTTTTTTCAGAAGGCTTTTAGTTTAGGAGACATCTAATTTATTTCATACTTTACAGACACACTGTACATTGAAAATACATATTTGTAGTCTGAGTTACTTACTCTCAAACAAAAGTATCAGTCGTAGCAGAAATAAATGAATTAGAAATGAAAAGTACTAGAGTTTTAGCTAAAATATTGACAAGCTCGTTAAGGAAAACTCGGCTCGTTTCGAATTCAGCTCGGCTCGGCTCGCAAAAAATTTGGTTCGGCTTGAAGCTCGGGTCGTAAGAAACGAACCGACTTGAGCTCGAAGCTCGGCTCGTCAAACTAGCCGAGCCGAGCTAAGTTAGAGCCTGTGAGTATCCCTATTACAAACATTTAAGTGGCAGTGAAAAACGAAAAACGAAACAAAAATTAAGAGAACAGGAACAGCAGGCACAAAAAGATGCAATATTATCATATTTTACACCCCACAACAGTGCGCAAAAAGGAAGTTCGTCCTCCCATTCTGTTCTTCTTCTTCTTCTATGACACTACAGCCCAAATTGAGCCTTGCCTCCTTTATTTTTTGCCTCTTTTGTTTAATTGTTTATCTGTCGCTGCTCTTTTTTATACACGAACTCCTAAAAATGCTTGTGCAAACCTGCTTACTGCGTGTCTTGTCAGCGCTTTCTTGGTTTTCCAACCGGTCTCTTTCCCTGCACCATAACGTTCATTGCTCTTTTTGGTAGCCTATCCTCTCTCATTCTTATCACATGTCTGGCCCATTGCAATCTTTTTATTCTAATGAAGTATGACAGGGGTGTTTCCTTATAAAGTTAATAAAGCTCGTTGTTGTATCGAATTCTGAAGATTCCGTTTTCCCTCGCAGTTCACAGGTCCTAGTATTCTCCTCAGTACTTTCCTCTCGAATGTGTCGAGTTTTTTTTTTGATGTTTCTTTCAAGACCCGTGCTTCACTTCCATAGCATGCTATTGGTCAAATTAAGGTTTTATAGATTCTCATATTTGCATTTCGGTGGACAATTTAGACCGAAATATAATATACAAAATATAACATTATGGATGAGGGCAAAATAAGTTCCGTATTTCTCCATCTTCTGATCCGTCTGCATATATTTCTACTCCCAGGTATGTAAACTTTCCAACCGTTTCAATGCCATCTTCATGTATAATGTTTTGTGGGACTATATTTCTTCTGGTCTGTATCATTATTTTTGTTTTTTCTGTGTTAATTTCCAGACCTAGCCCTTTCGTTTGCGTTTTTAATTCTGCGTATGTTTCCTGTGCTCCTGTTGATGTTTTACTCATAATAATAACACCATCGGCATAAATGGCCAGTTGAACGGTTCTGTTGGTCAGTAGTTTTCCTCGTTCAGTATGCATTTGCCTAACCGCATACTCCAGTCCCAGGTTAAACAATGTTGAGACCAGCCCATCTTCCTGCTTCAATCCCTGCAAGATTTTGAAAAAGTCTCTCCGGTGGTTTTGTACTCGTACAGATGCTTGAGTTTCATCTTCATCCATCATTCATTGTGGCTTTAATGAGTCCAATTAGCTTTTGTGGTATTGCCAATTAAGCCAATATCTAGTATAGTCTCTTCCTTTTGACTGAGTTGTATGCCTGTTTGAAGTCTACAAACACGTTGTGAACGTCAATCTCGTGTTCCCATGATTTGCTCAAGACTTTCTTGACTGTAAATATTTGGTCCATTGTCGATCTTCCCCAGCTGAAGGCTAAAGCCCGTCTGATACTCTCAGTAGTAATTGCACAAGAGTTCTAAAATTCTATATTAATTTTAGAGATCGAGTGCAATTTGTTGCGATTATTTCATGAATAGAACTGTTCAAAACCAAAATTTTATTGTAATTTATTTATGTAAGTAGAAATTAGTACAATTAAACACAGTTGTTTTTTAAACATCACTTTTATCATTTTTAAAACATTAATTGTCATTAATGTCACTGAATGCATTTTTTCATAGCAACGAAGGGCATCTGACGTAATATACTTGACGACGGGAAATTATCAAAAATTATCAGTCTAATTTAGATTTCTGTAGCTTTCTATTGGTCAGAATCTCCTATGAATGAAATAATTTAATAATATTTTCTGCTAGTGGTTGAAACCGCTGGTTTACAATATACTTACGTGAGGACTTTATAATGCTGTACATAGAAATTCCACGGTAGTTTTTGCACTTTAAACAATTAAACAATGTTTAATTATTTAACTATAAATTTTATTAATTGTTAGTAAAAATTTAAATCCCTGGTGCAACTATATTTTTATTAAATAATAATTAATACATTTAAAAAAGTTATTATTATTATTATTACTATTAAATTTTTGTTAGGGGCCCGAAAATTATGTAGTGCCTCAGGCCTGATTTGAAGTAAAATAGGCTCTGTCTACCATTCCTATTTATCGTCTCTTCTCCATACCTTCCCAAGCAGCCTAATGCCATATTCTCATCAAATTAACCAATTAAATGTATAAGATAACCCCTTCTGACCTCCATGCAATTATACACTCTATTTTCAAAGCCTCTTCGTATATTTGCAAATACCTCAATATTATATATTGAGATTAGATATTCAACCAATAAATTAATTAAATCCAAAATTATCTTCAAAGTTATTACGTAAATTAAAAAAAAAATTGTATGTCGTGTAGAGAAAAAAAATTACCTTTCAAATGATGTGTCACCCGACCACACTTGCTATTTAAAACAATTGGGGGTTACATTTGAGAGCATGAATTTTGCATGAAAATTCGTACCCCTCCCAATATTAATTGATGTGTTTTTTTTATTTTGGAGGAACTCTTGGTTTCTGAGTTTTTGGGGGGGTGGGTCAAATTTTCGTTGGAACACAGTGTATGTGTGTATATCGATAGTGTAAAGTAATTATTGGTTATACACCTTAGTCTATGCCACTGATGATATGATATGATACACGTCGGTAGTGCACACACCGCGACGCCCAAAACCGGATGTCGCCAGGCACTGACAAACGCGTCATCGTTTATCATCACAAAGTGGCGTCATCAAAGAGGACGACATTTCAGCTTGTCCTAAAAATGTTATCGAGAGAAATGATGCGCAGGAAGCGCATGACAAATGCTACCTTAATTATTTTTCATGCGGACATATTGATGTTGGAGACAGCTTATCAGGTATATAATTAATGAATTAGGCACAACACATATTTTACTAAAAATGAAAAATTAGATTGCTTCGCATAACAAGGAATGTCTTCGAGTCTGGGAAGACCAACATAAATTGATTACGGTTTAGAAACTGGATAGTGCAAACATATGTCGATTTATATTGATGGTACCGTTTTGTTGACACAATATATTGAGGAAAAGAAGTTTTGACAAACTATTAAATACAATGAAATTAATAACAACTTCAGGGACTCGAAAAAATCTCAGTTTCATTTTAAGGCTTGATGGATAAAGCTCGTCACATTAGTATCTGCGATAGGCATGGATCCCGAGTACCAAAAAATATTTGACTAATAGCATGCTGAAAATTTGTTAATAGCTTAAGCTTTCTAGTCGGATAAACTTTGATGTATGGGAACACTGGAACAGGGGAAGTTTTAATTGTGGAACAGTTTAAAAATTTGGAACATCAGACTACGAAAACGTCCCATGTATTTTATCGGACAGAACTTCCAATTGATTTGTTACCCTTTCATTAAACTATCATGCAAAAATCAGACTGGTATTTATCACCAACACCTGGCATTTTAATAAGTCCGACATTTAAAACATGTGAAATGACAGGAATTATCACAGGTGATAGATAGCAGTCTGATTTTTGTATGAGAGTTTATTGAAAGGGTAACAAATCAATTTAAAGTGCTGTCTGACAAAATACATGGGACGTTTCCGTAGTCTGACGGCATAGGCGTAACCAGGGGGGCTTCGGGGTTATAACCCCCCATTGTGATGTACTTTGAGCTTCATACGCCTAACACCATACCCCCATAAACCTTCCAGTAGTTGTAACCCCCACTTAGGATCATCCTGGTTACGCCGTTGGGACGTTCCAAATTTTTAACCTGTTCCACAATTAAAACTTACTCTGTTCCAGTGTTCCCGTACATCAAAGTTTGTCCGACTAGACACCGTTAAGCTATTAACAAATTTTTCAGCTATTAATCAACTTTTTTTGGTATATTAATCAACTTTTTTTTGGTACGCGGGATCCAGGCCTATGAGTTTGCGTGTTCATTTCAGTTGTCCAGAAATTTTTAAATATTGTTCTGGTCTTGGTTTTAGTTTTATATTTTAGTCTATATTCTTTTTTTAAAGTATAAATTTTAGTTTTAAACTTTTAATACTAGCTACACTATTTCCTTCAAAGCAGCACTCTGCCACAGATCTAAAATGTTAAGTGAGTCTAATATCCATTTCTTCTTCTTCTTCTTCTTCTAGTGCAGACTCCACAAATTAAGGTTGGCTATATAACTATTGCACTACTGTAGATTCGTCAATATCTTCTGTTTTTTATTTTTTTTTTTCCTTTTATTTTGATGTTTACTTTTAACGCAAAATCTATTAATTTTCAGGGTTTTTTTGCATAATTACCGAATTTAATATATTGTTCGTCCGCTATTACTTTTCCCAAGCGTCAAGATTCATTTTCAAACAAATTAAGACAAAACATAAAACTTAAAAGGGGTAAACCTTGTAGTTGGCTGTATACCTTCGTTAAAACAACGTAGAATGAAGTAAACACTTCTCTTGTATGTAGGTATATTAATTTATTAAAATTCTTCAAATTTATCCACAAGGGAGTGGAAGTACAAAACGTTTTCGGTCAAAATGACCATCATCAGTGTAAACGTCCAGTGTACAAGTAGTTGAAACTAGCCACTTCAAAAGGTGTAAAAACCTCTAAATACCATTATTGCTACATTATAAGCTATATAATAATCGACCTTAAGTCGATGTCTTAAGATTATATATTATCACATGTGGATGTATGTCATCCTTGCTCGGAAATTGCACAAGGTTAATGTGCTCAGGTGAGAGGTTAACAACGCACATTAACCTTGTGCAATTTCCGAGCAAGGATGACATACATCCACATGTGATAATATATAATCTTAAGACATCGACTTAAGGTCGATTATTATATAGCTTATAATGTAGCAATAATGTTATTTAGAGGTTTTCACACCTTTTGAAGTGGCTAGTTTCAACTACTTGTACACTGGACGTTTACACTGATGATGGTCATTTTGACCGAAAACGTTTTGTACTTCCACTCCCTTGTGGATAAATTTTAAGAATTTTAATAAATTAATATACCTACATACAACAGAAGTGTTTACTTCATTCTACGTTGACAAAACATAAAGTGAAACGTGCGCCGATGTGTGTAGTATATAGTATATAGTATACAGTATACAAAATGTATATACACATCGACATTCGTTTCACTTTATGTTTTGTCTTAATTTGTTTGTAAATGAATCGTGACGCATGGGAAAAGTTATAGCGGACGGACTATTTACGATATTTTCTGACGTACGTGGGTAGTCCGATAAGTATTTAGCGTCCTCGCCTAATGGCCCCACTATCACAAGAGAAATATACTATCGTGTAATACATTCTTTTTAGACGGTCTATATCAAAATCTCAGTCCAATCGAACAGCAGTTTTGTTTTGACCACGTGTGTAAGCCATGTATTTTAGAAAAATGAAAAAAGATCAATAACTGTCGGTGACTAGACTTTTGATTTTGGAATGGAAATAACGCAGCGAAGTCAAAGATTTTGCCATCGTTTGTGTGGCATATATGGCGATTCTTCTCCTCCGGTGTCGACCATCAAAATTGGTTTAACGAATTTCAACGTAATCGTAGATGGACAGTTGATAAGTCATGCCCAGGGACCCCGAAAACGGCTACGAGGATAACGTGAAAAAAATCCAGGATCTCGTATTGGTAGACCGTCGACTGAAGGTGCGCGAGATAGCTGAGACAGTGTGCGTCTCAAAAAATTGGGTCGGTCACGTCCTGCATGAAATTTTGGACATAAAAAAGCTGTCGGCGTGATGGGTGCCGCATTTGCTCACTCCGGATAATAAGCGCAACCATGAGACCACTTCAGAGCAGTATCTGTGGCTGTTTAAGCGTAATCCAAAGGAGTTTATAAGTTGTTTCATAACCGTCGACGAAACATGGTTCCACTGGTATACGCCCGAGACCAAGGAACAGTCGATACAGTGGACGTCAACTCACTAACGTGCTCCGAAGAGGGCGAAGACTGTCAAATCGGCCGGATAGGTGATGGCCACCATTTTCTGGGATTCACAAGACGTGATCTATATAAACTTCCAGTAAAAGCGAAAAACGGTCGCAGGGCTTTGCTGTGTCGTATTATTGGGCGGATTTGACGTCTAATTTCACAAAAAACAGCCCCAATGCAATTGGGGATGAAACCATACTCTTCCACCATGATAAGCACCGGCTCATACCTCCGCCGACGCCATGGCCAAATTGGTCGAATTGGGCTACGAACTGCTGTCCCATCCACCGTATTCTCAAGATTTGGCCCTGTATGGCTTATTTTATCGCCGGGCAGAAATTTAAGTCGAATAAGGAGTTCATCACCGCCACAGAAGCCTACTTTGCAGACCTCGAGAAAATGTATTTTTCAAAGGGGTTAAAGAAGGTGGGTCATCACTGGCTCAAGTGTACCGAGCTGAATGGAGATTAGCTTCAGAAATAAAACACCACTACTCGAAAATTTTGGTTACCCTTTTGAAAGCTAGGCACTTATCGGACCGCCCTTTTAGTCTTCTTCTTCTTCTTCGTCTTCTTCTTTTTATATAGACATTACTCTGTCTGTTTTTCAATGTGCCTCCAGTAAGTTGTCATTCCATTTTTTCGTGGTCTTCCCACTGATCGTCTTCCTATTGGGGAACCGTCTCTCGCCGTCCTTACTACTCTATTTGTTGTCATTCGGCTTATGCGGTCGTTCCATTCTATTCTTCTGCTTTTAACTCAGTTATTAATGTTGTCCACCTTGCATCTCCTTCGTATATCTGCACTTCTAGCTCTATCCCACAGCGTCTTGCCATCGATTTTTCGCAATGTCTTCATCTCTGCTGTTTCTACCATTCTTTTTGTCCTTTCAGTATCAGGTCGTGTTTCTGCCGCGTATGTCATTATTGGTCTGATGACTGTTTTGTAAATTCTGCCTTTCACTTCTTTTTCGATGTTTTTATTTCTCCATATTGTTTCATTCAGGCAACCTGCGGCTCTGTTTGCTCTATTCACCTGATCTTCCACTTCTGTTTCAAGCTTTCCGTAGCTGCATAGTGTGATGCCTAGATATTGAAGCTCCATGACTTGTTCTATTATTTGACCCTCCAGCTCTAATTTACACCTTATTAGATCTGCTGTTATAACCATGCATTTAGTCTTTTTGGGGGAAATTAACATGTTAAATTTTTTAGCGGTTATATTAAATTCGTGCAGCATACGTTGTAAATCATCTTCACTTTGAGAGATTAGTATTGCGTCGTCTGCATAGCAGATTATTTTAAGTTGTTTTTCTCCCATTTGGTATCCTTTTTTTGTTCATATTTTTGTTATTATTTCGTCCATGATCAGGTTGAACAACATATGACTCAGGGAATCTCCCTGTCTTATCCCATTGCCAGCTTCAATTGGGTCAGTTAGTTCTTCATCTACTTTTATTTTATTGTGTTGTTCTTTGTAGATATTTTCGATCGTTCTAATTATTCCTAGAGGTACCTCTCTTGCGTACAATAAATGGATAACATCCTTTAATTTGACCCTGTCAAATGCCTTCTTAAGGTCCACGAACCATAAGTATGCCGGTTTGTTGTATTCTAACGATTTTTCTTGAATCTGCCTCATTATAAATATAGCGTCGGTGCATGATCTTCCCGACCTAAAACCTTGTTGTTCGTCTGCTAATGTTATAATTGTATTCAGTTTGTTTGTTATCACTTTGGTCGTTAATTTTAGTGTTGTATATAGGTATAAATTATTAATGTAGAACAAATCTAAAGTTTGACGTTACTGTGTGATTTATTTAACAATCCACAACCAAAAGCACAGAGGTAAAAAAGAAAAAAAAATACTTCAATGATACTATTATTTGTAATTATCGTCACCTTCGACGCAAATAAGATATGCTTTTGTTTGTATAAACTTTCATCGCGACAAAAATCTTCTCGAGTCTCATAAATAGACAGCCGTAACGCACGTGTTAACTTTTATCTTTATTACGAATGTTTAATATTTTGACTCGAGATTAAAGAATCGGGATGTTGGTTGTTTTTACTAAGAAAATTTACTGATGTTTTCTTTTAACTCTGCCCAAATGTTTATATGTAGATGACACATTTATAAGTGGATATGATGGTATTTACAAACGACTATATTTAGAGAATAAATCTTTATGACGAATGATGCTAGAAAATCGCTTGGTTGGTTTAATAGGTCTGGGAAGTTAAATAAATAAATTTTCGGCAAGTCTATAAACTGAAATACTAATTTAGAAATTATGGCTGTGTTTGTTAATTATATTTATAATAACTAAAGTATGAATTAGAAATAATAATTTTTCCAAAAAATATTTGTAATAAAATAATTAAACTCCTACGAATCTAAAAAAACAAAATATTTCCAATGAATAAGAATTTAGAAATTTAGATCATATTACAGTGCTCCGTAAGTCATTCCATTATACACTACATAATATACATTACACTACATACCAAGGTCTTATTTATATTCTCTGTATATTTCTGGTAATCTGTCTCTAGCCCATAGTTAGCTCTTGCTCAGTGGTTCCATTGTTTTAGATCAGTGATTCCCAAAGTGGTCCATTTCAACCACAGGGTAGATGATAACCTCTGAAATGAAAATGGGGGTCAATGGCAAGATTGGCAAGAGATTTTAAAAACCATATAAAACAGTATAATTGATCAAATTTGGACATTAAAAAAATTGCAAATACATATACATACATTATATACAAAATATACAAATATGCAAAAATGTAATATAATTAATATCGTCGGTCTAAACTGATTTTACACATTGTCCACAGCTGGATGAGTCAACTGTACCTGATTATAGGAAAAACAAAATAAAATCAAAAATACGTTTATCACTCAGTGTCAAAAGATACATATAGGGACCGTAAACGTTTAAACTTCTTAAATTTTTTGTAAGAATGTCCGACTGTTGTGTGTACTTCTTACAATTAAAAAATATAAATATGATTTAAATCCGCCGTTTCATTGCAAATATCACAAAGATTGTTATCAATTATTTTTATTTTGTATAAATGTACCGGATAGCAAGCATGTCCAAACTTCATCCGAGATATGGTTGTTATGTTATGGAACTTCTCGGATAATCTTAATTTTTAAACCAGTAATTTTTTCGAATATCGGGTTCTAGCAATGTATATCTTGTGCCTTTTGTCAAAGTGAAGTGTTTGTATTGTTTAGACCATTTTTTTATATAAATTATCCTTACTAACTTACTTACTTATCCTCTTCGTTCCCACTGGAACATAGGGCATCTACTGTCATTGTACTTTTTCTCTAACTTCTTTCTAGGTTAGGCCGACGTTTTCTGCTTATTTAATAATTGTTTTCTTCCATGTATTTATCGGCTTCCCCTTTTTCCGTTTTCCTGGAGGTTGGAATTCCAATGCTTGTTTTGTTATGTCTGTGTCTGGTTTCCGCAGAGTATGGCCCACCCATTTCCATCTTCTCTTTCTTATTTCTGTATGTATTGGTTCTTGTTTCGTTTTTTTCCATAAGTCTGAGTTTGTAATTCTGTTGGGCCAAAATATTCTTAGAATTTTTCGTAAGCATTTATTGACGAAGGATTGAATCTTTCCAGTGTTGTGTTTTGTTATTCTCCATGTTTGTGATCCGTATAATAGTACTGCCTTTACATTGCTATTGAAAATTTTTACTTTGGTGTCCAGTTTTATTTCATTAGATTTCCATATATTATTTAACATATAATATGCTGTCTGCTTTGCCAATTCGTGTCTGGATATCCTCCTCTGCTCCTTCTGTCGTGTTCAGTATACTTCCTAGGTAATTAACTCTTTCCACTGATTTTAGCTCTTGGTTTCTCGGTGTGTTAATCTTCATTAATTTATTCTTTAATTCTTTAATTTTTATTCATGTTTATCTCCATACCCACTTTTTTACCTTCTTTGGCTAATTTCTCACTTTTTTTTCTGCATGCTCTGTCTCTTTGCTGAAAGTAGGCATACATCATCTGCGTATTCAAGATCTTCTAATTGTTCAAAGGTATTCCAGTGTATCCAAGTTTTATCGTTGCTGCTTTTTCTCATAAGCCAGTGCATGACAATAATAAGCAGAGTAGGAGACAGTATACAACCCTGCTTTACACCGCTGTTAATGTCGATTGGTTCTGTTAAATTCCCGTCGTATATTACTTTTGCTGTGGTGTTTTCATAAAACAAATTCTGAGTGTGCTTTCACCCACACAAAAATAAATTTTCTAGTTTTTTGAATTTGAGAGAGCAAAGTTTTTATTTTGGTTATGTAAGGATGACTATATGCGGAGTTGATTTGTAAATGTGATTGTAAACTATCTAAAACCGAAAGTGAATCAGAAAAAATTATGGAGTATGAAATGTTATTTTCCATTATAAATTCTATAGCTTGCAAAATAGCAAACGCTTCTGCTGTAAAAATGCATGTTTTTCTACTCAATTTAAATCTGCGTTGTACTTGCAGTGGGGCAATAAACGCCACACCTGTGCCATAAGGATCTTTTGATGCATCTGTATAAATAGCAGTATACATTTGATATTTGTTTAATATCTGATTATTTAATTATAGATATCTTATATCTTATATATCATATATTATAGATATCTTATATTATATTAAGATGTCTTAATTCAGAATATCTAGAATCTAGGTATAATTACCTGAATGTTCAACAATAAAACATCTAAGTTTACTTTAACTGTTGCAGGGAGAAGTCTATTGAGTTTCTAAATCCTTCACATAAAGAATTAGTTGTTTCTATTAGTGAGTTTCTATTAGACCAGTATGATCCTGTAAGGTCCTGAATATTTAGGGTGGAGATCTTTTGAGTAAGTGATGAATTTTTGACTTTGCACTTGATTATCATTTTTTCTGCCAATAATTGCCTTCTCAGCTCTAATGGAGGTTCCACAGTTTCTTCTCTTAACGGTTCAATTGGCGTTGATTTCATTGCACCAATGCAGAGTCGCAAAGCTTTGTTTTGTAAAGTATCTAATTTTTTTAATAAGTTATTATTAGCACTGCCATATAGGAAGCTGCCATAATCTATAATTGACTTTATATATGATTTATAAAAAGTCAAGGCTGTTTGGGGCTCTGCCCCCCACCATGTCTTTATAATACATTTCAAGAAGTTTAATCCCTTACTACATTTTTGTAAAATTTTTTCAATGTGTGCTCTAAAGGTTAATTTTTTATCTAGAGTGATTCCGAGATATTTTATTTGGTTGGTTAAAGAACAATTAATATCATTCAGCTGTATGGTCGTACAATTTGGAATATTGTGTCGGGTGAACATGACCACTTTTGATTTGTGCGGAGATAAATCAAAACCTAGATTACTTATATTCTGGATGAAAGGTGTAACTGCTGTATTCAAAATTTGTAAACTTTTATCATAACTTCTTGCATGTGTGTAAAAGACGAAATCATCAGCGTACTGAATAATATTTGCATTAGGTGAAATATCGTGTAAATCATAGGTGCATATATTGAAAAGAAATGGTGATAAAACCGATCCTTGAGGTAAACCCTTTGTTACCAAACGATATTCAGAAATGATGTCGTTATCTTTTCTGATTGCTACTGATCTATTTATGTAGAGTTTAAGTATGGTGTCTGCTACTTCTTCTGGAATTTGTACGTTTATCATTTTACTTCGTAGTATAGTCCAGTCTACACTATTTTAAGCTCCTTTTATATCAAGAAACAATGAAGCTTGGTAGTCGCTTCGAGAAAGACACAGCTGTATATCTGTAACCAGTTGACCAACAGCATCACCAGTGCCATAATTTATTTTAAAACCGTACTGACTTTGAGGAAAAGCATTTGTGTTCTTGAACCACCATTCTAATCGGTTTTTGACAATCCTTTCAAACATTTTTAATATACATGGTTTAATATACATCTGGGTTTTTATCGGGTTTCAGAATAGGCACATCAATAACTTTTTTCCACTCTTCGATACATTCACCGCGTATCCAAATGTCGTTCATTATTTGGGTTAAAAATATTTTAGCATTAATTGGTAAATGATAAAGCATAGGATATCGAATTCGATCTTATCCCGGAGAGGTGTTTTTTCTATTATCTAATGCAAAGTCAATTTCATTTAAACATATAGGCTCTAAAAGTATACGATGATTTTTCTTGTTTTGTTCTCGCTTTGTCATTAAATGGTTTGTATTGTTATACACCATTGGCGGAGCTATTATATCGAAAAAATGATCTTGATAGTTAGAGTTACCAGATTTCTTTGTGGCTTTAGTATGTCTGCATTTTTTTTGCTTGGGTCCAGAGCTACGTAACTGGAGTATTTTTGTTTAAACTCGCACACCACATACGCCAGGTATATTTAGCTTTTTCTTTGAGATACTTCTTAACTCTGGCTATAACTTCTTTGCAAAGTATATAATTTTCCAGAGTGCTATTTGTTTTATAAATATGCAGTTTGTGTTTTTTTGAAGTTATACTTCTTTACGGGCGTAATGACGGTGAAATTTTATATGGGAAAACGTATACGACCGGGCGCATGCGCATTATAACTTTGTTCTGATTGGATGTTCAAATGACATGACAAAAATTATCCAATATGGCAGCTGTGGCACAGCTGTGGGACTGTGCATGGTTTGGTTATAATGTATGCTTGTTGCGTTTTAAAATTTGTAGGATGAGAAACAACAAACAAAAAGTTAGTTAATGGTTATACTGCCTTTTTAAATAGTTTTCATATTATATTTTTGGACTTATTTACATAGAAGAGATGATTGTTGCATGCCAATGTGAAAGCTCATCAAACTGTGCCTAGTATGAGTGCCGCAGATCTCGCTTATTCAAAGCTAAAGAATCTTTCACTGGTAAGTGTTTTATAAATAGTTGATCAAATTTTGTTATGATATTTGAACATAGCCACTTTGCACGACGCAAGTGATTGCGAAATTTATTAGTCGTTATACGGGCTCCGATACCTACCTTGAACCTACCAAAATACATAAGTAGTATGTAATACTTTTATTTTACACCTTAATATTCACCTAATATATTGTCTTCTTACTCTATGTTTTGTTGTATTTTTTCAATTCTAAATCATTTCAATTCAAAATCAAAATAATTTGATTTACATAAGTTAAAAATGTCAAAAGGTTAATCTGTTTAGTTAGACGATCTTCGCACATAATGACAAGCTGTCTCTGTGGCGAAGTTTTAATGCGGGCGAATCCCAATACAACGCAAATACCAGCCGCGTGATAAGTTGGTTCGAATCCCAATAGAAACTTTTATTTTTTTATTTTTTTTTATACATTTTATGATTGTAAGTATATTTATTATATAATTTTATTTTCAGAAAATACGTATTATTATACGTATATATATAATAGTTAAAAAATTTTCCGACAATTAATGTTCAGAAATCATTTGTGGCATTTTTAATGTGTTTTTTGGCACTGTTTTAATAAAAAATTTTGAGAAGTAGTAAGTATAAATTAATTTAATATTTAAATAAAATATAAATAAAAAGTATATTAATTTCGTTTATAATCATATAATCATATAATAGAAGTATAACTTCTTACGTGCGTACAAAGTACACACACATTCTTTTTTTTCTTTTATAGCTGCCTCACATTCGTTGTCCCACCAAGGTGGTAAAACTTTTGTGAATTTATTTCTAGGAGCCTTGTTTATAGGTATTGCTATTGAGGCCGCAGCGTTAATTTCTTCTATTAAAAAATCGTATTTAGATTGCGTTGTGTTATCTTCAGGATGATTTTCTGTAAAAAATGTACACGTTGTATCTTCGTATATATCCTAGTTTGTCTTGCGTAGATTCCATTTAGTCTTAGGGTTGAAAGTTGTATCATTTGAATGTAAATGTTTGTATATTTCGATAATAACTGGAAAATGATCTGATCCCATCACATCCTTAAGTGTAGAGATGCATCAAGTCAAACTAGTTTGATTTTATTCAACAAACTTGACTTGACTTGAAAATCAACCTTTTTTTGTAAAAAAGTTTGACTTGACTTGATTTCGATATCTTTAGGTTTGACTTGAAATCAAACTTCTTCAAACAGTTTGAAGTTTGAATATCATATTGGCAACGTATTTATTTCCAATTCTAATTGAGAGCGTACGGATTTTGTTGTGACTTAATTGGATAGGTCTCAATCTGTATTCTGCTACTCCGCAAATTAGTTTTTAGTTCATATATTAGACGTCCATATTTGGCTTGTTTATTACAGTCGGAAAAATTAAAGAATACCCATGAGCGAACATATAAAACACGCTGTATTTTCCTGTCACCGTGTCACAAAGAAAATTGCCCAGTGCAAGTACATGTAATAATAATTATTACATGTATTTGCGTTGGCCAATTTTTTGTGTGACACGGTGACAGGAAAATACAGCGTGTTTTATATGTTCGTTCATGGGTATTCTTACATTTTTCCTACTGTATGTTTGTTATGAAGTGTGTGGCTTTGGGAGATAATATCTGAATTTGGATATTTTTCGGTTCAGAATAAGTACCAGAACAAATTAAAGAAGAAGAAGAAAAAGAAGAAGACGAAGAAGAAGAAGAAGAAGAAGAAGAAGAAGAAGAAGAAGAAGAAGAAGAAGAAGAAAAAGAAGAAGAAGAAGAAGAAGAAGAAGAAGAAGAAGAAGAAGAAGAAGAAGAAGAAGAAGAAGTAGAAGACAAATTGAGTCTGATATTGAAGGTATTTCCACTGCAAAAATTAAGAAAAATAAATATACTGATTGCAAAATTTGAAAATTGCAAAGTGCATACATACTACATACATACTTATATTATGTGAAAATAAAGAACAGCGTTATAAAATCACCAACAGTGAACTAATTCTTTAAAAGGACAGCGTTATGCATAACTCGATCAAGCGCCATTTCTTTACAATCGAGATAACAGCGGATTCTGGTGACACATAGCTAAAACTATCTTGGAAAAATCGCTGTTATTGTCACGTTAACGGTTACTAAGAAAAACAAAAATAAACCAAGCGACATTCTGTCTATTAAGGGTTTTTAGTTTTGCATAACAAGACTATAGTCTAGGGTGACCAAACGTCCCGTAAAAACGGGATTGTCCCGTTTTCTAACGATTTGTCCCGGTGTCCCGAAAAAGTCTCTCGGGACGCCTAAATGTCCCGTATTTACGTTAGGTTGATTTTATGCATCTGACTATATTTTCTCTCTTTAATTCTTCTTCAATTTCGGCATTTGATTTCATTTTTATTTCCCCTATCTTGTTACATTGTGGCCCAGTATTGTTCTCATTATTTTTCTTTCAAATTTCAGAAGGTATTTCTTCCTCTTTCTTGTTAATCGTCATTGTTTCCATCCCATATGTAACAACAGGTCTTATTAAGATCTTATTGTCTTATATAGATTCATCTTTGTTCTCTTACTTAGAGTTTTGTTTCTCAGCAGATTTCTATTCAATCCATATTTACGTTTTTCTGGTTTTCAGAATTCTTTCTTTGATTCTCTCTTTTCCGGTTTTCACTATTGTTACTCGTAAGTAACTAAAGGTGGATACAGTTTCAAATATTTCTGGTTCTGTGTTATTGTAATTGTACGGCCTTACTTCTTCATCACAGTCTTCCTTTGCAGTGAATAGCATTTTTTCGTAATATTCTTCCCATATTCTACTGGTTCTGTTTGTCTTCAAATGCGATTTCTTCTTTTTGGTTTTTTAGTCCTCTTGTTTTAATGCTAGGCGTATTTTTGGTTGCTCTGACTTTTTTGTAAAATTGTTTTATTTTATGGTCTTTCCTGTCCTTTTCAATATCCTCCATTTTCTTCTTTTTATTTGTTACATTAGCCTTATTTCTCGCTATTTTGTATTCATTCCTGTTTTGTTCTGACGGGTTGTTGATTCATGTAATTCTGACGGAGTTTTTTAGTGTTCTGTCTGTTTCGCAGCCTTGATGTAATTTACGTAAGTAAATTGAAAAGATCTATATTTCCCAAATAAGGTAAAACACCATGTTTCAACCCGAGCATATGAAAAAATATATAAAGAATAGTAGGAAAATGTAAATTATCTTTCACAAACAATACAAAAAAAATTTTACCCCCCCCCCAGAAGAAAAATTTTAGGTGCGCTACTGCTCCTTGGATGTGTCTCGTTTTTTCAAGTTTATGATTTGGTCACCCTACTATAGTCATAACTGCCATTCTTAATTGCCATTCATAACTGCCATATATCCATAACTGCCATTCATAACAGTTTCGCAATTGTAGACTAAGCGCCTACTTTGGTCTGTTTATGCTAAACTAAGCGTTTGGCCAGAATAACAGTTTTGTCCCTATTAATGTACACATACACATTAATTTTGAAGTTTCCGTCAAAAAATGATGGAATTTTTTAAAGTGAAAATGTTGTGTTTATTTATAATTAAATTGAAAAATACAAATAATCTAATTATATAAAATCTTTATATTATGTCTAACGTGCTATGTACTAAGAATATAGTATAAGTCATAAAATGGACCTTTCGGGATTCTTCTATATTTTGAATTTTGAATGTTTATTAATCATTTCTGTACTAAGAGTATAAATCAATAGCCTGTTTTTCATGTATAAATATTGATTTTATTCCAACAGTACAACTTTTAATTTCAAAAGTCTGCTTTGTAAGGTGCAGGTCAACTTAGAAAGGCAATACTGTTAGTACCTACTGCTTTCACTTACGCAGCTTGACTTTATTACACACCACATGTTACGAGATTCTCGGGCATTTGTATTGAAAAAATGTAGATAATCCAAATTTGACCATAAAATTTCAAGGAATTAACAAAAAGGGGTTGGTACGAAAACAAATTTTTGAGGTTCTTTGTTTTCTTCCTTTTTAACTTTCCTAAACCTTTTTTTATGACTTTCGTTCTGTCGTTCACGAAGACGGTGCCGGTGTTTATTGTTATCGGTTATAAAAGCAGAAAATTATAAAAATATGTAGCTAGATCCCATTTAAACCAAAAACTGTTCATTTAGTATTTTTTTATTTAATTTTGTTATGCGTGCTTAAAATACTTTACTGTGAAAGTGTCAGTGTTCTATTGTACATGTTTTTTAAAAATGAGTAGAGGGAGACAAATACTACAATTATTGAAACTAAAGGATGATTTATATGGCACTCAATGTATTATTAAATTTCTTATCTTAATTGGTAACTGACATGTCTATCTCAACAAAAAAGTATATAAAAAAATAAAAAAAACATAAAATACAGGATCCTTTGCAAAATGTATATTTAAAAGACCCTAATAATGGTTACATCACAAAAAAAAACGTTTTCGGATTACCAAATAATCCATCATCAGTGTTAAGCCAATAATATGCATGCGTGAGCCACCAAAAAGTTATGGGTAAAAACCCTTTAAAAGGTATAGTTGACACTCAATTTTCAATATGTGAGGTTCATCCCTATCATATCACATCCACGTGGGTTAGAGTCCTGTGTTGTTCTGGGTAATATTCAGGAATACTTGCAACATCCAACTATTTTAAACGTAATATGTAGTATAATATAAGATCTTATACCTTTTAAAGGGTTTTTACCCATAACTTTTTGGTGGCTCACGCATGCCAGTTATTGGCTTAACACTGATGATGGCTACAGGAATTTTATTTTCCTCGTGGATTGTTAAAAAAGTATATCTACGAAATAAATTATTTTTCAAACTCTTTCAAACTAGTTTGACAAACAGTTTGAATTTTCAAACCTGTACGATTGACCAGTTTGACTTGACTTGAATTATTCGTCAGAATGATTGACTTGAGTTTGACTTGAAATTAAGTCAAACTCAAGTCAAGTTCAAACATTCAAGTCAAACTTGTGCAACTCTACTTAAGTGTATACCACTCACAATCAATAGCAAGATCTGATGACGAAAATGTTAAGTCAATCACAGATCTAATGTTATTTCTTGTAAATCTGGTAGGGTCTTCAGTCTTCAAAAGCACTAGATCAGTATTCTCAGGAACGTCTCAAACCTGAGTTCCTTTGGGATTTATTTTATATGAGCCTCACATCTCATGGTGTGTATTGAAGTCGGCTCCTATAATACCTGTACCATTTAGTGTGTTTAATACATTTTCCCAATATGAGCGGCTTGTCCTTATGTTGGGTAGGCAGTAGACTGAAAAACATTTAAAATTTTCCTTATTATTAGTTATGATCTGGATACCACACATTAATATTTCATTAGTAAAATTTTGCCGAACATTAGCTAGAGTATAGTTAAAAGATTTTTTATTAGGATTGCAACACCGGCGTAACCGTCATCCCTTTTTTTGCGTACAATATTGTAACCACGAAAAGAAATCTGTCGTTCAGAACTAAACCAAGTTTCGGATAATAAAGCTATATAAATTTGATGTTCTTCTAAACATTTCACTAAACTTATCTTATTAGAAACTGCTGATTGAGCATTCCATTGCAAAATTTTTAATTTATTATTTACTCTATTAGCCATTTCCATAAAAGTGACCTATTTTATTGCGAATAAGATCAGTATAAATATTTTTAAGATCATCAAAAGAATTAATATCATCTAAAACACTTTGAAAAATGTTAAAAAACATGGACACAAAATCATTAGAATTAATTTCAAGGTTAGATTTATCAATTGACGGTACAGGTTTACTGGGCCCAAACGTGAAAGGGAATATTGGAGTTTCAACAGGAGCAGACAATTTCTTTCATTTAGCTGGGATTCTTAGTTCCGTATTGTGTGAATAAGGATACACAGGAACTGTGGTGGTTTTTTTCTGCTGTGAATTAGTTGGATTTGTGGAGGAAACTCTAGGTTTATTAATGAAGTTGTAGGCATTTGTTTTTACTTGAGGAAGAGGAGGAAAACTATGCATGCTTTGTGTATCCAAAACTGCAAATCTATTATTTGTATTTAAAGTCGAAGAGTAGTTATCCCGAAGATTAGTCTTTGCTTCCAAAAAGGTTAAATTTTGCTCGGCCATAAATTTTTTAATTTTGTTTTGCTCAATGAATATAGGACAACTTTTAGAAATAGATTTATGCTGGTGAGATTTACAATGTTTGCAGAAACTATCTTGCGGATCTCTACATTTATGTTTGTCGTCTTTTTCTTTTGTGCAATTAAGGCAGAGAGTTTTAGTGCTGCAAAAATTTTTTGCTACATGTCCATGTACAAGACACATATAGCACTGGACAACTTTATGTATATATGACTCGACTGCGCATGAAACACTGTTAAGAAAAACATGAGTAGGTAGTACATTGCCTTCAAAAGTAAATAAAATCATTTGTCTGGGTATGTAAGTATTTTCTCCGTCTACGATTACTTTTCTTTTAAATCTACTAACCTCTGTTATAGTTATAGGAGATATAATATTTTCAAAAAGATATTTATCATTAAAACTTGTATCAACATTTCTGATAATGGCTTTTCGTTGCAACAAATTATTAGGAATGAAAGCATTTAGATTATGGTCTTGTAAACGTTTGTCATTAATTAAATTATTAGCATCTTTTATTGACTTTAGCTCAACTCTTACTCTATTCTTACCTACACTAGCGATGCTTGTTATGTTTTGGACAGCAAGAACCTTATGGAGAATGTGACCTATCTTCGTTGCGTGAATTTTACCCATATTCTCTTTCTTATTTGATTTTTCAATGAAAATATACACTTTATTAGAATAAAGTAGAGCTTTCTGCAACTTAAACATTTTTTTGGATGACTCCTTATCAACGAGAGCATTATTTTCAACTTGAGCATTATTTGGTATATTTTGGATCTTCAAACTATTTTCCAAGTCCATATTTTGTGTTCCTCCTTCATCAGGGATCTTCTTCCCCCATTATAGTGAACTGAACAATTCACTTTAAAAAACTTTCCAAAGCTTTTGTGTATAGATAAATTGTAGGTTACTTAAATATGTACTTACCGCTTAGTTACAACTTCGGCACCTCTATCTACGCACCTTTTACCGCTATCCTCGACGCTCACCGCTTCACTATAAACTGGGACTAAGAGTTTTAAAGTGCTACGTCTGGTCCGTTTTGTTTTATGGATGTGAAACCTGGATAACCAAAATCAAGAATCTTAACAAATTAGAAGAGTTCGAGCTGTGGTGTTACCGTCTCATGCTCAGAATCCCGTGGACAGCATACATATCTAACGAACGTGTGCTAGAGCTAGAGACCTTGCACAAAAAGCTAGAATTGATTAACATCATAAATATGAGAAAGCTTCAATACTTCGGTCATATAATGAGAGGACATATAAAATCGAAGGAAAATGCTGGGTTTGAAGAAAACAACTGTCCTGGCTGCGTAACATTGGACAATGGACAGGTCGAACGGTCGAGAAATTGTTTCATATAGCTGCCGACCGATAAACAATCCATCAGCTTGTTAATACGACGATGGCCAATGCTTTAAATCAAGCAAGGCACACCAAGAAGAAGGTATGAGTACAAACTAGATTTCCCTCAAGTCCCTTTCTCGGAATATTCTGTGGTTTCTTCTAGTTTTATCTCATAATATGTTCTCTTCTAGTTTTATTAGTGACTTTTCTCGTTTTTATTCCATAATATGCTATAATAATAGCTCTGCAGTCATACTGCAAGTCTTATTTTAACTTAACTGCCTTAACATGGTTGTTGTTTTATTGACAAGGCTATTTTTTTTCTTGTAGGATTGTGACCACTGAACAATAATAGCGACTCATAAGTTTTATTTTATTGTATCTTTGCATACAATTAATTTCGCCAATAAGGCTTATTTAGCTGCTCCTATCATTATACCAACAGAACAATCATCAACAATAAAAACAATGAAATAATAAAAAACTCAATAATGCAAAATTGACTAATGGAATAATGTTGACAAAAGACAACATTACTTGTTATACAATTATTAGCGAGTTGGAGAACTTTTTTGACAAATGACGCGATTATTTGTTCACCATCATCATTCATCGCCAATGGCGTTACAATTCTTTGTGTCTTTGCCGCGTTTACTATGGCCTTCCATGTTTGTCGGCCTGTGCCACCAATTCCCATTGTGTCACTCCCATTTTCTCCAGATCTTCCTTGACTGCATTTTTCCCCATTTATCTGTGCTATCCTACAGACCTTCACCATCTGGCCTTTCCCAGAACACATTGTTTGTAAGGCGATTGTCGTTACTGCGTATCACATGCCCGGCGGCCCATCTGAGTCCATTGGCCTTTATATATCCGACTAGATTTTCCATTCCGAAGAGAGACTTTAACTCGTTATTGTATCTGAACCTCCATTCGTTTGTAACTTCTCTTTTTGTTAGCGTCCATATTTCGCTTCCATACGCGACTGTTGGTCGTATTATGGTCTTATACATCTGGATTTTTGCACCTCGTGCAAGAAGTTCTATTATTTGCGTTTCAACTTCTCGCTCTATTTTGTTGTCATTTGCGATTGTTGCTTCTAGATATTTAAATTCTTTAACCACTTCGAAATTATGATCGTTTATGCCTTATTTGCCGTCGTTCTTGTTTTGAGACGACCATGTGTTTTTAGACCAGGGCGCATCGTTAAAAATATTAGTACATTTGGACGTTGAGAGGTGACTAAAATTTTTTTGCAGAAATTGCTTGAAAGTAACTCAACTAATAATATTTAGGTTATCCTCCCTCTCAAAAAGGTCCGGAACATTGTTTAAATAATCAAAATGTCAAAAAATGAAGGAAAAATTCGATTTTTTTCTTGGTTTTTTGATTATAACTTTAAAAGTATTCATTTTCGAGAAAAGTTTTATTGACATAAAAGTTGCGTAATTAAATTTCCTACAATATAGAATTATTTAATAATTTAAAAAATAGTCACCCTCTTGTTGCAAAATAGCAATATTTGAGAAAAAACCATACAAAGACAAGTATTCGCATTTTACGTTTTTCAACCATTTATGCTACACATAATACCTTCATATTTCACCCAGAAAAACTTTATGAGACAGTAAAAGAATACTGTAAATTTCATTAATATCGGTTCAATAGCTTTTGCAAAATAAATTTTGCAATCCAGCTTTCGCAAAAAAAATTCATTTTTTCAAAATATTACAGGACTGAAAATAAAGCAGATAGCAAGTTGAAATTTTTTTGCGTATAGAAATAAATGTACCGTACCTTTCATTTGCAATTTGCAAAATTAAAATCTATTAACTACCACGGCGTCAGGAATTTTTTTAAATAAACATTAATTATTGGTGCTACGCGCAGGACAGCGGATAGTTTGCTCTGATTGGGCATTCCAATGACCTTTGATAATGATTGATACATTTTAATTTTTATTACATTTCTATATAACTAAATAAATTTGTTTATTGCAAAATAAAAACTCATACTCTATCCTTTGAAATAACACTTTTTTTAGCAAAAACTGTCTTTGTTCATATATTTTAAGTTAGAGAATAAAAGTTTATTATTTTTAAACATATGCAATTGTTTAAACAATATTTCACAAACAATAATAAAATTAGTTTGATTTTTGTGGAATTAAAATATGAAAATAAAACAAAATATAGAGTAAGAAAATAATATATTAGATAAAGATTGAAAGAAATTTTGGTGGAAATCAACTTGTTTGAATCGAACACCACTGCCTGTCCTGCGAGTAGCACCAAAAATTAATGTTTATTTAAATAAATTTCTGACGCCGTGGTAACTAATCGATTTTAATTTTGCAAATTGCAAAGGAAAGGTACAGTACACTTCTATAAGCAGAAAAATCAACTTGCTATCTGCTTTATTTTCAGTCCTGCAACATTTAAAAAAAATGAATTTTTTTGCAAAATCTGGATTGTAAAATCTATTAAACCGATCTTAATGAAATTTACAGTGTTGTTTTACTATATCATAAAGTTTCTGGGTAAAATATGAAGGTCCTAAATTTAGCATAAATGGTTGAAAAACGTAAAAGGCGAATACTTGTTTTTGTATGGTTTTTTTCGCAATTATTGCTCTTTTGCAACAAGGGTGACTATTTTTTAAATTTTTAACCAATTCTATATTGTAGGAAATTTAATTACGCAACTTTTAGGTTAGTACAACTTTTCTCAGAAATGAACAGTTTTAAAGCTATAATCAAAAAACCAATAAAAAAATCGAATTTTTCCTTCATATTTTGACATTTTGATTATTTAAACAATGTTCCGGACCATTTTGAGTGGGAGGATAACTCAAATATTATTATTTGAGTTATTTTCGAGCAATTTCTGCAAAAAAATTTGAGTCACCTCTCAACGTCCATTTCAAAACAGATGGGCACTGGACTATTTGTTTTGTCTTCATTTATTTTAAGATCGATGTTTAATTAATGCAGCTTCTACAAAGCTCGATTTTTTGTTCACCAGTGTATATTTTTGGAAACACATTAGTAAAAAAGAAATGAAATGTTAAAATTTAAATCTTCAACTAGTAATGTTTTGGTAAGTTTTCTTTATGTAGGTTTTCTTTATTCGTACATATCTGTTTTTTGTTTTCATTGACAATACAATTAAAAGTTTATTTCTTTGTTCAGTTGAGTAAAACGACGTTATTCGAGAGATAGTAATATTTCTTATTGTGAATCTGTAGTCATCCTACTGTCGACTGAGCGATGCCACAATGAAATAATTAAAACCGATTCCGTCGATCCTCTTTTGATTAATTGTGAACACGGTGGCTTTGAGGGGTCTGGTTATACCATAGCCCACTCCGTGTTTATCTCTTGCAACCAGTCGTGGCAATTTCCATCTCAATCGTTACTTTTAATAGCACACGGAATTGTTTCCTTGATTGCAGTGACACGTTCAATCACTTTTCATTTAGTAAGATGAGTCGTTAATTGAGTTTTAGGGAAATCACTGTTCGTTTTGTCTCTGCCAAGTTGGTACCACTGCTACACCAGCGATAAGAGAGCTAGTTTTCATTTCAACGAATGACAGCGAGGTTCGTTCAGTCTCATTCGATTTTCCCATTGTTCGCGCTTCATTTTGTCGTTTTCTTTGGTAAAATTTTTCATATATGTGTGTGCACTGATATAAAACCTTTCATATATATAATAAAATGTATTCTTCGAGAGTGGTCGTAGTCGGATTGTTATTTGATATTATAAATTTGAATAAAAGACATTAAAAGAATTATAATCTTCTTGAAAATGAAATTATGGAAATGGTGTGTTTCTGAACAGATTGATCTATAAAAAACTAAAAGCATTCATTACATAAATTCCTGAATTCGCGAAATAAAGTATTAGAATAAAATACGAAGTAGGGGAAATAACCGAATGGATATTAAAAATACAAAAAACATTAACTTAAGAGGCAACAGTAGCGATCAACAGGTAGCAACAAACGCGGTCCAAGATTACGGCTGTAAGTTTGAATATTTTGTCGAGATATTTGGCACACATTCTCGTAATATAATAAAGAGTGGCGGTACAAAGCCCAATTTGAGAAATATGTTAGTATGTGAAAATTACTCCATAACTAAATAAAATATTGCAAAAAGGAGCCTGTACCGCCATTAAGAAGAACAAAAAAATACACTTTCTTCAAATAAACTTTTTTATCCCATGCCTAGATTTTGTGTCGCATTGGTTCTACTAAAAATCGATTTTCTATAACAAGAAATCGAACGTGACTGACTCGGCAACATTTAGCGCGCCTATGAGTATAAAAATTATTATTTTTGATAGTATAATGTCACTGTCAGTGTCGAATTACCAACGCACTGTTGCCTCACTGTTGAAAGTTCGCAGAACTGTCGAAAAACAAAAATATTTATGACGCGCTACTGTTTACTCTTAAAATACTGATAAATGAAACGTAAAAATAGTAAACTAAAATATCCAATCCGTCCTTGTAGTAGATCAGGGAATATTCCATCCTCCTCTCAAGATATTAATGGAGCAAAGAGGTTTGTTTTCTTTGAATTCTCTTGTTTGATGTTTATATAGATTATAGAGAATTACCGTCTTCTTTTCTAGGACGCTTAGGTGGCCTAGATTTCTTTGTTCTGTAATAAGAGCTCTAACTTCCTTTTAGATTCCGTAAAGGCCCCATCAGGTTTTTAAAGTATACCTGGTCGGTGTCGGATCATTGGAAATAATCTTGTGGCTTCTAGCAATGGCAGGTATATACAAAATATTCTTAAATTCTTAACTTTTTGTTATACACAGTAACGCAAGCGTATTTACAAAAGATTAGATATCAGCATAAGTAACATGCAGCTCTTATCTCGCAATGTAATGTATATGTCTGCTTTATTGATTATGAACAGGCGTTTGACAGAGTAGGACACGACTAACTAATTACAATTTTAAAACAAAAGCAAACCGACAAGCGAGATATCAGAATAATAGAAAACTTATATTACAACCAGACAGCGCACATAAAAATAGATAACGCACAATCGGAGAACATCAAAATTATAAGAGGGTATGGCGAGGTTGCCATCTCTCTCCATTGCTATTTAACTTGTACTCGGAAGTTATTATGCAAGAGGTACTGGACAACGCAAGAGTAATAAACGAAATCTCCATTAATAACTTAAAATATAGAGATTACACCGTATTAACGAAAGATTGAAAATTTGCAAAGAATAGTCCAAAGGTGATACAGTAGCGATCAACAGGTAGCAAAAACGCATTCCAACATTGCGGCTGTAATTTTGAATATTTTTTCGAGATATTTGGCACACGTATCCGTAATGTAATAAAGAATGGCGGTACAGAGCCCAATTTGAAAAATATATTAATATGTGGAAACTAATCTGTAATTAAATACAATATTAAAAAACGAGCCTGTACCGCTATTAAGAAGAACAAAAAAATACACCTTCTTAAAATAAACTTTTTTATCCGATGCCTAGATTTTGTGTCATTTTGGAAGAACTACTAAAATTTTTTATTTCATTAGTAGTTCCAAAATGACACAAAATTTAGGCACCGGATAAAAAAGTATATTTGAAGAAAGTGTATTTTTTGTTCTTCTTAATGGCGGTAAAGGCTCGTTTTTTTTAATATTGTATTTAATTACAGAGTAATTTCCACATATTAATATATTTTTTATATCAAGACCATATGCATCGAAACGGAGTAGCAATAATTATGAAACAGCATATTAGTAAATATGTGACTAACTTCATCCCAATGTCAGACAGAGTAATTTTAATACAGCTGAATGCTAAACCTGTAAATTTATAAATATCATCCAAGTTTATGCTCCCACTACAGATGCAGATGAGCAGAAAATGGAAGAATTCTACCATCAAATAGAAGAAGTGCTAAAAACAACAAAGAAACACGAAACAACAATAATTATGGGAGATTTTAACGCTAAAGTTAGACCAAAGATGACACAAAACATCACCGGAAAGTTCGGCTTGGGAGAGAGAAATCAAAGAGGTGAGCGTATAATAGAATTCTGCCAAGAAAATGACTTCGTTATTACAAATACCTGGTTTCAACTTCCAGAAAGGCGTCTCTACACGTGGAAATCCCCTCAAGATGGACATCAAGGTAAAATAGTACGGAATCAAATAGACTACATCCTAATAAACCATCGATTTCGGAACAATATTAAAGATGTAAGAACTTACCCCGGAGCCGACATAAACTCAAATCATAATTTACTCTGCTCCAAAATACAAATTAAATTAAAGAAACTAACAAAGCCAACTAAGCCTAGTAAGATATATCTCGACCCCCTTAAAAACACCCAAACGCGCGAACACATAGCACAGCAGATAAATAGTAAAATGCACAGAATATCAAATATACCAAACGAAAACAGAACTATTAACGAATGTTGGTACGATATTCAAAACTCGATTTTAGAGGACGTAAGGGAATCTTTAAAAACACCTACAATGTTGGCAAAAAATGAATGGATGAACCAAGAAATTCTAGACTTGATGGAAGTTCGACGAAAATACAAAAATAGAAATATTATCAAATACCGTGAAATTAACAAACTCATAAAAAGAAAAATTAAACAGGCCAAAGAATCCTGGCTCGAGAATTCATGTAAATAAATAGAAGACCTCCAAAAAAAGCATGACAGTTTCAACCTCCACAAGAAACTTAAATATACCTCCGGAATTAGAAAACAGAAAAATGCTCACGTACTTAAAACCGCAGACGGAAAAATTTGTGATCACGAACAACAGTGCAAAGAATGGGAGAGACACATCAGTGACCTTTTTGACGATGCTTCTCGAGAAAATGCCCTAAATACTACCTGTGACAACCAATTAGACAGATGTCCCCGTATACTGAAGTCAGAAGTCATAAAAGCAATACAACAAGCCAAAAACAATAAAGCACCTGGACCAGATCAAATCCCTGTTGAGCTACTTAAACTTTTGGATGAGGAAAACATTACCTACTTGACTACTTTCTGTAACAAAATTTACAACGAAGGAAAAATACCAGATAATTGGTTGGAGTCGCTGTTTATAACATTACCAAAGAAAAGCAGGCCCACCGAATGCAGCGATTTTAGACTAATCAGTTTGATGAGTCACACACTTAAGATACTTTTACGTATTATACAAAACCGAGTATTCCTTCTGTGCGAAACTAAAATGGGTAATAAGCAATTTGGATTTAGAAATGGTCTAGGAACTAGAGAAGCACTATTTTGTATGCGCGTTCTATTACAAAAAAGTTGTGAATTCCGAAAGAACGTTTATGTTTGTTTCATCGACTTGGAGAAGGCATTCGACCGAGTACAACATGATACACTTTTCGATTGTCTGCAGGTAGCAGGACTTGACCACTACGATATAAGACTGCTGAAATACTTATATTACAATCAAGTAGCCTCTATCCAAATTGGAGACAGTCGTACTGAAAAACTGCCGATAAAACGTGGAGTACGACAAGGTTATGTTTTATCACCCACTCTTATTAACCTGTACTCTAAAGAAATCTTTAGGGAGGCTTTGGATGACAGACAAGAGGGAGTAAGGCTAGGCGGAGAAGTAATCAACAATATTAGATACGCTGACGATACAGCCATTCTTGCTGAAAATTTACAAGATCTTCAGACACTACTAAATCTAGTCAGTGAAGCAAGCTATCGGAGAGGCCTTAAAATCAACATTTCAAAAACAAAGTGGATGGCAGTTGGAAAGATTAATATAGATCAAGGTCAGCTTTCTCTTGATGGAGAGGAATTAGAACGGGTAAATCATTTCAAGTACCTTGGCAGCTGGTTAAATGTAAATTGTGACTCTGATGAAGAGATAATAACTAGGATCGAAATATCACGGAAGCCTTTTATGACCTGGAAACCAGTTTTATGTAATAGAAACCTGTCGATGAATATTCGAAAGAAGGTGCTGAAATGTTATGTGTGATCTATCTTATTGTATGGTTGTGAGACGTGGACGTTAAAAACCACAATGCTAAACAAAATAGAAGCATTCGAATTGTGGTGCTATCGACAAATCCTAAAGATATCGTGGGTTTCGCACACTTCCAATGAAGATGTTCTTCAAATGATGAATTCGAAACGTCTGCTCATAAGCATCATAAAGAGGAGAAAAACAGAATACTTCGGCCATATAATTAGAGGACCTAAATACCATCTGCTTCGCCTTATAATACAAGGAAAAGTGGAGGGAAAGAGATGGATTGGTCGAAAGAAACTTTCATGGCTGCGTAATATTAGACAATGGTGTGGCTGCACAGTAGAAGAATTATTTCGCGCAGCAGCCGATAGAGAGAGATTTCAGGAAATTGTAAACATGATGACGGCCAACGTCTGAATACAAACACGGCACCTAAAGAAGAAGAAGAATATATTTTTCAAATTGGGCTCTGTACCGCCATTCTTTATTATATTACGAATAAGTGTGCCAAATATCTCGAAAAAATATTCACAACTACAGCCGCAATCTTGGAACGCGTTTTCGCTACCTGTTGATCGCTACTGTTCCCTCTTAATATGAACTTAGATAAAACCAAGTTTCTAATCTTTACCAAGAAACCAGAAAATAATGCTCAATGTTCGAAGGGGGGATACTGTGAAGAATTATGGTAAGAGAACACCATACGAGAGAGAACATTGGTTGATAAAATGTCAGAAAGAAGATCTAATTATAACTGCTACATTATAAACAACCCCAAAGATGCTTATATAAACGAATTTCTAATACAGATAGAAATCTTCGGAATAAAATAGATTCCAGCATTGTTAACAAAAGATTGAGGAATACTGTACTAACCGGCAAAACCTATCCAGGGTCCGACGTTTTCATCAACTACTTTCTATTGGGTGCAGCATTGAAAATTACACTGAAAAAGTAAACAAACCCTTAAAAAAATGCAATATAGATACTAGATACCAGAAAGCTCTATGATTAGGGTTACCTTTACCATAATTTATTAAGGCCAAATCCGGACAGGGGTAGTCCAAGGGGTTGTAGAAAATGTAAAATGTGAATTTGACTGTGCTGCTGTTTAAAATACATATATATATATATATATATATATATATATATATATATATATATATATATACCTATGCTTTAACATACTTTAGACCTAGAAAATAATATTGCAGAACGATATACTTAACTAGGTGCTCCGCAGAATGAAATTTCTCACCGTTGGGAACACTATATTTTTTAGTAAAAAAAATCCGAACATTTCTCATAACCGGACGCCAATCCGGACATGTCTTTCAAATCCGTTCGACTTGTACTTCTAGCTCTGTCCCATAGAGTGTTACTTTCCATTTTTCGAAGGGTTTTCATCCCCGATGTTTCGAGCAATCTTTTTGTCCTCTCTGTGTCGGGCCGTGTTTCTGGCGCGTATGCCATTATTGGTCTGATGACTGTTTTGTAAATTCTGCCTTTCATTTCTTTTCCGATATTTTTATTTCTCCATATTGTGTCATTCAGGCAACCTGCGGCTCTGTTTGCTCTATTCACTTGATCTTCCACTTCTGTTTCGAGCCTTCCGTAGCTAGTTAGTGTGGTGCCTAGGTATTAACTCCATCATTTGTTCTATCTCCAGGACCTACCTTCCAGCTCCAATTTACATCTTATTTTATCTGCTATTATAACCATGCATTTTGTCTTTTTTGAGGAAATTAACATGTTAAATTTTTTGAATGTTTTGTTAAATTGGTGAAGCATACGTTGTAAATCATCTTCACTTTGAGAGACTATATAGTATTGCATCGTCCGCATATCAGATTATTTAAAGTTGTTTTTCTCCCATTTGGTATCCTTTTTAGTTCTTACTTTTTTATTATTTCGTCCATGATCAGGTTGAACAATAAAGGACTCAAGGAATCCCCTGTCTTATCCCATTGCCGGCTTCAATTGGGTCAGTTACTTCATCTTTCACTTTTACTTTTATTGTGTTCTTCTGGTAGATGTTTTCGATCGTTTTAATTATTCCTAGAGGTACCTCTCTCGAGTAAAATAAATGGATAACGTCCTTTAATGTGACCCTGTCAAATGCTTTCTTAACGTCCACGAAACATAAATATGCCGGTTTGTTGTATTCCAACGATTTATCTTGAACTTGCCTCATTGTAAATATAGCGTCAGTGCATGACCTTCCCGACCTAAAACCTTGTCGTTCTTCTGCTAATGGTATAATTTCATTCAATTTGTTTGTTATCGCTTTGGTTGTTAATTTTAATGTTGTGTTAATTTTAATGTTGTGTAAGTTAATTCCTCTGTAATTTTCCGGGTCCGATTTGTCTCCTTTTTTGAAGAGAGGTATTACTCTCTTCAAATTAGGGGTATTACTCTATTCATTATTAGTTTGCATGATCTCCATTCTTGTGGTATTCTGTTTTGTTCTATTATTTTTTGTATTAGTTTTAATAGTTGTTTAGTTAGATCTTGTCCTCCGTACTTTAGGAGTTTGTTCGATATTCTGTCCTCTCCTGGAGATTTTCTATTTCTAATTTTCTTAATGCTTCCTTTACCTCTCCCTCCTTGATGTTTATTTCTTCGTTTGTCGTAACTTCAGGTGTTGGTGGTTCATTATCGTCGCCTTTAGCAAATAGAGATCGGAAGTAGTCTGCCCATGTTTCCTTCTGAATGTGATTCTCTTTTATTAATTCGTTCATCTCCTTTCTTTGTCCTCTGATCATTCTCCATACTTCTTTTTGTGTTCCGTGTCGTGTTCCATCTGTTTTGAGAAACTCTGCCAGTGCTCCCTTTTTATTTTTGTCTCACTAAACTAAAATATTCGTTTCGTTTCTGATTCGTTTGTAGTGGTTGTATGCCTGTTGTGTTTGTTTTGTTCTGTATTGTAAAACGGCTTTATTCGTTTATTCACATTTTATCTTCACTTCCTCTCTAAACCACAGGGTTTTCTTCTTTAGTATGTGTCTTCGTTACTTTTCTCTCTCCAAGTGATTCTGTTGCAGCGCTGATTATGTTATCTTTGAGTTTTTGCCGGCTTTCATCGATGTTATCGTTTTCTAATATTCCATTCTCAGCAATCTTCTCTGATATTCTTTTCCCGTATAAGTTATCTGTGGATTCCGTATGTACTCATTCGACTTTGATTTTTGTTTGTGTTGGTGCTGCCCTCTTGGGTGTGAAGTATTTCATAATGATTCCTATTTTACATAATACTAGGCTATGCTCAGCATCTGCTGATTTGAGACATCTTAGATCGATTATTTTTGATGGATGTATATCTATCTCTGTTGGTTACAACATAATTTATCATAGATCTTTGTCCACGGGTGCTATTGAATGTATATTTGTGTTGATCTTTGTGGTCAAAAAATGTGTTGTTTAGTCTAAGTTCGTTATTCGTGCAGAATTTATCATCAGTTCTCCATTTTCGTTTTTAACATTTTCATTGTGCTTTTGCTTAATTCGGTGTATGCCTTTTATGTCTTAGTTGACATGTATTTCAGGTAAGCTTTTTTATTGTCTTTGCATTTTTCCCTTACTTCTGTACAAAATAATGGATTTCTTCGCCTTGGGAACGATTTATTGCTATTTATATTTCATTCACCAAGAATTTCCTTGGCTGAGGCTAAGATAGTAGATTTATTTTTTGTATTGACAAAGTTGAAGTAAGCAAATCTTATATATTATATTTTATATTTTGTTTCTTTGTTTGTAAATCACCTACAAATTTTGGTTCAGTATACATACCAAGAAACCGAAAACATATCGACTTTTGCGATCATGTAAACGCAACAATTTATACATTTTTAATTGTGTCACTTTATGTAGCATTTGCAATTAATTTAATTGTTAATATCTCGCAACACACTATGTCGTGAATAGAAACGATTGCACTTGTATTAGTACTTACACATTTCTGTTTCGCCAACGTGAGAAGAAAAAATGCGTTGACTTGTGTAAACGATATCGCTACGTGTATTTTAATTATGGGATCGACTTGGCATGTCACTTAATTCGTTATTGCACAAAAATCTTGTATTGAAGTCATGTAATTAAGCTCATTTCTACCCACGCTCCTGTCACAATAATCCTTAGAATTATCCTTTGGAATACATATAATTGCAATTTCGATATATTCATCCGTAGCTTAAAATAGTTTTTACGGGAAAATGATATTATAATATTATGTGTGTGTATTTCAAAAAAGCCATTCAAAATATAGAATAGAATATGGAATGGAAATATGCTTTACTAGTGTAGGAAACAAAGGTTGAACCTTGCAAAATGGACACAAGTCCGGTTTTATTTTTTTTCTGGTATATCAAGGGGTGCTTATTATAAGACTAACTTTTTCTGAAACAATTTCGCCCCGGAACCTCCCTTTTCACCCCTTTAAAGGGGGTAATTTGTGGTTTTTGCGGAACGTAGCCCTTACTGTAACTTTTACAAAAAATTTCTTTTATAGAAATATGAAGAGGACTATATTTTCTACGATTTATTTCCAACACCATCTCTCTATCATCCACCGTTTAGCGGGGGTGGCGCCCTAAAGTTGACAAGTTTTTAAAAAAGATGTTTTAAAAAAAAATATATTTTTCCCTAACTGTAACGGAAATTAAGAAGAAATTATGAGGCAATTATTCAAAAATAATTGACTGATTTTTTGGTATAGGTTTCACTTAAGGGTAATTGCCCTTTTTTTAATTACAGGGTGTTACATTTTAAAAAACCTCTTTTTATACCATCTGAACCGTTTATGCTAGAGTAAAAAGACTTTCAGCGATTACCCATGTACTGGTGCTATTTACAAATTTGTATAATGCACCCCCATTTTTTCTCCGGAACCACCCCAAAAAAAGAAGAATTAATAAATACATTGATTTTCTTGGAATCCTTCACACACAATGCCCTTTATTAATATGCTTCATATATCATTTTGTGGACGTTATTATTACCCATACATGGACACCAAAAGCAATTTCCTAATGCAACCCCTGTAGCAAAAAAAAATAAATAAAATGGGGGGTTGAAAATTTTTTTTTGTTTTTTGCTTTTTGATCCATATGAGCATATGCTTCATCAATAGTGCTTTTCAAAAATATATATGGTTATTGCAACATCTCTGCGAAATCCACCCCTATCCTTGAAAATATACTGCAGAAACTACCCCTATCCCTTGGCGAGCATGTTTTTACGATTTTCTCATTACCTATGTATTCTTTTCAAACAAAACTTACACAAGGTTAAAGACCACTATTTACTCTAAAAATTATGTCCCATTCATTTTTTCGTATAAACAACCGTTACGGCACAGTGGCGCCGTAAAGCTCATATATGCTTTGGCGGGCTCCAGTTTTTGTTTTTTTTTTCGTCATCTGTTCGTTTTATTGATAAAGTACTTATGCAAAATAAAACAACACAGTGTAACCTACAAATTATGACTTATGCACATTTTACATTCTTTGCTCCCCAAAGCCACAGTGGTGGCCCAAAATAAATTTTTGCATATTTTCGCCACCTACATGCATTTTGTTGCATTAATGCTACCTTAACAGCACAATATTTACCCTTAGGTGGTCGCTACGCAGTGGCGGATCCTGGGAGGGGTAATGGGGGTGATCACCTCCCCCCTCTCAAACCAAGTGATATTATATTCAAAGATTATAAAAATATTCATTTATTTTTATAGAAATTTAACCAATTGGCACCCCCCTCTTAACGATGCTGGATCCGCCACTGTCGCTAAACCATAAAAGTCATTCTTATAAAAATAATATTAATATAAGTATTTCTATAAAAATAAATGAATATTTTTATAATCTTCAAATATAATATCACTTGGTTTGAGAGGGGTGGGGGTGATCGTCCCCATCGCCCCTCCCTGGATCCGCCACTGCTTAACGACCACTTAGGAGTGAATATTGTGCTATTAAGGTAGCATTAACGCAATAAAATGCGTGTAGGTGGCGAAAATATGAAAAAATTTATTTTGGGCCACCACTGTAGCTTTGGGGAGCAAAGAATGTAAAATGTGCATAGGTCATGATTTGTAGGTTACACTGTGTTGTTTTATTTTACATAAGTACTTTATCAATAAAACAAACAGATGACGAAAAAATAAACAAAAACTGGAGCTCGTCAAAGCATATATGAGGTTTACGGCGCCACTGTGCCGTAACGGTTGCTTAAACGAAAAAAATGAATAGGACCTAATATTTAGAGTAAATAGTGGTCTTTAACCTTGTATAAGTTTTGTTTAAAAAAAATGAATAGGTAATGAGAAAATCGTAAAAATATGCTGGATAAGGTATAGGGGTAGTTTCTGCCGTATATTTTCAAGGATAGGGGTGGTTTGCGCAGGGATGTTGCAATAACCATATATATTTTTGAAAAGCACTATTAATGAAGCATATGCCCATATGGATCAAAAAGCAAAAAACAAAAAAAAATTTTCAACCCCCCATTTTATTTATTGTTTTTGGCTACAGGGGTTGCACTAGGAAATCGCTTTTAGTGTCCATGCATGGGTAATAATAACTTGCACAAAATGATATATGAAGCATATTAATGAAGGGCATTGTGTGTGAAGGATTCCAAGAAAATCACTTTATTTATTAATTCTTCTTTTTTTTTGATGGTTGCGGGGAAAAAATGGGGGTGAATTATACAAACTTGTAAATAACACCAGTACATGGGTAATCGCTGAAAGTCTTTTTACTCTAGCATAAACGGTTCAGATGGTATAAAAAGGGGTTTTTTAAAATGTAACACCCTGTAATTAAAAAAAGGGCAATTACCCTTAAGTGAAACCTATACCAAAAAATCAATCATCTATTTATGAATAATCTCCGTAGCATTTCTTTTTAATTTCCGTTACATTTAGGGAAAAATATATATTTTTTAAAAACATCTTTTTTAAAAACTTGTCATCTTTGGGGCGCCACCCTTGCTAAACGGTGGATGATAGAGAGATGCTGTCGGAAATAAATCGTAGAAAATATAGTCCTCTTCATATTTCTATAAAATAAATTTTTTGTAAAAGGTACAGGAAGGGCTACGTTCTGCAAAAACCATAAATTACCCCACTTAAAGGGGTGAAAAGGGGGGTTCCGGGGCGAAATTTTTTCAGAAAAAGTTAGTCTTATAATAAGCACCCCTTGATATGCCAGAAAAAAAATAAAACCGGACTTGTGTCCATTTTGCAAGGTTCAACCTCTGTTTCCTACACTATACTGTCGTTGAAAATTGTACAGTCTTATGGACAAAGCTTACAAAAAATGAGAAAAACAAAACAATATCGAATACAATTTAGTAAAATTACATAAATCATCGAAGAGGTTAGACGAGGTGCAACGGAATGGGACTACAGACAGAAGATACGATACTGTACACGCTGCATTATGCAAATGACTAACTTGTAATTGGACAGGACAAGGAAGATCTTGCATATATGGCAAGGAAACTAATAGAGAAATATAGAAAATTGGAAATAGAAAGATTTCGGATTGGAGGCCAATAGGAAAGAGAAGAAGAGGTAGACCCGAAGATTATGGAGGGACGAAGTGGACGAGGCCATGGAAAGACGAGACCTTAGAGACGGAGAATGGCAGAACAGAAACGACTGGAGACGTTGGTTGAAAGAAGGAAGGCAGCGACAGCTGTAAAAATCCTTGCATAGATAGAGAAAATGGGGTCTGGTGGTGAATCCTAAAAACACATTATATATATGCGTAGGAGAGGAGGAAACGGAGAATGTGAACCTGGAACACGAGACAATTACAAGCTGCAATGAATACATATATTTGGGAATAAAACTCACTAGTCCAGGACGAAACAAAGAAAATAATAAAGAAAGGATAGTAAAGGCGATAAGAGCTCTGAATTCGGTACAGAAAAATATAAAAACACAAAATAAAAACGAATTTACAACACAATATTAAAAGCAGTGTTAACCTATGGAGCTGAAGTCTGGCAATTAACCAAACGTACAAAGATAAATTACTAGCCACTGAGATGGATTTTTGGAGAAGGTCAGCAAGAAGGTCTAAACTAGAACACATAAGAAACAACGCCATTAGACAACAAATGGAAATAGAAAGAACAATCATATATGACATCGAACAACAACAGCTAGTATGGTACGGACATAGAGGAATGGAGGAAAGAAGAATTCTCAAAAAGTGTTAGAATGGACCCCACAGAAAAAAAAAGGGGAAGACCAGCAACTACATGGATAAAGGGTAACCCCAAGGCGATGTCGGAAAGAAATTTAAGAGAGTAAGACTGCCTCAATAGAAAGGGGTGACAATTAGGAACGGAAAGTCGTAGAACGCCTTTATAAAATCGATTTAATATAAGTATATATATATATATATATATATATATATATATATATATATATATATATATATATATATTGCTTATTTATATATATATATATAAATCGTCAATACAGGGTGAGTCATGAGGAACTGTACATACTCCTGCCTCGTATAGAGGCCCCTATGGGGAATAACAAATGACCATTAAAAAGTGTCTGTTCCCATTGTTTAATAATATACAGGGCGAGTTTCGCATTTTGACAGAAATTTGTATTCGTCATAATTTTTGAACGGTCAGATCGATGTGTCTCTTATTTTGGTCAATCGTTACACTATTACTACCAAAATCAGGTCCGGCTTTAAAAAATTTTTTCGTTTGGGTCTTAGAAAAAATTTCACATTGTATACGCTTTTTGAAAATTCTAATATGAATTTTACAAATTAGACAAATAATCAATTAAAATTTTATTTTTATTTTTCCCCACACGGTTACTTAATTTTTTATAAAAAAATCATATTTGACTATGAATTAAAAGTTTGGTAAAGTGAACCATAGATTTAAAAAAATTAACTTTTATAACAAAAATTTATTTTTTTTAACAAATATTTAATTTATGTTACCACCCAATCAACTGATGTATTCAAACTAGAAAAAAATCAGGCCCGGATTTAAAAAATTTGTTCGTTTTGGTCATAGAAAAAATTTCACCCTGTATAAGCTTTTTGAAAATTCTAATATGAATTTTACAAATTAGACAAATAGGCAATTAAAATGGAATATTTATTTTTCCCCACACGATTACTTAATTTTTTATCAAAAAATCAAATTTGACTATGAATAATTAAAAGTTTGGTAAAGTGAACCATATATTTAAAAAAAAATAACTTTTTTTACAAAAATTATTTTTTTTAACAAATATTTAATTTATGTTACCACCCAATCAACTGACTTAGTCAAACTAGAAAAAAATCGGGCCCGGATTTAAAAAAATAGTTCGTTTTGGTCTTAAAAAAATTTCACGCTGTATACGCTTTTTGAAAACTCTAATATAAATATTACAAATTACACAAATAGGCAATTAAAATGGCATATTTATTTTTTTACCCACACGATTACTTAATTTTTTATTAAAAAATCAAATTTGATTATGCATAAAAAGTTTGGCAAAGTTTTTGCATAGATTTAAAAAATTAACTTTTACTACAAAAATTAATTTTTTTTGAAAAAATATTTAATTTATACATAACGTATTAATACTTGTGCTGTACGTTAAAAATAGTAAAACCCTTTTAGCTAATTTCCAGAATTTCAAAAGGAACAGTTTGTTTTGACTAATGCTAAAACATCGCCCTGTATAATATGTGTTTAATGATTCATCGGTAGTGTCGTTTGATTGAATTCTCAGAATGTTATTTCAAAAGGCAAAATACTTTTTGTAATTTTTCACTTAATTTTTGCGATTTAACTTTGCAATTCACGAATCTGCACCTTTTATATCTAAAAACTCATAACTTATATGAGAAGAGGACTGAAAGTCTACAATTTTCATAGTCTTCACAATGGTAAGAGATATGTGCTGTAAAAAATTCAGAAAAGAAATATTAAAATTGAACAGAGTTGTAACGAGTTAATCCGTGATTTCATTTTTATTTCATTTTTAGGTTAAAATTCCGATTTTGACAAATTTGATATTTTAATAAAAAATTAAGTAATCGTGTGGGGAAAAATAAGTATGCTATTTTAATTACCTATTTGTCTAATTTGTAAAATTCATATTAGAGTTTTCAAAAAGCGTATACAGGGTAAAATTTTTTCTAAGACCAAAAGGAATTACTTTTTTAAATCCGGGCCTGATTTTTTTCTAGTTTGAATAAATCAGTTGATTGGGTGGGTACATAAATTAAATATTTGTTTAAAAAAATTAAATTTTGTAATAAAAGTTTAAATTTTTTAAATCTATGGTTCACTTTACCAAACTTTTAAATATTCATAGTCAAATTTGATTTTTTTTAATAAAAAATTAAGTAATCTTGTGAAGAAAAAAATAAACATGCCATTTTAATTGCCTATTTGTCTTATTTCTAAAATTCATATTAGAGTTTTCAAAAAGCGTATACAGGGTGAAATTTTTTCTAAGACCAAAACTAACTAAAAAGAACTAATGTTTCAAATCCGGGCCTGATTTTTTTCTAGTTTGAATAAATCAGTTGATTGGGTGGTAACATAAATTAAATATTTGTTCAAACAAATTAAATTTTTGTAATAAATGTTAATTTTTTTAAATCTATGGTTCACTTTACCAAATTTTAATTCATAGTCAAACTTGATTTTTTCATAAAAAATTAAGTAATCGTGTGGTATTAAGTAAATATCTTGGAGTCTCAGTTAATGGAACTAACGATAGAAGCATCGTAATCAGTGAAAGAATCCAGGCAGGAAACAGAGCCTACTGGAAATACAATAACTTCCTAAAAGATAAGAAGCTTACTCAGAATACTAAACTGAAGATTTACAAAGCAGCAATTAGACCAGTAATCACATATGGTGCTGAGGTAATGTGTCTGACCCAGAAAGAGGAAGAAAGACTGAGGATCCTAGAGAGGAAAATAATTCGGAGGATAGCAGGCCCACTAGATTTAGGTAATAATGAATTTAGAAAACTCATGAACCACGAAGTAAGAGGACTTCAGAAAGGAGAAGACATCATCAGATTTACAAAGGCACAGAGGCTCAGATGGATGGGACATAAAGAAAGGAGAAATCCAGAAGCCGTCATCAAGAAAATTTCCAAATGGAGACCTGTATCAAGCAGACCACGAGGAAGACCCAAAGCTAGACGGGAGAACCAGATAGTCGAGGACCTTAAGACGATGGGAGTCAGAGAATGGGCAACCATAAGCAAAAACAGGAACGAATGGAGGAAGATTGTAGAAGATGCCAAGTCACACAACCAATTGTAAAACCAAAATGTTAATGCGGATTGAATCGGAAGAGCCCAAAGAGGGCGGCAATCACTCCGCTAGGAGTGTGGATGCCATGATGATGAATGAATCGTGTGGGGACAAAAATAAATATGCCATTTTAATTGCCTATTTGTCTAATTTGCAAAATTTATATTAGAGTTTTCAAAAAGCGTATAGAGGGTGAAATTTTTTTAAGGCCCAAACGAACTAATTTTTTAAAGCCGGACCTGATTTTTTCTAGTTTGAATAAATCAATTGATTAGGTGGTATGGGCCATTCCACGAACATACGCCTGTTTTGGATTACTTCGGCAACGAATATTTTACTGTGCAACATAAGAAGTACGAAAGTAAATGGCGCTAATAATTATTCCAATAAACAACAATGTAATTTGCAATTTACTTTCGTTCTTCTTATTTTGCACAGTAAAATATTCGTTGTCGAAGTAATTCAAAACAGGCGTATGTTCGTGGAATAGGGTATAATAGTGTAACGATTGACCAAAATAAGAGACACGTCGATCTGACCGTTCAAAAATTATGACGAATACAAATTTCTGTCAAAATGCGAAACTCGCCCTGTATATTAATAAACAATGGGAGCAGACACTTTTTAATGGTCATTTGTTATTCCCCATAGGAGCCTCTATATGAGGTAGGAGTATGTACAGTTCCTCATGACTCACCCTGTATAAACAAAAAAATAATGAAGTAAAATAAAAACAATCTATTATTGCAAAATTTAAATAAATTTCAAATAATCAACCTTAGGGACTAATAAGTTTAATAAGTTAAGCTGCTACATATTGTGTTACTCAAATATACTTAGATAAAAATACTACTTGTATGAAAGGGTACTGTAAATTTTTAGTGACTGATTAATAAATTCTTCTACTGAATAATATCATCTTTCAGATAGATAGGCTTTTGTCATTTTACGGAACGTGGGGAAGATGTTGCAGATTTAAGTTGCTGAGGGAGATGGTTGTATAGTTTTTTTGCAGAATATCATATAGATTGCGTTACTAACTCAGTGGACGGGATAGGTAAATAGACGTCAGAGGTAGCATTTCTGGTGGAATAGTCATGATTAGGTCATGCTGGAAAGACATGTAGATGTTTACGAATTCAGAAAAAATATTTAGCATGTTGGGCTAAATGCCCTGGTTTACTATATACAATGGTCGTCAATGGTCACTAGTCGAAGGTCTTATATTCTGTTCAAGATTGTAAAAGTGAACAAAAAACAATACATGTTACAATGTTTACATACCCATGTACCCACTTACTAATATAACTTTCGTCAAATAATGAATGGGTTGCATGTGTGAGTTCATACTAAGTTAGTAATGAAAGAAAGACGGTTTCGCTGTCTATCATTTTCGTAGCATCGTCAGGTCCCGGTTAAAGTAATTTACATGATTCCGGTATAAATCATCCCTTATACCGGAATCATGTAATTTACTTTAACTGGGACCTTGAAGCCTCTATACTCTGGGTATAGAGATTTTGAAGAAAAGAATGACGAACTATGGGGAAAATGTGAGAAAAGAGATTTAAGACAAAATGAAGAGTGGCTTAGCTCAGAAGGAAAAATCAAAAGGGCAGAGCGACACTAAATCTCAAGTGAGGCTTCGGGCTAGCTTCAATACACCGAATATTGGCTTTAGAGATATAAAAGGAAATATTTGATAATGAAATGTTAGTACATAACTAGAAAGAAAATGCGACCTGTTAATACAAAATTTAATACACATAGGTAAGACCACTGGAGATAGACCGAGATAAAAGGGACGATAAAGAGAGAAGGAAATGGGCGCCAACTCGGACAGCTCAGCTTCTGGGGCACAGTATTTAAAAGCTCACTCTACTTAACTGTAACAAAAAAAAAGAAAAAACCTAAGTTTTGAGTCCAGAATTTGAACAGCTCGAGATTTTTGAAGTAACGAACGACAGGAACTAAATGACACTGGTCACAACCACCTGAAATACAAAATAATAAATACTAACCTTGTCTTGCTATATTATATACTGGTGATACAGACTGAAATAAAACGTCAACCTTACTACTAACAAATATATTAATAATAAATATGTTATATATATTACAAGTTACATATAACTCTCTAAACACAATAACAGTGGTAGGGGGTGAAGTAAAGATCAAACAGGACCAAAAAGCCGCTACCAAGCAAATATCCCCTACACACTGAGCTAAGCAAAGATATTAATCACAAAATCAAAATCAAAGTCCGTCGGAATAGCACAAAGTCCTTACAACTAAAAAGTTGGTAATTATTCCCTAAATTGAACTAGCCTAGAGTGAGACAGGTATACGACAATAACAGCTACGGTTGCAAAAAAAATAAGTATCTCACCTAGCAAAACACTAATAAGTAGTCCTATAATGAGTTGCTTAGTGACTCTTAATATCCTATAAAAAAACCCTACTAGACATATTCCCTATTTAAAATCCGCGACAAAATTTTACCCCCGATTCCCTATCAAATTTTAAGCTACAAATATTTATAATTATTATTAAACGAGACCTGATTTTATTTATTTAAACAAAACTATTACTTATATTGACTAAAAAAAAAACAACTACCAAAAACCCTATCTATCACGAAAAAATATGTACCTATTGTAGTTTACTTCCTCGTATGCATACGAAAAGTTTACAATGTACGAAAATATAGATTACCCAAAAGTAAATAATGAAAAAAGGTAAATAAACTTTAGTCCAGAAAGCCACTGCGCGTCCGCTAGGAAAAATATTCTAATTCGGATTTTTTGCACAATCTTACTCAAAAAGGACTCCTTTTAACAAATTTGCATGTTGCCAGGACCAAAAGGTGGTCAAAAATTTTTTAAACGTTTTTTTTTTGTTTATTTCCTAAAATTATTCTTTTTGCATGGAAAAAAGTTTTTTTAGTTTTTTTGGATCATTCCAAACAGAAAACGTCTTTAGTGACTTTTCTCTAAAAATGATAGTTTTTGACATATAAGCGATTAAAAATTGAAAAATTGCGAAATCGGCCATTTTTAACCCTCAAAAACTATGTGAAAAACTAAAAATTTGAATGTTACCAAGGTAGGTAGATATTCTTTAAACATCGATTGATGAAATCCCGAAGAGTTTTTTGCAATACAATATTCAAAACTCCTTTGTTTTTTAATTGCTAATCAAGCGTGCGCGACACTATTTTCCACTGACAGTATGGTGCAAATGAAAGGAATAAATTCGTTGTTTCGTAAACCAGCGACTTTAAGGAAACATCCCGAAACAGGTCGATTTTTATTTTTAAGTTATGATATTGTGGAATATATAGTATACTGGTGACGTCATCCATCTGGACGTGATGACGTAATCGATGATTTTTTTAAATGAGAATAGGGATCGTGTGCTAGCTCATTTGAAAGGTTCTTCAGTTCTCTATTTAGTAATAGAAACATTTACATAATTATTTATACAGGGTGTCCAAAAATTTTTTATTAAATTAAATTATTTGACAAAAAAAGAAGTAGAAGGACACCCTGTATAAATAATTATGTAAATGTTTACATTACTGAATAGAGAATTGAAGAACCTTGAAATGAGCTACCACACGACCCCTATTATGATTTAAAAAAATCATCGATTACGTCATCACGCCCAGACGGATAACCTCACTAGTATACCATATATGCCACAATATCATAACTTAAAAATAAAAATCGACCTGTTTCGGGATTTTTCCTTAAAGTCGACGGTTTACGAAATAACGAATTTATTCCTTTCATTTGCACCATACTGTCGGTGGAAAATAGTGTCGCGCACGCTTGATTAGCAACTAAAAAACAAAAAAGTTTTGAATATTGTATTGCAAAAAACTCTTAGGGATTTCATCAATCGATGTTTAAAGAATATCTACCTACCTTGGCAACATTCAAATTTTCAGTTTTTCACATAGTTCTTGAGGGTTAAAAATGTCCGATTTCGCAATTTTTCAATTTTTAATCGCTTATATGTCAAAAACTATCATTTTTAGAGAAAAGTCACTAAAGACCTTTTCGGTTTGGAATGATCCAAAAAACCTAAAAAAACTTTTTTACATGCAAAAAAAATAATTTTAGGAAAAAAACAAAAAAAAACGTTTAAAAAATTTTTGACCACATTTTGGTCCTGGCAACATGCAAATTTGTTAAAAGGGGTCCTTTTTGAGTGAGATTGTGCAAAAAATCCGAATTAGAATATTTTTCCTAGCGGATGCGCAGTGGCTTTCTGGACTACTTAGCTTTTACACAACAGCCGGTAAAAAGTAGAGTTGCAAGTCCATAGAAATAAATTCTTTTGGCACGATAACGCTGGTTGGCTGCTGTGGTGAGTAAGTCCTACTGTAGAAAGTCCTGGATGTATTAAAAACAGGTAATGGTTTTCTTCAACAAAACCGCGAACTCCATGAGGAAACCATAACAGAGTTGCTACTACTTCAACTGGTACATATTTGAGTGAGGTAAAATTATTGTTTTAACTAGGTTACTAAACGGATATGTGATTATGTGACTAAGTAACTAAGTGGCGGAATCTAAAATAAAATTTTATCAAGTTTAATTACATTATTTATAACACTATATGTAGACAGCAGAGGGTCACTGTATTGGAAACCAAAACAAAAAACTCAGTTTAGGTATACATGTCATGTCAAAATTCCTGAAACTACTTCAAATCAGACATGACAGGGACATGCGCATGACATGTCTGATATTCGTTAAAACTTTTTTTATAATATTACTTCAAAAAAAAACTAGAGGAAAAAGCCTAATGAGAAATTGGAATTAAACTTTAACACTAAAAACCTATGGCCTTGACTGACTGTCCTTTGCAAATGAAAATGAATATAATTACCATAATATAAATTATAATGTAAAATTTAAATTATTTCTTAACCAAAATTAGTATCTACAGATAACGAACGGGATATCTAGGATGGCGAATTGGATTTTATAATGAAGAAATGAGAGATATATGAATGTATTACTTACTGAAACAAAAGGCAGCGTCGGTATATTCACTTCCGTGATGCGAAGAGATCCAAAAGATGTTTAATTTTGATTATGGGATTGATAACGGTATTAGCTGATGTCTGAGCTATAGGTATTTGATTTACATCTAAAATGTAGTTTAAATTCCGCCACACCAAAAATGAGGATAACCTCACTAGCGACGTCTGCCTCTTGAGCCTTTGTCTAACCAACTGCCGTTTTCTCGATGAAATTGATTCGTGTCGATGAAATCGATTTTGTCTCGATTCGATCAAATCATGCGCGGTGCCTTCTTCTCGCTTCGGTTGCGAATGCTGGGCGATTCCCAGAGGCGTCTCCAAAATGAAATTCGGAAAGGGATTTATTTAGTTAATAGCATAACCGCTACAACCTGACGATGCTGTGTAAATTACAGGCAGCGAATCCGGTCGTCCGATGTAAATAAATAAATTGATTGTTAGAACGTCTTTCTTTCATTATTAACATAACTTTCTTCCTTTAATGCGAAACTATTGTTAAAAAAATTATAGGCAATACAGAGGTAAACTTAAATTATTTATACATTACCATTGCTTATTATTTTAATACAGCTTAGTGTAAATAAACTACATTCGCCTATAACTGTAATTACCTACCAAAGTAGTAAAAAATCCATTAGAAGTCGATGAATAATTTAAATATAATGAGGTGAGTAACAAAGAAATAAAATTAATAAGTGAGAAAATATAAAACTTTTAGTTCCCCAAATGATCGTTACACTAAAATATAATTAAATTAACACAATTTTTTATGCAAATCTAATTAAAACGGATATCATTAACGTATTTGTAAATATAAGGAACTAATTTTGAATTTATGTTGAATAAATTATTATTACGTTATTATTATCCTGCTAATAGAGTTGATATCGAGAGAATTTGCATCATTTATGTATGTTAAGTCATGCTCTAGGTGAGATATTTCCGCAGATTCTCAAACCAAAACTAGCACGGAAAATTGCAACCTGTCGTTTAGTATACTTATCTTCTTTCTACATTAAATAAGTAGATATACAGTATGGTGCAAATGTCTGGAATAAATTCGATAGTTCGTTAACAGGTGACTTTAAGGAAAAATCCCGAAACAGGTCGATTTTTATTTTTAAATTACGACATTTTGGCATATTATATTTTATACGAGTGACGTCATTCATATGGACGTGATGACGTAATCGATCATTTTTTAAATGAGATTAGGGGTCGTATCATAGCTCATTTGAAAGGGTATTCAATTCTGCATTCAAAAATATAAATATTATCATAATTGTTTATACACGGTGTCCAAAAATAATTTTTTTAAATTAAATTAATTGACAAAAAAGAATGTAATTTATTTAATTCAAAATATTAATTAATGCTCTCAGAAAACAGAAAATAAATGTTTATTTGCCAAATAAGCATTGCTTTTCGCTTAAATTAAATGTTCAAACTTCCAAGAGGCAAGTGGTTGACGGGAGCTGGTTTGAACATTGAATTTAAGCGAAAAGCAGGCCTGCCCCAGGGGTAGGCAAACTGGGCGGCTGCTCAGGCCGGAAAAAATTTAGGGGCGGCAAACTTTGGTGAACAGCCGATTTTTGAAATTGAAGAAATAATTAATTATGTTTTTAATATTATAAAAAACCAATATTATGAATAAGAGCGACAAAAATGAAACTAAGTGAAAAAATATCAATTGCAAGGTTCATTCGACGGGAAATCGACAAGACCGCCTTCTTCTTCATCGCATAAAAATAGTGGGATCAGAAACTCTTCATTGGAAAAATGTAATAGGACTACATATATCAATAATAAAGTTATTAGCACAACAGTATCTCCCATTGAGGGGCGATCCTGATAAACTTTTTCATCACAACAATGGTAATTTTTTACGCTTGTTGAGCTCTTTGAAAAATTTGATTCTGTTTAACAAGAGCACATTAGGAGAACAACGAATGGTAGTAACAAGCAGCATCACTACTTGGGAAAACGTATCCAAAATGAAATTATTTAACTCCTGCATGACCAAACCAAAAATAAATTTTTAAACTTTTTGAAATCAGCAAAGTACAGTGGAACCCCGATAAGTCGGCCCCCGATAACCCGGACCGATTTTCATCAGACAAAAATTTAACAAATAAACAATTTAACAATTTTATCAAATAAAAATGTATGTAGGCCAAATAATATTTCAGAGATAATGTGTATTTGTGTAATTTGAACACATAAGTACAATAGTAAAAATGATTCATGCACACGGCGGCAGCCAGAGCGACCGTCTCAGCTTATCGGAAAGAACAGACACCTGTCTGTATTCCTTTTTCTTTATTTATGTCAAACTGTCTTAGCATTGTTTAAAAAAGACGTGACTATTTAAAAATTCTTGTATTGTGTGTAGTACAGCCTATTAATCACTTCCGTTCTGTAATGTAATCGTGCTTCAGATTGTGTTTGCTTTGTCTACGTAATGGTAACAAAACGTAAAAATGTTGCAGTGACAATGGAAAAGAAACTAGAAACATTAGGTAGGATTGATAAAGACGAATCTTTAAAATAAATTTATTGCAGCATCATAATATGATATTATGCTACCATAGGTCTGGATCCCGCGTATGAAAAAAAAGTTGATTAATAGCAAGCTAAAAATTTATTAATAGCTTAAGGGTGTCTAGTCGGATAAACTTTGATATATGAGAACACTGGAACAGGGGCAGTTTTAATTGTGGAACAGGTCAAAAATTTGGAACGGTCAGAACACGAAAATGGCACATTTGTTTTGTCCGACAGAACAGACATAAACTCTCCGAACAGAGATTAAACTCTCATGCAAAAATCAGACTGCTATTTATCACCTGTCATAATTCCTGTCATTTGACATATTCTACATGTTCCACTCATTAAAACGCCAATTTGGTGATAAATAGCAGTCTGATTTTTGCATGAGAGTTTAATCTCTGTTCGGAGAGTTTAAGTCTGTTCTGTCGGAAAAAATACATGTGCCGTTTTCGTGGTCTGACCGTTCCAAATTTTTAACCTGTTTCACAGTTAAAACTTCCCCTGTTCCAGTGTTCCCATATATTAATGTTTGTCCGACTAGACACCCTTAAGCTAATAACAAATTTTCAGCTTGCTATTTATCAATTTTTTTTGTACGCAGGATCCAGACCTACCATATTATGGTGTCGGTACATCTCTACAGTATGACTGAGTTTTTTACCAAGAAATGAACAAAACTCTACACTCTATACAACTATACGTAATTTAGATGTGTACTGTGCGTATGTGTTTCATGTTTTTGTAATTGTAATGGAGGTTATTTATTAATTTTTACTATATTCTCCGGCTAACCCGGATTTTCGATAACCCGGATCGGCCGCGGTCCCGATTAATCCGAGTTATCGAGGTTCCACTATTATAGTGGAGTGGAACAGATGACTATTACGTATTGTACGTTTTGTCAACTTAGATTCCTGTTCACAAAGTGTTAAAATTGCAGAACATTTTTTTGGATTTGTGCCTGTACTGGAAACCACAGGCTTGGGACTTACAAGTTATTTTGCAACAACTGAATGAACTGGAAATACCTTTGAAAGATATGAGAGAACAATGGTATAATAATGGGGCAAACATGAAAGGGAAGAACTTGGGAGTTCAAAACAGAATTTTGAAAATGAATCCTAGAGCATTCTTTGTCCCATGTTCTAGCCATTCACTCAACTTAGTCGTGAACGATGCTGCTAAAGCCTCACAGTTTGCAGTTTCTTACTTTTCCTTAGTGACAAAAATTTTGTCACTCCTAACCATTGTCCGAAACTAGATGGGAAAGTAGAATTGATGCAATTATTCCCTTCTTCTTCTTTACGTGCCATCTCCGCGACGAAGGTTGGCAATCATCATTGTTATTCTCACTTTTGACACTACAGACCGAACGAGTTTAGTTGAGCTGCATCCAAACCATCCTCTGAGATTTCTCAGCCAGGACATTTTCCTCCTACCTATGCTGCGCCTTCCTTGAATCTTTCCCTGCATAATTAATTTTAGGAGTTCATATCTGTCACCACGTGTTATATGTCCCAAGTATTGGAGTTTTCTTATTTTGATGGAATCCAGTATCTCCCATCCCATCTCCCAATTACTCCCATCAGATACCAAATTGAAGAAATCTACGATGCTCTTGTAGAAATCACTGTCAATAAAAACAACGATGAAATGGTTGCTCATGAGGCAAGCTGTTTGGCAAATCAAATATGTGATTTAACTTTTTTTTGCTCTGTAGTAATATGGCATGACATTTTACGTCACATCAACGTAGTCAGCAAATCACTGTAGAGTATTGATGTATTGATATGGGAGTGTACCAAGCTGTCGGTTTATTAGAAGAAAAAAGGAAATCCATTTTAAGTCTCTCAAAAGTGATTTAAAATTCCAGGGCTATTTGACAGACGCAAAAGAGCTAAAAGCTAGAAATTGAGAATCAGAAAATCGGAGGCACAGTAATAGCAAGAAAGAGAAAAAATGGAAAGACAATTTGGCTATGAGGCTGAAGATAAAAGTATGGACCTAGATCTATAGACACGATATAAAGTTGACTTCTATTTAAAAATTATAGACACAACCGTTAATGCATTAGACTTAGACAATGCAGTGATAGATTTCAGCAAAAATCAAGAGCCATGGTAACATTTTTGAGACTTTGTAAGACAGAAACCAGATTAAGGATATGACTGCTACGGATTTATCATATAAATGCTTTAAGCTATGTGATGCTTTAACTTTTGATAAGTCAAAAGATCTAAATTATGCTAATCTAAAAGATTAACTCAAAATACACCTCTACAGACCCTGAAAATAATTAGAGAGTATGATTTTTATTTCGCACCCAACTTTAGTGTTGCTTTGAGGATTTTATTAACCCTACCAGTGACAGTTGCCTCTGCAGAGAGAAGCTTTTCAAAGCTAAAACTAATAAAAAAATACTTCAAATCAGCTATGTCCCAGCGACATAGTTGGAACGTTTGAGTACTCCAGTGACAATCTCTATTGAACACGAAATAGCTGTCCCTGGATCTTGGAGAATTATTAAAAGACTTTTCCCGTGCCAAGGATAAATCGCTATATTACAGAATTTATAAATTTTAACCGTTTTAAAAAATTACTCGGATCTGAGTCGTGAGCAATGAATGTGTTAAAACATATGTGTATATCTAGTAATGTAGTAAAATTTCATGAAAATTTTGGAAATACATATACGTATGTGTGTTTAAGCGTTTATATCGTTCAAATAAAGTGGAAAATGGCATATTAAATAATTTAGCACAAAACACACATCAATAAAAATATATCGTGGTTTAAGTTGGCGATCGCTTAAGGAAGGTGGTGAGTCATGGGTCTAACAAAAGGGGGGGGCGGCGGCGGTCACCGACCTTGCCCCCCAGGGCGGCAAAATTCCTAGGGCCGGGTCTGGCGAAAAGCATAGCCTATTTGTCAAATAAATATTTTTTTCTGTTTCCTGACAATAGTAAAATGTATATTGAATTAAACAAATTACATACATGTTTTTTTTGTCAATTAATTTAATTTAAATTTTTTTTGGACACTGTGTATAAACAATTATGTTAATATTTATATTACTGAATACAGAATTAAATACCCTTTCAAATGAGCTATCACACGACCCCTAGTCTCATTTAAAAAAATCATCGATTACGTCATCACGTCCACATGGATGACGTCACTCGTATGAAATATATGCCATGTTTCACGTTTCATGTTTCATGTTTTTCGTTTCATGTTTCTTTGATGTGCGGCTTGCCTAACTGTTTCATTTCTTACATGTTCTAATTTCGAAACCTGACAACTTCTCCTCAAAAAGTCCATTTCTGTACTAAGTAGCTTCTTTTTGTTTCTTGCACTTATGTACCAAACTTCTGCACCGTAGATTGTAGCGCTCTTCATTATACTTTCTTATTATATTCTTCTCTTTGTTTCCTTCCTGATATCTTTGTCCGATAAAATTGAATTGAGGGATTTAGTGATGCTTCTACCTTTATTGATCGTATGTTGTATTTCATCTTCACTATTTCCTAGTTTGTTAAAAATAGCTCCCAAATATTTGCATTGTTTCACACCAACAATATGGCCTTGTTCCAGTGGTAGGTTTTCAATGTCTTCGTCTCCCACTATGAAGTATTCTGACTTGTCCATATTTATTACTAGTCCTGCCTGTTGATATTGTTCATTTAGCTTCCGTATCACATAGCTTAAGTCATCTTGATCTTGGGCTATAACTTGGTCGTCCGCCAAGTATAATGTAAATAGGGAGTCGTCTCCCACTTTCAGTCCCATCCCAGAAATTTTTGCCGTTTTTTATTCTGGTGTTAGTGGTCTCATATAACATTTTAGTTGCTTGTATGAAGTTTCCATCGATACCGATGTTTTTCATTCACTTCCATAGTTCTATTATGGGGACTGTATCATCGGCTTTTTCTAGGTCGATAAGAGCAAAGTTGGTTTCCTGTTTTTTCTGTATTCTTTTTTCTAGTGCTATTTTTAAAGTGAATAGATTGTCTACTGTTGAACGTCCCGCACGGAAACCAGCTTGTTCTTCAGCTTGCTTTCCTTGAATTTCCTGTTCTATTTCATTTCTTAATATCCTGGAGTTATAATCTTCCAATGGTGCTGATGACTGCGATTCCCCTATAGTTTTTGGGGTTATTTTTAGGTCCCTTCTTATGTATGGGAGTATTATGTGATGTTAGCCATTCATCTGGTACTTTTTCTCCATTTAGACATCCTTCGAAAAGTTTTTTAAGCATATCCCATAGTTTGGGTGGTTCATATTTTATTAATTCAGGATTAATTCCTCCAGCCCCGGGTGCTTTCCGGGATTTCATAGTTTTAATAGCTTCTTCCAGTTCCACTTCCACTTCCAATTATTTTTTACATTTTGTTATAATGTTACCCTAAGTTAAAAACCGTCAAGAGCAATCATTTCGCACTACGTTATCTCGCTCTTGGAAAAGAAATATACTCGCCGTGCTTGTACTATATATTTCCATATTGTAGAGCATAAATATATAAATATACGCTGGTACACATTTGTGAAGCGGGCTGTTTATGGGCCCAGGGATGCACTAAATTGTCTCCGATCCGCAGGGGCTACGTAGACATTAAATCTTGACTCTATTTCAAACTCAAAATACGATCAGTAAAGAGTTTTCCGTGACATTATAATGTTATGGCTAAGGTTTCCCTACCGGAAAGTTAAAATATTTCAATTTTTTAATATTACAGGGTAATCAATAAAAAGTATGTTTTTGAAAATGTTGCACTTTTTCTACTTGTTACATACAGTTAATGACGTAATCGACAATTTTTTTTAAATACAAACAAAGTTCAGGGCACACCTCATTTAAAAGGTCTACACCAGTAGTTCTCAATCTGTGGTACATGTACCACTGGTGGTACATACCATTGTTTGAGGTGGTACACAAAAGGCAAAAGCAGCCAAAATCAGCACTACTTTATAGTTAATTAGACCACTTAGCTATATCTCGTCCAATTTACTTACCGTTGCACATCATCCGCGCCATAGCCTGTGACACGATACCAACAAGAAATATCTAGGCGGTAGGTGTGTTCCCCTTTAGAATCATTTTGATTCTAAAAAAGAACACACCCACCGCCTAAATATTTCGTGTTGGTATCGTGTTACGGGCGATGGCGCGGATGACGTGCAACGGTAAGTAAATTGGACGAGGTATAGATAGGTATTTCAGTTAGGTGGTACCAAAGACAATAAAAAGTATTTGGTGGTACTTGACTCAAAAATATTGAGAACCGCTGGTCTACACGATTAATCAATGTGTCAAATGGAATTACAATACTCATTCAGTAAACTAAATTAGGGTAACCTAAATAACTTTATCCCTCTTTAGTTTTTAGAGTTCTCTCTCTCTCTCTCTCTCTCTCTCTCTCTCTCTCTCTCTCTCTCTCTTTCTCTCACTCTCTCTCTCTCTCCATACATTGAGCATCTTCCTTATTTCCACCGCAGGTGGGGGGCCAAACTTCCCAGCTACCGTTCCCTGTGGTAAAAATCAGATCAGGTTCTACTGCCTTACCATTATTATTCATCCTATTTAACACCTAGACAACCTCATCACTCGCTATCCCCAATATTACATTCTCATTTGGGATTCCGCATCCTCTGGCTTTCCTCTCATGTTCTTCTAAACTACTTTCTAAAGTACTCACACCAACTTTTCTTTAGTTCAACATCGGTTATTAACACTCTTCCACCTGTACTGTTAATATGCGGTACATGAGTCAAGTCCTTTGATGACTATTCCCTTCTATGCTGCATAACCTTTTTATCCCTTCGGGTCTTTCCAACTCTTTATACAACTTTGCAGATGATCTTTCATTAGCAGTAGCTACAGCCCATTTTGTTTTCCTCTTTGCTATCTTGTATATCTCCTTATCTTCATCTGTCTTAGACTTACCTTTTGTTATCCTCATACCCTTTTCTGGCCTCTTCTTTCTTCTCTCTAACTTTCTGTAGCTTTTCATCAATCCACTACTAACTTTTTTTGGTATTCACTTTACATAATAAGACAAACAATATATTCTAGTTTTCAAATTAAATTTAACAGAAATCATTGACGAATATTCATATACAGTGTGTGAACTATAAAAGAAAATGACGGTTTTCTCATATTTTTAAATGTAGAATCCTATATTTTATTTGACTATGAATAAAAGTATTTACCCAACTTTTGTAATTTGCTTAGAATGTGTTAAATAAAATGTATAGTAGCAGATTCCAATTTCTAGGCAGAAATAGCTAGAGTATTTATCCGTCACCGTAATATTAGCTGGGAGGAAGCGACGGAAGGATCTTTATGGAACTTTTAGGGCCGGGTTAATATCTACCAGTGTATCGATGTAACCGACTAAACAACTGCTTACTATGTTTTTTTGTATCCGTTTTCTGCAAGGAGAGTTTATTGAAACGTAAGAGACGGATAAATTATAGGTAAAAGTAACGATTTTTAACTATTAACGAGTTAATGAAAAACAAATAAATTCTTAGGTTGTTGAGTTAATATAGACTGTTTTCTAATTTAGAGTATTTAGGTCATCTGACTATCTTTATAAGCTTGATTTCTCGTACCTATACCCCATGATATACGGGTGCTTTGTAGGCAATGGTGAAGCTTTTGACTACGTTCAACATCTAGCAGAATTACCCAAAGCAACGGGTGTAGATGAGGGTGACTTCAGAATCATTACAGAACTTTACTGGCATCAGGTAGTTCAAGTAGGGATAGAAGAGAATAATATAGCGGAGGAGATAATTATAAGAAAAGGGGTACGATGCAGAAAAACATCCTTGCTTAGGAATCTCCGCGAGCACCACGACACTATTTAGGTCAGCTGTGGGCAAACTAAAAATCATGCGACTGATCGCTAATGTTCTGGGAAGACAAGGCTCTCAAAAAAGAAGAAGAACACCTAGTAGAACGCTTAGCGGAACTGTAGTGGAACGTCAGCCAGTAGAAAAACCAAGAAAGAGTGAAGTAAGATGAAGTAAGAACTGATGCTACAGAGATATTGAGGGTGGACAACTGGGGGAGAGCAGCCAGGGACAGAGATACTTGAAGGCGGATGCTAGGGGAGGCCAGAGAGAGAGAGAGAGAGAGAGAGAGAGAGAGAGAGAGAGAGAGAGAGAGAGAGAGAGAGAGAGAGAGAGAGAGAGAGAGAGAGAGAGAGAGAGAGAGAGAAAGAGAGAGAGAGAAAGAGAGAGAGAGAGAGAGAGAGAGAGAGAGAGAGAGAGAGAGTTAATCTGTATTCCGAAAATTTCTTCGCCGAAGCACTTAAAGACACTAGTACTGGAGGCAAACTTCATGGATTCTTCAGATAGAGATACGTGGTTATTTTTCCTTATCTTATCTTATTATTTCCTGCTGTGGTCTTGTGTGTTCCATCTATGAAAAACATCATACCATAGTGATTCTGGCAAGATCAGGTTTGGCTGAATTTCAAGCTAAGCGATTTTTTCACTGGCTTTTTCTTGCATTATTTTTCACTTGGCGGAAATGGATTACTCACGTAGAGCATGCAGAGTATCTAGATTAGAACACGTACCAAATGAGGAAATAAGACGACGGACAAAGAGTTTATATTCCACGGTTGGCCATATAGAAACAAAGAAATTGCTATGGTATGGTCATGTTATGAGGATGTCAGAGGAAAGATGGCCAAAAAGAGCATTAAATTACACACCCATAAATAGAAGAAGAAGAGGAAGGCCTACAGAAACATGGAAGAAAGGCATAGAACAGTCTATGGCAGATAGAGCTATTGACGAAAACGAATGCGTTTAGCTACGATTTCTCTCGAGCTTTTGTGGTGGCCTACTTGTATCTTCTTTCTTTTTTTTGCACGTGCGTCACCATGCGTGCGATGCGTATGAGTATAGTAGCATGATACTATTTATTAGTTTGCTACCCCTGTGGGGTTTGGGCCCCTGTGGGGCTAGCTACGCCACTGGCTCGTGACCCATCAAAATGGCCCGGTCAAAACAGCCCCGTCAAAAAAGCCCCGTCAAAATAGCCCGGATACAAAATAGCCCCGACAAAATGGATCGCACACAAAATAGCCCCTGTCAAGACAGCCCCGGCTAAAACAGCCCCGGCGAAAACACTCCCAATAAAAAGTTTTACCTTTTAACGGAGTACACTTTATTTTAAATTACTATTCTAATTGGGAAATAAGCTACAATTTAACTTAAAAAAATTATTTTATTAACGTTTCGACTTCCACTTCGGACGTCGTTGTCAAAATACAAAATATTAATAAATTAAACAAAAATGTTGCTTAGTAAAAAAATTCTTCTAATAATTTAATTTAATCTGACTCATTCATATCGGTAATTCAGACATACAATATGGTGCAAATGAATGGAATAAATTCGTTATTTCGTAAACCCGCGACGTTAAGGAAAAATCCTGAAACAGGTCGAGTTTTATTTTTAAATTACGATATTTTGGTATATATGTCGTACTAGTGACGTCATCCATCTGATCGTGATGATGTAATGGACGATTTTTTTAAATGATAATAGGGGTCGTGTGCTAGCTCATTTGAAAGGTTATTTATTTCTCCATTCAGTAATATAATCATTTACATAAATATTTATACAAGGCGTCCAAAAACTTTTTTTTAATTTAAATTATTTGACAAAAAAGAAAAATGTATGTAATTTATTTATTTAATTCAAAATACATTTTACTGCTGTCAGAAATCAGACAAAAATGTTTATACATATCACAAATAAACATTGATTTTCGCTTAAATTAAATGTTCAAACTTCCAAGAGGCAGATGGCTGGCGGGAGCTGGCTTGAACATTGAATTACGAGTTCTCTGAAAAGACCATTTTTATTTGATGTGCTAAGATAAACATCTGAATAGAGGATAATTACCATTTCCGAAAATATGTGTTTTTAAGGGATTATTTCATGATACATTCTGAAGGGAGCTTTTTTTTCGGGACTATTTTGTCGGGGCTATTTTGTGGGCGAGCTATTATTCCGCGGCTATTTTGTCTGCAGGCCATTTTGTCGGAGCTGTTTTGTGTGCGGGATATTATGTCGGGGCTATTTTGTCGGAGCTTTTTCGACAGGGCTATTTTGACGGGGTACCTTTTAAGCTACTGCGTATGAAACCCAATTTTCTTAGCTATTCATTGAGAAATTCTTCTATTGAATAATATGGTCTTTTAGATAGATAGGCTGTTCTCATTTTATGGAACTTTGGGAAAGATGTTGCAGATTTAAGTTGTAACGGGAGATGGTTGTAAAGTTTTTTTGCGGAATATAATATAGATTTATTTACTAACTCAGTGGATGGGATCGGTAAATAAATATCAAAGATTGAATTTCTGGTGGAGTAAAAATGATTGGGCCTTGCTGGAAAGACATGAAAGTATTTACGAATTAATCAAACCGTTTCTAGAATATATAAAGATGGAAGTGTTAAAATTCCGTGATCTCTGAAGTAACTTCTGCAATGTGTAGATCTTCTGAGGCCAAAAATAGGCTCCTTTTTTGCAATTTAAAAATAACATCAAATTGAGCAGCTGTACTAGAACCCCAAAAAGGAAGACCATATCGAAGATGAGACTCTAACAAAGAAAAATATCTTATTTTAGAAGATGCTAAATTGAGTCCCCTTGAGACAGATCTTATTGTATAGCAAGCTGAGGCGAGTTCCTTACTTAACGAATCGGTATGAAGCGAACATTTGAGGTTCCATTTGAGGTTCATTCACGAAAATTCTCGATTTCATTGACAACTCGCTACGTTCTATTCTATAGTATCACTTTACTTATAAACTTTATTTAAATGATGAAAGGGTTGCCAATGCGAGTCCATTATACAATTGGATATAGTAATTGAGTCAATATTCGCAATCTTTAGTTTGTATTTTTATTAGTTGTTATATAATCATGGGGCAACCGGTTTCGAGTCTTACAATATATGACTCATCATCAGGCCCAGTACAAAAAGTCTTCTCAATACAAACTACAAGCTAAAAAACACAAAACGAGAGACATATACACATATATATATATATATATATATATATATATATATATATATATATATATATATATATATATATATATATATATATATATATATAAAACATAAAAAACAACTTTGTCTTGGTTTCAATCACATACAATAAAGCCAAGCAACTGTTTAGTATTGAACTCAACAGTCTATAGCATGTAAAAATGAGACATTTTTGTCATTGGGAACGACCAATCTGATGAAAATTGCTTGGTATATAATTTGATATATATACTACCATCAATCCTTAACTAGTCAAGGGTTGATGGAGTCCTGATAAGATAGTATGCGATTAAAAGACATAATATAAAGCTATTAGTAATCGGTATGTACTTACATAACAGCCATAGAAACTGTTCCACAGCTAAAGATGTACCTGGAAGTCACTAGCCCCATAAGAAGAGTTGACTAATCAAACAGACCTTAGTCTCTTAAATTGTTAGTTATGTTCAATTTAGAACCTGGCAAAATTTTTTTTCCTGTGTTCCCAGTGGTGTATTAAAAAAATTTTGCCAGGTTCTAAATTGAACATAACTAACAATTTAATAGACTAAGGGCTGTTTGATTAGTCAACTCTTCTTATGGGGCTGGTGACTTCCAGGTACATCTTTAGCTGTGGAACAGTTTCTATGGCTGTTATGTAAGTACATACCGATTACTAATAGCTTTATATTATGTCTTTTAATCGCATACTATCTTATCAGCCCTTGACTTATCTATATCAGACTATCTTATCCGACTCCATCAACCCTTGACTAGTTAAGGATTGATGGTAGTATATATATCAAATTATATACCAAGCAATTTTCATCAGATTGGTCGCTCCCAATGACAAAAATGTCTCATTTTTACATGCTATAGACTGTTGAGTTCAATACTAAACAGTTGCTTGGCTTTATTGTGTGTGATTGAAACCAAGACAAAGTTGTTTTTTATGTTTTATATATATATATATATATATATATATATATTGTTATATTTCTATTTGATATGAAAATTAAAATTAGATAATTATAAACAGAATTCAATTTAATATAAAATATTTTCAATTTTCTCAACCACGGGCATATAAATTTAGAACAACCTGTATACAACAAATTGTTATATTTAATTTTAAGAAGTGATTAAACGATACTCGGAACAATGCGCTTAAAATAAAACTAAAGTGAAATCGATAATAGGTCATTATCGTTGTTCGCGGAAGGTTCAATCATTAGCCGATGCTAAAGAAGACTTAGTGAAAGTAGATAATAGATCATTAAATTTTGTAATTAGTAGAAAGTAATTTTAGAATGGGAATTAACTATTTTCTTTGAAATCCATTAAGCATATTTAGAAAGTTTAAAAATTGGTTTTGAGGAATACTGCGAATGAGAGTTGGTGGTGGAAGTTTGATTTGTGAATCTGGAAGGGATATTTAGAAAGTAGGGGAATGAATGACAAATAGAGATCAGAATGTTTTGAGCTGTCGAGAAGTGAAGTCCAGTGGTAGACGGTAGTGTACGGAGAGTGAGAAAGCCGGTGTAGTTCCGTGAGTGTGGAGTATCTATCGTAGAACGAGAGGTAGGCCAGGTTGAGAGTAAAAGAACCTCCTTGAGCCAAGAGTTCCCGGTAGCTGATTGCAGTTTCGAAAAAGGTAGAACACAGCATCACGACAGAAGCAGGAAACGAGAGCTATACGAGCTAGTTTCAGAGGAGAACATTACTGGAAGCCAGGACGAGGTTTTGATTGCAGCCAAGGATAGCAGGAAACGGGTCTTGTGTGAAGACATTCTCAGTTCACCAGAAAAAGGTCAGTCTCATTTGTTTGGACATGAATGTATGGGTTTTTCGTAGTAAATACCACATTTAAAATTGAAGAAACATAATCAATAATATCAGAAAAGCTTCATCAAACTTAAATAGAATTGTTGCTAATAAATCATAATAGTTAAATGTTAATAAAAACTTTCAATTGGAAATCAAAAGGAAATAAGATTTCCATGTGTAAATGTTATGTTTAAGAATAATAAGATATAGCAAATATTAAGCAGTGATTGCCATTTAAATAAAATAAACAATATTTTGATTACAATTGTAACCCATATGTGTTATTATTTTACTCTTTTCTTTCCTATCCCGATTAGGAACCATTAAGAAATACTTAGAAGCCACGTATGTAAGTAATTAATTGTATAAAAAGCCCTGAGATTGAAAACATATTGATATGTGATCTGGTAAATTAATTAGATTATTAGTTATGCATTGATTAAATTAAATGACATATAAAATTATCATCTCATATCAATAATCAAGATCACAACAACTGTCGTCCAACGTGGAGGGCATTGATAAGTATTTCTAGTGGCAAATTTGAAGGATAGAAAGAGTAAAGCCGGTATTTGAAAATTTATATGCCTGTGGTAAAAAGTGAGATACTTACATTTGATAACATAAAATTTTAGATCTCTTTAGGTACAAATTTTACATAACTGATTTAATATTTTATTTTTACGATATTTACATTTGATATATTTATTGACAATTTATAATATTTGGGTGAGAAAAAGTCGTCTTGGTAACATACTAGTAAAATTTCATATTTGGCGGGGACAGTACTTCTTGAAAACAAATGTCTGTGACAAGAAGCCAAAGCAAAGACAACAAAAAACAAAAAGAACATTCAAATCAAGAGAATAATTCAGACCAAGAAGATATTTTAGACACGACAATCATGGCATCAGAACAGCAAGAATTATCAGGAATAGATAAATTATTACAAATGATGCAACTCCAGTCACAAAGAATAGAACAGAAAATGGATGAAACACAACAAAAAATGGATAAAAATCAGGAAGAAACATCAAAGAAAATGGATAAAGTGGATCAAAAAATGGATGAAACACAGAAAAAAATGGATGACAATCAACAGGAAACAAAACAAGCCATAGAAGAAAACAACAGAAATATAGAGAGTATTAAGAAGGAAATGGTTAAAAAAATAGAAGAGATTGCAGAAAAAAGCAAGAAACAGGAGTTAGAGATTAAAGAAATCAAAATCAAAATAAAGGAAATAACGAATTGCAAGAAAAAGGAAATAGAAAATTTGGAAAACAAGTTTGAAAACGCTATTCAAGCAATCAGAGAAGAAATGGAAAGAAAGATTGCGGAAATCAATATTCAACAAAATGTAGGAGAAAGAAGAGAAATGGTTATACATAGCACAGATGACGTGAAGATAAGATTTGGCGGGGATATAAGAAGATTACACCCAGTGCCGTTCATAAATAGCCTGAAAAAGAAAATACAGCACATCGGAAATTTCGAAACAGCAAAAGAAACTATCAGAAATCATCTAAAATATGAAGCAAGCCTATGGTTCGATTGCAAAGAAGAAGAATTTGACAGTTGGCAACAATTTGAACAAAAATTTTTGAATTATTTCTGGGGAAAAGTCCAACAATTGGAAATTAACAAGGAATTGCAAAATGGGAAATACAATGATAGGATGGGTATATCAGAAAGGACATATGCATTACAAATTTACTATAACGCAAAACATTTACAATATAATTACTCATCGGAACAATTAGTAGAACTGATTGCAAGACATTTCGAAGAAACGCTGGAAGACCATATCACATTGCAAAACTACAAAGACATAGATAGTTTATGCCAATTCCTACAAATAAGAGAATCACGTTTAAGAGAAAGAAAATCAAGAAGGTCGCGAGAAGATTACAGGCTCCGAGAAACACAGGATTACAGAGATAGAAATCAAAATAGGAGGGACTATACAAGACGAGAATTTAATCCCAGAAGGGAAAACGAAAATAGAGACAACGGAAGAGGAAATTATGAACAAAGAAATAGGCAATGGAATGAGGACAGAAATCGAGAATACCAGAATAGAAACACCACACTCGCAAATCAAGAAAACATAAATAATGGTAGACAAAATGAACAGGGATATCGAGAAAACCGAAACAGATCCGACAGACCAAGAGAAAATAGAAGAGAAGTAAATAATACCCAGACAGATGAATATGACGGAGAGAGACATTATGACGAAAATATCAACTACGATGAGCAACCGGCGTTTTTTTTACGACGGCGCTCACTAAAAACCAAAAATCAAACAGGAATCTTTTGTAACCCCAAGGAGTTTATTAAATTGGCAAGAAACAACGAAAAGAAAAATGGAGTTAATTTAAAATTTGTGGATGGATTTATCAACGAGAAACCAATTAAAATTATGATAGACACTGGATCTGAAATAACATTGGTCAACAGAAAACTAATAGAAGAAGTTAACTTAACAAATTTAATTTACAAAATACCTAGGGTAAATTTAGTGGGCGCAAACAAACGGACATTGGCAACTATAAATGAAGGCATACGAGTAATGGTACGACTGGGTAAGAAGATGTATGCACTACAATGTGTAATAATGCCAAACATGTCACATGACATGATAGTAGGAGTTGACGAATTGGCAGAAAAACATGGAGTGATAGATTTTAAAAATAATACGATGAATCTAACAGAAGAAAAAGAAGAAGAACAGAACAAGGAACAGGAGAAACAAAATACGGACGAATCAGGTAAAGAACAAACAGTGGAAATGAATTTGGCAACGAAGCAAGGACAAAGAAGAAAAGGGAGAAAAAGTCAGAAAAAGACAAAAGAAAATGAAACCTGTGGCTCCTCAAAAGAAGAGTTGAGCCCAGAAGAAGAAAAATTGAGAGTATCAAAAGCAAAAGAAAACTGGGATTCCTCAAAAGAAGAGATGAGCTCAGGAGAAGAAGAAATAAAGCTAACAAATGAAAGCGAAAAAGATATGATCGAAACAGTGGCATTTGAAGAGGAGGCATATGAAAACGAGGATGCAGAATGCACGGTAAAAGTATATGAAAAATCTGAGGAAAAAGACAGAAGATTGATATGGGAAAAAGGGAAAGACAATATAATAGCCGACACTCTAACACAGGATGAGGACACTGAAAATAAGGAAACAATTACTCTACAGGTGGGACTAATTAGAGTAATACAAGAAGAAGGGGTATAAGACGTAGATTAAAGTAAGGAAATATACAGGGAGTTGGTTTTGCCTCGAGAAAATTTATTTAAAAATGCAGATAAATTTTATCGAATACAAGGCGGGGATTTGTTATATTTCTATTTGATATGAAAATTAAAATTAGATAATTATAAACAGAATTCAATTTAATATAAAATATTTTCAATTTTCTCAACCACGGGCATATAAATTTAGAACAACCTGTATACAACAAATTGTTATATTTAATTTTAAGAAGTGATTAAACGATACTCGGAACAATGCGCTTAAAATAAAACTAAAGTGAAATCGATAATAGGTCATTATCGTTGTTCGCGGAAGGTTCAATCATTAGCCGATGCTAAAGAAGACTTAGTGAAAGTAGATAATAGATCATTAAATTTTGTAATTAGTAGAAAGTAATTTTAGAATGGGAATTAACTATTTTCTTTGAAATCCATTAAGCATATTTAGAAAGTTTAAAAATTGGTTTTGAGGAATACTGCGAATGAGAGTTGGTGGTGGAAGTTTGATTTGTGAATCTGGAAGGGATATTTAGAAAGTAGGGGAATGAATGACAAATAGAGATCAGAATGTTTTGAGCTGTCGAGAAGTGAAGTCCAGTGGTAGACGGTAGTGTACGGAGAGTGAGAAAGCCGGTGTAGTTCCGTGAGTGTGGAGTATCTATCGTAGAACGAGAGGTAGGCCAGGTTGAGAGTAAAAGAACCTCCTTGAGCCAAGAGTTCCCGGTAGCTGATTGCAGTTTCGAAAAAGGTAGAACACAGCATCACGACAGAAGCAGGAAACGAGAGCTATACGAGCTAGTTTCAGAGGAGAACATTACTGGAAGCCAGGACGAGGTTTTGATTGCAGCCAAGGATAGCAGGAAACGGGTCTTGTGTGAAGACATTCTCAGTTCACCAGAAAAAGGTCAGTCTCATTTGTTTGGACATGAATGTATGGGTTTTTCGTAGTAAATACCACATTTAAAATTGAAGAAACATAATCAATAATATCAGAAAAGCTTCATCAAACTTAAATAGAATTGTTGCTAATAAATCATAATAGTTAAATGTTAATAAAAACTTTCAATTGGAAATCAAAAGGAAATAAGATTTCCATGTGTAAATGTTATGTTTAAGAATAATAAGATATAGCAAATATTAAGCAGTGATTGCCATTTAAATAAAATAAACAATATTTTGATTACAATTGTAACCCATATGTGTTATTATTTTACTCTTTTCTTTCCTATCCCGATTAGGAACCATTAAGAAATACTTAGAAGCCACGTATGTAAGTAATTAATTGTATAAAAAGCCCTGAGATTGAAAACATATTGATATGTGATCTGGTAAATTAATTAGATTATTAGTTATGCATTGATTAAATTAAATGACATATAAAATTATCATCTCATATCAATAATCAAGATCACAACAATATATATATATATATATATATATATATATATATATATGTGTACATGTCGTCTCTCGTTTTGTGTTTTTTAGCTTGTAGTTTGTATTGAGAAGACTTTTTGTACTGGGCCTGATGATGAGTCATATATTGTAAGACTCGAAACCGGTTGCCCCATGATTATATAACAACTAATAAAAATACAAACTAAAGATTGCCAGTATTGACTCAATTACTATATCCAAACTTTATTTAATAATTTTATAATAATAAAACTCAAAAATTTCACACACCTTTTTCTTACACTATAGAACAACGCTAACAAATCCGTCGGTGATACATGTTCTTATAACTACGCATGCAAATTGCACGAGTTAGGACGCCTAATAGACTTAATCTTGTCGTTTATGTTCGACACTCACGTGGGATAATTAGCAAGGAGGCGAATCCTGGCACAAAGAGCCGGAGCGACGACGACGCGCCGTTGAATCCTCGCCATTAGAAGCGACTTTCTAATTACGTGGCCGCAAACGATGTGAAATTAAACTTTCATTGAACCATTAACATACGAGAGAGAATTCTAATTAAGGTGAAGTACGTCGCCATTGTTGCTACTAAGGCTGCGAGGATGTAGCTGTTGAGCTTGATAATAACACATTCAGGATATTGTGATATCTCTTCAAATTGATTTGGAAAAAAGACACGTTATTTGTAATTTTTTTTGTGAATAAATCACATAATTAGACGAATACACTCGTAGATCTTCATTTAATCTGATCTGGTAGATCTTAATATATACACTCACAGAACATAAACACTCATACCAATAAGTTTGGTCTATACCCCAGGCTGTGGGTGAAAAAACGTGATATAATTCAGGAATTTTTGAAACCTATCAGGTGTTGTAAAGGACTATGCCAGGAATAACTTCTACTAAAATGTGACCAAAAATATTGTGAGCTTTTTTTCTAATTGCGATTTTCATTTGTTAAATTTGCAATTTTTAAAGATTTTTAATTTTGCAGTTTAGGATATTGATTTTAGAGAAAAACTTTTTAATAGAAAGTTGTAGTAAATTAAAAAACCTACAATTTGAGCTACAATAAGTTTAATTTCGTTTATTGTTTATTGCAAAACAGCATGGGAAAGGTCCAGAATGGCCGTTTTTTACAATTGCGTTATTTATTGTACAGATAATTTTTTTAAAGCTTTAAAATGAAGATATTTCAATTCCAAACATAAAAAAGATTGCAAGGCCGGATTAACGAATTTGTTGCTTAGATATTATAAATTGTTTATCCCAAGAGGTCAAATGTCGAAGGCTATAACTTTTTGAAAAAAATCGTAGAGAGTTGTTGTAACATCCAATCTCCTTCTAAAGAGTTATATTTTCATATTCTGATGTAAATAAATGCGTAAAACATTTTTAAACCTCTAATTTGTGGGTTTGAAAATAAGGGGGCAAATTTCGTTAAAAACATTTAGAGCTGAAGCGGCCCAGTACATCCTATGAGTTTTTAACTTACAGATTATTGTTGCTGAAGAGGAAACGAAGATTAATAAAAAAATAAAAAATTTCTACGACCAGCTGAAGCCGAGCTAAATGTTGGGTTTGAAAATAAGGGGGCAAATTTCGTTATAAACATTTAGAGCTGAAGCGGCCCTGTACATCCTATGAGTTTCTAACTTACAGGTTATTGTTGCTAAAGACGAAACGAAGATTAATAAAAAAATAAAAAATTCTACGACCAGCTGAAGCCGAGCTAAATGTTGGGTTTGAAAATAAGGGGGCAAATTTCGTTATAAACATTTAGAGCTGAAGCGGCCCAGTACATCCTATGAATTTTTAACTTACAGATTATTGTTGCTGAAGAGGAAACGAAGATTAATAAAAAAATAAAAAATTTCTACGACCAGCTGAAGCCGAGCTAAATGTTGGGATTGAAAATAAGGGGGCAAATTTCGTTATAAACATTTAGAGCTGAAGCGGCCCTGTACATCCTATGAGTTTCTAACTTACAGGTTATTGTTGCTAAAGACGAAACGAAGATTTACAAAAAAATAAAAAAAAAATTACAACCAACTGAAGCCGAGATAATTGTTTATATTTTTAAATCGTAGTGCCTTTATTTATAACAATTAAGAAATTATTTTACAGTCATTGACTAAAGAAAGACTTATATTATCTTAAAATAAAAATTATTATAAACTATAATTACATTTAATTACTAAAAATTATTTTTAAAATCGGTGCTTTTGCGAGCGGCCGAATTTTGCAAATCGCCCGGCTTGCTTCAAATCCGCGCGCTCGGAAAATTTTTACGTAACTTGTATTAAATTTTGACCGAAAACAATTTAATAATATTACCATTATAATATACAGTGTATTTACCACTGTATTTGTTTTTCTTGATAAACTTTTATATGTGAAATCTCATTTCTGAAGAAATAATATTACAAAAATGATACATATAACTATATTTTTAATTTTTGCATTGTTATATAAATATAATAATAATAATGTTACTTCTTATTATACAATAGAAAACTTTTTCTTCTTGTAGTGACTATCCGTTTTGGATGTTGGCGACCATCATGGCAATTTGGCAAACCCCATTTGGAAACTGAGAACCAGGAAGGCGAAGGATTACCTTGCTAGAAAATTTATGTACGTCGTTCAACACAACAACTACAAATCTTTTTAGAGCAGCAGTACCGATTTAGTGTGCAAGTACAGATTGCCATGATGGTCGCCAACATTCAAAACGGAGAGTCACTACAAGAAGAAAAAGTTTTATATTGTATAATAAGAAGTAACATTATTATTATTATTATATTTATATAACAATGAAAAAATTAAAAATATAGTTATATATTTCATATATATGTATCATTTTTGTAATATTATTTCTTCAGAAATGAGATTTCACATATAAAAGTTTATCAAGAAAAACAAATACAGTGGTAAATAGACTGTATATTATAATGGTAATATTATTAAATTGTTTTCGGTCAAAATTTAATACAAGTTACGTAAAAATTTTCCGAGCGCGCGGATTTGAAGCGAGCCGGGCGATTTGCAAAATTCGGACGCTCGCAAAAGCACCGATTTTAAAAATAATTTTTAATAATTAAATGTAAATATATTTTATAATTAATTTTATTTTAAGATAATATAAGTCTTTCTTTAGTCAATGACTGTAAAATAATTTCTTAATTGTTGTAAATAAAGGCACTACGATTTAAGAAAAAAGAAACAATTATCTCGGCTTCAGTAGGTTGTAGAAAATTTTTATTTTTTTATAAATCTTCGTTTCGTCTTCAGCAACAATAATCTGTAAGTTAGAAACTCATAGGATGTACAGGGCCGCTTCAGCTCTAAATGTTTATAACGAAAATTGCCCCCTTATTTTCAAGCCCAACATTTAGCTCGGCTTCAGTTGGTCGTAGAAATTTTTTATTTTTTTATAAATCTTCGTTTCGATTTTAGGAACAATAATCTGTAAGTTAAAAACGCATAGGATGTACAGGGCCGCTTCAGCTCTAAATGTTTATAACGAAATTTGCGCCCTTATTTTCAAATCCAAAAATTAGAAGTTTAAAAATATTTTACGCATTTATTTACATCATAATATGAAAATGTAACTCTTTAGAAGGAGATTGGATGTTTCATCAACTCTCTACGATTTTTTTTCAAAAAGTTATAGCCTTCGACATTTGACCTCTTGGGATAAACAAATTATAATATCTAAGCAACAAATTCGTTAATCCGGCCTTACAATTTTTTTATGTTTGGAATTCAATGATCTTCATTTTACAGCTTTAAACAATAAAAAAATTATTTGTACAATAAATAACGCAATTGTAAGGAACGGCCATTTTGGATTTTCGCAGGCTGTGTTGCAATAACCAATAAACGAAATTAAACTTACTATAGCTCAAATTGTAGGTTTTTTAATTTACCACAACTTTCTATTAAAAAGTTTTCCCCTAGAATCAATATCCTAAGCTGCAAAATTAATAATCTTTAAAAATTGCAAATTTAACAAATGAAAATCGCAATAACAAAAAAAGCTCACAATATTTTTGGTCACATTTTAGTAGAAGTTATTCCTGGCATCGTCCTTTACAATACCTGATAGGTTTCAAAAATTCCTGAATTATATCCTGAAATCGACCTATTTTTCACCCACAGCCTGGAGTACTAAAACTGAACATCAAAAAGACTAAATTCATGATTGTAACAAAGAAGCTATACACCAATGTGAATTTAACCATAAATAATCAGCTAGTTGAAAGAGTTACGTCCTACAAATATTTAGGGGTTTGCTTCACTGATACTAATGACCAGACAAGAGAAATCAAGAAGCGAATTGAGAGCGAGGCAATCGTTTGTCAAAATGAAAAAGTTCCTATGCAGCCGGGACATAAATATAAACTTAAGAACGAGAATGTTAAGATGCTGTTTTCTCCGTTCTGCTGTACGGCATGGAAGCTTGGACACTGAAAAAGATAAACATCAAAACCATTGAGGCATTCGAGATGTGGTGTTACAGCAGAATGTGGAGAATGCCATGGACAGAAAGAATAACAAATCAAGATGTTTTGCTGAAGATGGGGAAGGAATGCGAAGTCATAAAAACCATACAAACGAAAAAACTGGAGTATCTAGGCCACATAATGAGAGGAGAAAAGTACTCTCTGTTAAGACTCATAATCCAAGGAAAAATCTCGAGAAAGAGAAATGTGGGACGTAGGAGGATTTCCTGGTTGCGAAATTTAAGGGAGTGGTATGGGTGCAGTTCAATACAGTTGTTCAGAGCTGCAGCCAACAAAGTTAAGATTGCTGTGATGGTAGCCAACCTCCGATAGGAGACGGTACTGCAAGAAGAAGAAGGTAGATCTGAAAAAATACAAGATAATTGGTTGGGGTCACTATTTATAACATTACCAAAGAAAATCAGTCCCCCCAAATGCAGCGATTCTAAACTAATCAGTTCGATGAGCCACACACTTAAGACACTTTTACGAATTACACAGAGCCGAGTATTCCTTCTGTGTAAAAGTAGATTATTAGTAGTTAATAGGAAAGAAAATAAAAGAGGCCAAATCCACCTGGCTGGCAAATCAATGTAGTGAAATAGAAGAATATTCTAAAAAGTATGATAGCTTCAACATGCACAAGAAAATAAAGGAAATAACAAATAAGTAGCGAAAAAAGAAAGATGGCCTTCTTAAAGACATAAATGGAAAAATTATTATAGAAGACAAAGAGAAATTAAAAAAGTGGAAGACATGCATAACAGATCTGTTTGAGAATAATAGACAAGAACCGGAAGAAATCGACAGCGAAACGGGACCAGAGATCATAATGGAGGAAATCGAACAAGTAATACGAGACGCAAAAAACGGAAAAACTGTAGGTCCAGATAAAATACCTGCGGAATTACTGAAATGTCTAGACTCTAGACGATGAAACTCTACCGGTACTACTGGATCTTTTTAATGAAGTATATAAAACCGGAAAAATCCCTCAGGAATGGTTGGTGTCCACCTTTGTAACAATACCAAAAACAATATATACCAAAAATTGTTCGGACTATAGGACAATATCACTAATAAGCCATACCCTCAAAATATTTCTAAAGGTGATTCATGGAAGATTATACAGAAAGCTAGAATGTGATATGGATGATACCCAATTTGGGTTCCGCAAAGGACTTGGAACAAGAGAGGCATTGTTTGCGTTTAATGTCTTCTCTCAAAGATGCTTAGATATGAACCTGGATATTTATTCCTGTTTCGTCGACTTCGAAAAAGCGTTCGACAGGGTCCGACATGAAAAACTAATAGAATTATTGAAGAACATAGATATATAGACAGACGAGATTTACGAATTTTCATCAATCTGTATTGGAATCAAAAGGCCAATATAAAGATAGACGAACAAGAGTCCGAGAATATTGATATAAAGAGAGGGGTAAGACAGGGTTGTGTACTGTCGCCGCTACTGTTTAACCTGTACAGTGAAGCCATATTTCAGGAAGCGATAGCGGAGCTAAGTGATGGAATCTCTATAAACGGAAGAATAGTAAATAACATAAGAATCGCTGATGACACCGTTATAATGGCAGACACCCTGGAATCGCTACAAGAATCGCTAAATAGAAATAACGATTATTGCATTCGATACGGACTAAAAATAAACAAGAAAAAACTAAATTTATGATTGTCTCAAAAACAGAACATGTAAATGAAAGGTTAATGATAGAGCAAACCCAAATAGAAAAAGTTAAGACATACAAATATCTGGTAACCTGGGTTGATAACAAAAATTACCAAAGCAAAGAACTTAAAGTCCGAATTGAAACTGCAAGGCAAGCTATTATAAAATTGAAGACACTGCTTACAAACAAAGACCTTCAGTTGCCTCTCAGATTGAGGGCTCTAAGATGCTTCATATTTTCTATATTGCTATACGGAATGGAAGCTTGGACCACATAAGAAGAATAGAAGCGTTCGAAATGTGGTGTTACAGAAGTTGAAAATTCAGTGGGTTCAAACGATTATCAATGTTGAAGTCCTACAACGTTTAAATAAGGAGTTAGAAATTATGAAAAGTATAAAAACTAGAAAACTGGAATATTTGGGTCACATTACCAGAGGAGAAAAATATGAGTTGCTAAGAATTGTTATGCAAGGAAGGATCCAGGGAAGAAGAAGCATAGGAAGAAGACGCATCTCCTGGCTGAGGAACCTTAGAGAATGGTTTAACTGTAGTTCATTACAACTATTCAGAGCAGCAGCCAACAAAGTGACCATAACCATTATAATATTCAACCTCCGATAGGAGAGGGAACTTTAAGAAGAAGTAAAATTAGAACGGCAAATGAGCAATTTGGATTTAGAATTAATAGGTCTAGATAGGATCTAGTAGAGTAAGAAACGAGGAGTAAGAAGTAGTAAGGAGTAAGGAGTATGGAGTAAAAAACGGAAAGGAGTGGATATCATCGAACGTATTACAAGGCAAAAATGGAGATGGGCTGTACATGTTGCAAGAATGGAAGACGACAGATGGACAAAAAAATTGCTTGAGTGGAGAACACAGGCAGACAAGCAAAGCCCAGGAAGCCCCCAACGCGATGAACCGATGACCCCAAAAGAATTGTGACCAATTGGATGGCAGAGGTGCAGAACAAAAAAAGATGGAAATATCTAGAGGAAGCCTATGTTCAACAATGGACAAATCAGGTATTTGTTAGTTCCGAAAGAAGGTTTATGTTTGTTTCATCGACTTCGGGAAGGCATTCGGCTGAGTACATAACGATACATATACTCGTAATCAGTGGTGTCATGGCAAAATTAACAGAGCGGGAACGCAGTGCCGGAACGCATTGCTAATTTTTGTTTGCAAAACCTAAATTCTCTATTATTTTTTTTTCTTTTCTTAACCAGTGCGGGAACGGCGTTCCCACGCGTTCCCACACCATGACACCACTGCTCGTAATATAAGACTGCTAAAATACTTATATTACCTATTATTAAAATGGCCTTTATCCAAATTGCACGTAGCCGTACTGAAAACTACCTATGAAACGCTGAGTACGACAGGGTTGTATTTTGTCACAAAGTATTTTTAATCTGTACTCTGAAGAAATTTTTAAAGAGACATTGGAGGACAGACCAAAAGAAGTAAGACTAGGCGGAGAAGTAATCCACAACGCCAAATACGCCGACGATGTAGCCATTCTGGTAGAAAATTCACAAGATCTCCAGACATTAGTAAATCTAGTCATTGAAGCAAGTTATCGGAGAGGCCTTAATTTTTAGTATTTTTAAGACAAAGGGGATGGCAGTTCGAAAGACTAATATCGATCAATGTCTGTTTCCTCTTAATGGAGAGTAGATAGAACGTGTAAGCCATTTTAAATACCTTGGCAGCTAGTTACATGTTCTAATGTAAATTGCCAATTCCGAAGTGGAAATGAAAAGGTTAATATTTATAAACGTTATAAGTATAGTCCATTCCACGAATATACGACGTTTTGGAAGATCGCGACAACCAATATTTTAGTTTCTAACATAAAAAGTACGAAAGCAAAATTGTTCTAATAATTATTCCAATAAACAAAAAGGTATTTTACAATTTACTTTCTTTCTTCATATTATGTTTCACAGTAAAATATTCGTTGTCGCGACATTCCAAAACAGTGGTATATTCGTGGAATATACTTTAAAGTAAAATTATGGCTTATACCCAACAAAATATACCAATATATCTAATAGTAGGGGAGGAAAGTATGCTAAATGTGCAGTCACTCGAGCGCTTTGGGGACCTATTGGGTTGTGAAGAGTAGGCTCTAAAACCAAAAAAAGTTAAGTAAAGTTTTCCATTTTAGTGGGGACTTTCCATTTTTAATTTAATTTTCAATTTCCAACAATCGCTTTTTCCGATTATAGCGCCATCTATCCATAATTCGAAAAAATGTTTCAAATACAAGTTATTTATTTTTACGTAAGGAATCCGAATCTACAATAAAAAAAAGGGAGCTCCTATTTATAATTTTAAAGTAACACCCCACCCCGTATCCGTGGGAGGGGGGGTCGTGTTTGGTGCCATTCGATAGATTTTTCACACAGATTGAATAAATGTATTTTTCAGTTTTTCGATATGATGTTCATTTCGCGAAATATCGCGGGATTCGTATTTAAAATTTTAAATTTACCCCCCACCCCTCTCCGTGGGCAGTCGTGTTTGGTATCATTCGATAGATTTTTGACAAATATTGAGCACGTATTTTTTAGTTTTTAGATCTATCGTTCATTTCGCGAAATATTCGCTTTTTCTTCTGAAACTTGGGTGTGAAACATCCATTTCCTTACGCCCCGTCCAAATCGTCAGATATTTGAAATATACACTGTTTTGCATGTACTTAACTTACCTTATCTTAATCTGATGATTTCGAATTTTTCTACAGAGGTTCATCTACAGAGTACCAGGGTTCTCCCCATATGATAATCTGACTCGCTCGAGTTACTGCAAAAATCCCCACTTGGGCTCCCCTACCATAAAACGTACAGTTTGTGACAAATGTATCTTGCCTGTAACTACAAATGGACTGCAGACCATGGCCTTTACAAAGAAAACCTTAGAGCAGCTCAGTGCAACCCAAAGAGCGATGGAGAGGGCTATGCTAGGGATAGTTTGAGAGACAGGATTCGAGATTTCGACATTCATGAAGAAACAAAGATTACTGATCTCGCAGAACGTATAGTGCTCAAGTGGCAATGGGTCGGAAATGTTGCCCGAGATAATCCCGAAAAATGGACGCAGAGATCAACAAACTGGAGACCAAGAGAAAACAGGCGAGGAGTAGGCAGACCGCAGAAGAGGTGGGCAGATAATATCAAACAAGTCGCGGGCAAGCAGTGGATGAGAATTGTCAAGAGTAGAAATCGATGCAAGCAAATGGAGGAGGCCTATGTCCAGCAGTGGATAAACACAGGTTGAAGAAGATACCCAATAAAAATAGTAGACTGCTATTTAAATCAATTCACCCGAATATGATTATCTTAATACATTTTTCAAATGCTCAAAAGACGACCGACAGGTCAAATAAATTCAATAAGTTTGGCAACAATGTTGAACTACTACTCTTGAGTTAATTCCACTATTAAATGTTCGATAATAAGTTTCGGGTACCTTACACGCCTCACGCTTTCCAGACTAACTAGCCAACTAGGAGAAGTTTTTCATGTGCGAGTCCTCATACCCAAGACTCTCATATGACAGGCATTTTGCCGATTTGGATGAGGTGGAGTGATTCATGATTTACTTGGATCCATCCTTCTCACCCTAATGAATTGTAACACCTATATGTCATTTTCTAAGGGATGTGTATGTCTCACAGGCTGGGTTCGATTCTATTGATGCCTTGCTTACTTACTAAACTGAAAGGTGCTGGATGTATTTATTGTGTTGACTTTGAACCTTTCTGCTTAAGGCTATGGGTACATAATTCGCAAATATTTTACGGCTATCCCTACTTTTTCTTTACACGACAAATTACGTGTAGTAAAATTCTCACTGGTATGGAAACTGCAGATGTAAACATTAGGTTGATAGTGACATTGTCATTAGAAAGGTAGAGATGGCTATTTCGGTTTCGTTCAGTTTTTGAATGTTCTTGGATAACCTTTACTTGTATAAATGATAGGATTATTTTTTCACTAATTATGTATTCAGTGGTTACCATTATTTATATACTACACAAATAGTCGAAAAAGAAAAAAAGTGTCCTGTTACCATGGAAAGCCTAGATAAGGTTTGAACATGTGAAGAACTGCGTTGTATAAATGTAGTATTACTGAATTAATTTATAAATCGAAGAAAGCGAAGAAATAGACGGTTAGCTCAATTGAAGTAAGTACTTTTTTACATAAATCAAATTAATTACTTTTGTATTTTTCAAATTAATTTTAAATTTATAGTGAAAATATGATCTATAAAATCTATCGGTAAACCAATAATTTTCGCATTAAATTTTATTCTCGTTTAACCTTCGGATGACCAAGCGGGGGAAATTTGGACACCAGCGTATGTTTTTCTTTAATAAATTCAAAAGAATTTTCAATTTTTAACTCATTATTTTTTTATTTGACTTTAATATCATTCCAGATATCCTCATATTTTGAAATAAAAAAAAATTCCCTATATTTTACGAATAAAAAATATATTCTGAAGTTGATGTTTAGTAAAACACCGTCTATTATGTGTAATTCCAAGTAGTTTTACGCTAATGACGTCGACTTTGTAAAGTAACAAGACACTTACTCAACATACACACTCCACATGACACTAATACTCGGGTTGTGACTGGCTGAATGACATAAAGTCCATGCCATAAAAAAAATAAAAAAAAACTTCATTTTTTTGTTATTGTCATTTTTGACATTTTTGACCTGGGGTCATTTTCCCCCCTTTGTCATCCGTGTAACAAAAAAAGGTTGGTCATCGGAAGGTTAAAGAAGTAAACTATATGTTGGATTGTTGGAAGTTTTTGCCGATTGTAGATATGTTTGTGGTCATATCAAATGTTCACATAAAATGATTTATTACTATGATCACTACAAAGCGTCGCGCCAGCCGTGTTTGCATTACATCAATCGTGATGGAATTAGTTTTCCATGTGCTTGTGATTTGTGAATTCACATTTTTACGTACCAAATTATTAGAATTGTACATGAGTAAAAATGAGTGACTCAGATCCGAAGCGACAAAAGAGATACGCGAGGATAAAAATGAACAATTGTTATTTGTTAATCTTCTTCACAATTACTAAATTTTATTTGATAAAAGAATGACCCGAAAAATTAAGAATCTTCTTCTTAGTTTGTAAATTTTTCTATGACACACATTCATAAATGCTGCCATATTGTAACAAAAAAACACCTACGCCGAAGACATCCACCCACCAACTTCACTTAAACTGAAGCAAAATACTACTAAACAAGCACATACTTCAAAAGCGTAGTACATTCTTCTATGTAGGCTGGTAAATAGTAGCAAATACTACGGAGAAAAGCAAATGCTTTTTAAGTGTAGTGAAATCTTCACAAATGTAGTACGTACTTGAAGCATTAGCATTTACTACATTTTATGCCACCATGAGCACTTTACTTTATAGCTAAACTCGTACCTATTTACGGTTATCGGAACAAACTCTTATAAAATAATATTTTTATTTGAACTTTAATGGCTTGAAATACTTGGATTTTCCATAAATAATATATAAACAATAAATAAGTTTTTATTAATTGTACGCCTTAAATCAATTATTATTTTTCAAATACACTATCAATACTATTTAATAAACAACTATTTGATTGATTTTATTATCATCGTAAAAGAGTTAAAAAGCAGTGGCAGAATGAACTGCTATATCAAAATAGCGGGTCGGACACATCTCTACTTGTCACTGTCTTGAGTTTTGTCATAACATTATATTCGAATGAGTGCATTGTATGACAAAGATAGCGAATGTTCGATTTCCACGGACATGGTGTCCATTTTTTTCGAATCCAGAAAAAACTAATAAATATTTTTAAAAAATTTGAACACAAAATGAAAGACTAAATTATTATCGAGGGCCGAAAGTCCCTTAGAATATATTAGAAGTTTCTTTCAAATGAGATATTTGAAATTAAAAATCACGCTACATTTTCTCTTAGTTTTTCACCCCTGTAACTTATTAAAATAAACATTATAGAAGTTCTCGGGGACTTTCGGCCCTCGCTAATAACGTAATCTTTCATTTTGCGTTTAAATTTTTCAAAAATACTTATTAGTTTTCTCAGGATTCGAAAAAAATGAAGCCCCATTTGAATAACATTGCAGCCGAAAATACGTACCGATCCTCTTAATACAGATTTGGAGTTCATTTTTTATCATCGCTGATTTATCAAAGTGCATTCCAAGATATCTTGTTGACGGCGTTGCACGAAACTAATTATGGATAAAAAGTCCATTTCGCCGACTCAATTCTTCAAGGGAGCGTTCAAGTATTACGTAACGCGATTTTTGAAGATTTTTGACCCCCTCCCCCTACGTAACGCACTGTAATAGGCGTATAACTGTTACGTAACGAAAATTTTGAAGATTTTTGACCCCCCCCCCCCCAACCTGCGTTACGTAATACTTGAATGGTCCCCAACCTGTAAGGGGGTAATAATAGTTTGTTATAAAACTAGCATTAATCTATTTGATTTTTTTTTGGTTTCATGCATCATTACAACACGAGTAAGATTTTTTAAGTAGGACAAAATTAACGCAACAGTACATTTACAGATATAAAACGTGTTCTAGTTTTTTCTACGTATATCCGAGAGTGTTAAACGAATCCTTAGTTTTTATTGTTTAATGTTTGATATTACCATAATTTGAATTGTTTGTTTATTTATTTAGAAGGCAAAACAGTTTTAATAAAAACTTTTACTACAATAAACATTTTTTAATCAGTTCACAATTAATTAAAACTATTATTTTTTTCTAATTTTATCCACGTAACGAATGAAAAAGTTAAATGTTACCTTACTTTTATAATAAGTTTTTTACGTGGCAATACCAAAATGACTGTATTGTAAACAGATGACTGTAAACGTCAAAATATTGTGGATTGTCAAGGTTCTGAAACAACTATCTTGTGTCACGTCTAATAGTAGAGGAGGAAAGTATGCTAAATTTGCAGTTACTCGACTAAGTTAATCGTTATGGGGACCCATTGGGTTGTGAAAATTAGGTCCTAAAACAAAAAAAAGTTAAGTAAAGTTTTCCATCTGTGTGGACTTTCCATTTTGATTTAATTTTCCATTTCCAAAAATCGTTTTTTCCGATTATAGCGTCATCTATTTATAATTAGAAAAAATGTCTCGGATAAAAGTTATAGTCCGTCCGCTATAACTTTTCCCATGCGGTACAATTCATTTTCAATCAAATTAAGTCAAAACATAAATTGAAACGAGCGTCTATCTGTATATACCCCAGGCTGTGGGTGAAAAAAAGGGATATAATTCAGGAATTTTTGAAACCTATCAAGTGTTGTAAAGGAAGATGCCAGGAATAACTTCTACTAAAATGTAACCAAAAATATTGTGCGCTTTTTTTTCTATTGCGATTTTCATTTGTTAAATTTGCAATTTTTAATGATTTTTAATTTTGCAGCTTAGGATATTGATTTTAGAGAAAAACTTTTTAATAGAAATTTGTAGTAAATTAAAAAACCTACAATTTGAGCTATGGTAAGTTTAATTTCGTTAATTGGTTATTGCAAAACAGCCTGGGAATAGTACAAAATGGCCGTTTTTTACAATTGCATTATTTATTGTACAAATAATTTTTTATTTTTTAAAGCTTTAAAATGAAGATCTTTCAATTCTAAACATAAAAAAAATTGTAAAGCCAGATTAACGAATTTGTTGCTTAGATATTCTAAATTGTTTATCCCAAGAGGTCAAATGTCGAAGGCTATAACTTTTTGAAAAAAAAATCGTAGAGAGTTGGTGAAACATCCAATCTCCTTCTAAAAAGCTATATTTTCAAATTTTCTAAAAATCTCTAATTTTTGGGTTTGAAAATAAGGGGGCAAATTTCGTTAAAAACATTTAGAGCTGAAGCGGCCCTGTACATCATATGAGTATTTAACTTACAGATTATTGTTGCTGAAGATGAAACGAAGATTTATAAAAAAGAATAAAAAATTTCTACGACCAACTGAAGCCGAGATAATTTTTGGGTTTGAAAATAAGGGGGCGAATTTCGTTATAAACATTTAGAGCTGAAGCGGCCCTGTGCATCCTATAAGTTTCTAAATTACAGATTATTGTTGCTGAAGGCGAAAGGAATATTTATAAAAAAATTAAAATTTTCTACAACTAACTGAAGCCGAGATAATTGTTTTTTTTTTCTTAAATCGTAGTGCCTTTATATATAACAATTAAGAAATTATTTTACTGTCATTGACTAAAGAAAGACTTATATTATCTTAAAATAGAAATTTTTATAAAATATAATTACATTTAATTATTAAAAATTATTTTTTAAATCGGTGCTTTTGCAAGCGGCCGAATATTGCAAATCGCCCGGCTCGCTTCAAATCCGCGCGCTCGGAAAATTTTTACGTATAGGTCTGGATCCCGCGTATGAAAAAAAGGTTGATTAATAGCAAGCTGAAAATTTGTTAATAGCTTAAGGGTGTCTAGTCGGATAAACTTTAATATATGGGAACACTGGAACAGGGGCAGTTTTAATTGTGGAACAGGTTAAAAATTTGGAACGGCCAGACCACGAAAACGGCACATTTATTTTGTCCGACAGAACAGACTTTAACTCTCCGAACAGAGATTAAACTCTCATGCAAAAATCAGACTGCTATTTATCACCTGTCATAATTCCTGTCATTTGACATATTCTGCATGTTCCACTCATTAAAACCCCCATTTGGTGATAAATAGCAGTCTGATTTTTGCATGAGAGTTTAATCTCTGTTCGGAGAGTTTAAGTCTGTTCTGTCGGACAAAATACATGTGCCGTTTTCGTGGTCTGACCGTTCCAAATTTTTAACCTGTTCCACAATTAAAACTTCCCCTGTTCCAGTGTTCCCATATATCAAAGTTTGTCCGACTAGACACCCTTAAGCTATTAACAAATTTTCAGCTTGCTATTAATCAACTTTTTTTTCATACGCGGGATCCAGACCTAGTAGCTTGTATTAAATTTTGACAGAAAATAATTTAATAATATTGCCATTATTATATACAGTCTATTTACCACTGTATTTGTTTTTCTTGATAAACTTTTATATGTGAAATCCAAAAAGAAGAGTCACTACAAGAAGAAAAAGTTTTATATTGTATATTATAGTAAGAAGTAACATTATTATTAGTATATTTATATAACCATGAAAAAATTAAAAATATAGTTATACATTTCATATAAATATATGTATTATTTTTGCAATATTATTTCTTCAGAAATGAAATTTCACATATAAAAGTGTATCAAGAAAAACAAATACAGTGGTAAATAGACTGTATATTATAATGGTAATATTATTAAATTGTTTTCTGTCAAAATTTAATATAAGTTACGTAAAAATTTACCGACCGCGCGGATTTGAAGCGAGCCGGGCGATTTGCAAAATTCGGCAGCTCGCAAAAGCACCGATTTTAAAAATAATTTTAAATAATTAAATGTAATTATACTTTATAATAATTTTTATTTTAAGATAATATGTCTTTCTTTAGTCAACGACTATAAAATAATTTCTTAATTGCTATAAATAAAGGCACTACGACTTAAGAAAAAAAAAACAATTATCTCGGCTTCAGTTGGTTGTAGAGAATTTTTATTTTTTTTTTATAAATCTTCGTTTTGTCTTCAGCAACAACAATCTCATAGGATGTACAAGTTAGAAACTCATAGGATGTACAGGGCCGCTTCAGCTCTAAATGTTTTTAACGAAATATGCCCCCTTATTTTCAAACCCAAAAATTATCTCGGCTTCAGTTGGTCGTAGAAATTTTTTATTTTTTTATAAATCTTCGTTTCATCTTCAGCAACAATAATCTTTAAGTTAAAAACTCATAAGATGTACATGTACAGGGCCGCTTCAGCTCTAAATGTTTATAACGAAATTTGCCCCCTTATTTTCAAACCCGAAAATTAGAGGTTTAAAAATGTTTTACGCATTTATTTATATCAGAATATGAAAATATAACTCTTTAGAAGGAGATTAGTTTTTCCTTTTCCCAATTTTGAACTTTACTGAAAGTTAATTTGATGATACCAATTTCTAAAGCGTCAGGCGAGCGGTCTTTTTCGGCTTTAAAAAGAAATATATTAAAGGTCACATTTGGGTCAATAAAACCTAGAAGCATTATCACTATTGTATTATAGAAAATGAAGGACTGGAGCAACTGAATTTTGATAGTAGGTATTAATATGGCAGTTTGCTAATATTCATTATGTGAAAGTCCAGAAATAAAGTGAGCTCATTTTTGTCTTATGTATTTTTTAGAATATGTTTTTTGTTTGTCATGTGTTGTTTTGTAGAATTTTCTGTTTTTTTTTGTATTTTTAAATGTATTATTTAATGCATGTGTTCTTTTGTTAAAAAACTAACAACGCATAGCAATGAAGGGGGCCCCTAAATCTCCAGTGCCCAGGGCCCGAAGTTAGGTTAAACCGGCACTGGTATTTGTACATGAATTTGTTATCCTCCTTTCTTAATTAGGTTCACATAAATGCCATCTGGGCACAAGCCTTTCTTATTTCTTAGTTTCAATAGTGCTGATTTTACGTCCTCAAGCGCTGGTAACGCTATTTGAGTGGTACTGTGTGTGTTCGTATGTTTATTATTATCAGTATTATTTAACATTTCAATATTTTTTGTTTAAAATACTCTTCTGGTTATAAAATACCGGTATCTGTCCGTATTCTCCGTAAGAAGATCTCCCCTATCATCTTTAATGAATTCCGGACTATTTATCTCATTACTCTTTAGTATTTTTATTTCCATATAAAACTGCTAAGACTGACCCGTTCTGTAATTGCTCTAAGCTTGCTATATCCAATTTTCTAGGTATTGTTTTTTCTTCCCTCTCAACACTTTCCTCGTTTCTGTTCCAATTCTATGGTAAGCTTCTCCATTGTCATCTTTTTGTCATCAAGGTGTACAAGGTCTTAAATTCTTCTAGAAATCCTTTTTGTGATTAGAAATTTAATTTTTTTTTATTAAAACAGCCTATTAATATAAGAATAAAGAAGCAAACAATTTGGTTAACTAGGGGAGTGCAATTAGAACGAAAACATGCATCGTTTCGGAAAAATTCAAACAAGCTTATATTTTTCTAAAACTTTTTTGTTAGTTTATATACATGTTAAAGTAAAAAGTTTAACTCGCAGATTTGGCCGCTAATTGTTTAAACAATATCAATTGTTTTGTATAAATAATTTTAAAAATATGGTTGAATTCATCATTTTACTTTGATCAAATATATTTCTGTTTTGTTTTTAATTATGCTGAATCCGAATATGGCATTACAATAATTTAAAAATTCTTATACAGAAGCTCTTATACAGTATGTCTGCGTAGCTAGGAACCACATGCAAAACTTTTTTATTATCAATTTTAACGAAAAAAAGTTATTCTTCATAAAATGCTCTGGATAGTCAAAAATTTAAAACTCAACCGTCATATTTCAAATTTTATCAATTTTATATGAGTTATGTCAAAAATATAAATTTCGTTAAAGGGTAAAGTACCTTCATATTCCAGAATATCAAAAAATGCTATTATGAAAAGTTGTTTGAAATTAAAAACTATGTTTTAATATACAATTACATCATTCTTATCGAAAAAAAATTTTTAAATTTTTTCTCAAATTACGGATACCCATCATCATTTTATTACAAATATGATAACTAGTTTATTATCAATTTTACGAAAAAAGTTATTCTTTATAAAATGCTCTACCTCGTCTAAAATCTAAGATACAACTAACAGATATCAAACTGTTGCAATTTTATACGAGGTGTGTAAAAAATATGAATTTTACTTAAGAGAGTGCCTTTATTATTCACAATATTTCAATTAGAAGGATGTAATTGAACACTGAAACATATTGTTTAATTCCAAACAACTTTTTTTAATAACAGTTTTCGATATTGTGAAATATACAGGTACTTTACTTTTGAGTGAAATTCATATTTTTTGACATACCTCGTATCAAATTAATAAAATTTGACATTTGATGATATACGATGCAGAGTACTTTATAAGGAATAACTTTTTTTCGTAAAACTGATAATAAAAAAGTTATCAATAGGTCTCAAGTTACGCAGACATACTGTATGAGAACTAAAAAAAATTTTTTTGTTGAACATTTATTATTGTTGAAGCTTATTATTAAATGTATTTTAGGTAAGTTTTATAGAAAAAAGTTTTGATCACTTTGTATAAACACATTTAACTGGTAATTTTCGGTTTTTTATTACATTTTTGTTATCTTTGTTAATTTTCTCAAAAAGAAATAGTTTACTTCATTTCTAAAGTGAAATAATTTAGTGCATTTTAAAGACTACATCCTAAGCTTTAAAAAAGCGCCTATAAAACTGTAATATATCTGTTTAAACTTGAGTAATACCATCTTAAAATGGTGGTAATTCTGTAAAACTACGAAGTTTTCAAAAATTACATTTTTTGAGACGTCGTATCATTTGAATTAAATTTTTGAGATTTCCTTTGAGAGAAACATAGTAGTAAGTTGTCTGAAAGGTAAGCTGTGCAAAATTAAGAGTTTTATACGAAAAATTGTAATAGTTACACATTTTTAAATCATTTTTAAACCAAATTCACGTAAGTCTTACTTTCCGCCCACACCGTACTTATGCCCATACATTTTATTTCTTTTTATTACAACCATAAGATAGCTAAATTATTCTTCTTTCATGATCAATTTATAAAATTTCATTTGATCCATTATTTAAATAATTACATTAAAATAACTCAACCGTGCACTCCGCCGTACGCTAGTTTACAGTGCGCCAATGTTTGTGAGAAGGGTGACTTAAGAGTTATAAATAAAAAATTATCGAAGCTACAGATTTAATTTTCGAAAAATTTTTATAGAAAGTTTTTTTTTGTAAAATTTTCTGAATTTTTCAACGGTCAAGTCAGTTTTTTCTACAATTTATATTTTCGGAGTTATTTAAAAAAACATCTAATTTCGCAGTTCATTTGTTTAATAAAAAATAAAGCACCCACTTCTCGAGTAGAACTTTTTGATATGTTGTTTATTAAACATTTCTTAATGAAATTACAAAAAGTTCTATTAGTCCAGGAACCGAAGCTTTTCAGCTCGCAATTTTTACAGAATGGATCGATTTGCTTGAAAATTTGAGAATAAGTAGTGGATAGTCCATCTTGTGGGTGGAAATTTTTTATTATATTTTGACCGCAAAAGTTGATAAACATATTAATTTTAAGCAAAAAATGTTCTATACATTTTTTTGATAAAATTAATATTTTTCGATTTATTCGCTATCGAAAGTGTTAGTTTTACATTGAAAAAATCAATGTTTTTCGATATTACACTCATTTATGCTTGACTCAATTTTTGCCGTAGAAAACTTTTTTCAAATAATGTTCTTGGGAATTAAATAACCTACAATTTCATATTTAAACATTTTTTCGTATTTCTGATGCTAATGTTTCTATTCTGAAGAAAATGGTATTTTTTACCAAACTACAAAAATTCGTTATTCGCTTTTAACTCCAGTTGTTTAAAAACTAATCATTCTAAGCCAGTCAAATTTCTGGCATCTATTATAATACATAAATAAAGAAGTAAGTATGAATATGGCCAATGACTAAAAACACCGCTCACTTACATTATTATGCTTCCAATTGGATTTCTCCTTTTTTTTTTTTCAAAAAATATATTGATTTTTTAACCGTAACTTTTTATTTTTTATCCTATAAAGTTTGGAAAAATATAATTTTGTAGGTTTCTATAAGATCTATAAGGAGATTAATATTAAATCCTTTTAAAATCCTCAGTCGCAAAAAGAGGTGAATGTAAAAGGGTTGGTAAAGGTGGTTTTTGCATGTTATTACAAGTTTTAATAATTGTCAATAGCTCACTCAATTTTTGCCATAGAAAAAATTTTTGCTAACGCCGTTCTTAGAAATTAAATAAGCTACAATTTTACATTTAAATATTTTTTTGGTATTTCTGATGATAATCTTTCTATTCTGAAGAAAAGGGCATTTTTAACTAAACTACAAAAATTCGTTATTCGCTTTTAACTCCACTTTTTTAAAAACTAATCATTCTAGGCCGGTCAGACCTCTAGAACCTATTAATAATACATAAATATAGAAGACCAAATAAGGTCAATGACTAATGTTAATTAGGGTGGTAAGAAGGGGGAAGTTTCCGATAACTTTTTCGCTGAAAAAATAGGGGCTGACATTCTTTTTATAATATGTCACTTAATTTTTGAGCTAGAGACTTTTTTTTATTTCTGTAGATACAGTAGAACCCCGATTATCCGTGCTCCTCGGGACCGGACGTTGGCACGGATAATTGAAATGCACGGATAATCCAAACATTTATTTCTCATACATAATATATATGTACGTATATACATACATATGTACCTGCCATAAATGGATAACAGCAAAAATAAATATTTCATTATGAGTCTCCTTCTCGGCGTATAAGTTTGAAAAGAGTTTGAAACTACAATATTTAGCATTTGACGAAGAAGAGCTAACATATAATAAAGTATAGCTCGATTACTATTGGTCTTAAAGAAAATAAAAAACTGTTTTGTTTATTTTTTCAAAAGGTACATTTTTGTTAAACAAAGTTGTTTTGATAAAACGAAAACTTTTTGAGTTATTAGCAGAAAACTGATTAAAAACATTGATCTTTTCGATATAAAGCTAACACTTTCGATAGCGAATAAATCGAAAACTATTAATTTTATCAAAAAAATGTGCAGAACGTTTTTTGCTTAGAATTAATGTTTTTAGCAACTTTTGCGGTCAAAATAGAATAAAAAATGTCCACCCTCGAGATGGGGTGGCAACCACCCCCATGGTAAAAGCGCCTTTATGCCTCCTATAGATTTTGATCATTTGACTATCTAATACTTATTCTCAAATTTTCAAGCAAATTGATCTATTCTGTAAAAATTCCGAGATTTTTCCTATTTTAAGCTTCATTACTTGGACTATATCTTGTTTAATTTTTTCCGAAGTGAAAATCTATATGCACTCTCCTAAACCCTACATTAACAATTTATTCGCAAGACAAGAAACTCTGATTTAAAACACCTTGTAAATAACAGAGGCAAAAATTTAGTTTTTAAAGACTAATACATTCATATACAAATACCACCCAATTACTTTTTAATATTTTCGGCTCACCGTAATCGAATACCTATTGAATCGAAGAGGTAGCTTTCGCTTGGTATTCTAGTTTGCTGCTGGTCTTCTCCGATGTTTTTAATTTCGCCGCCAACTAAAATATACCACAAGGACTTTTTCGCCAGTGCGGTCTCGAACGTCAACATCGAGCATGCCTTGACAATGGGTAGGTATGTAAGTTCGGTGTACAAATCTTCTGTGAGGACCACCGCCAAACGACAACCGTTTAGAATAGAAAGACAATGAATCTTTTGGAACTAGCTCAGAATTATTCAGGAGCCTTCGTCATTCTTCGAGCTGAAGAATGGTTGGAACTTTTCCAATTTATAGTGTAAAATGTATTTATTTTTAAATTAAGCATGTGTAACAATTACTTCGTCTAGATGCCAATTTTTTTCATTTGTCACATGGTATTTATTTGCTCAAATATATTTTGAGCGATATATTTTACTGCGGATATATCAATCATTTTCACAACTACTAGACTGGCTTTCCATTATATAAATCGCAATTATCTTTTAAGAGTGCAGCAGCTGTATCTTTGGCCAATGAATCTATGTACACATATAAGTTTAGCTATTTTTTTCTTCTTTCCTGTCTTCAGATAATTGGCTTAGTTTGTTCCGTTCTCTTTTTACTTTGATATAAACCAAAATCACTGCGTATGTTTTATCCAAAAATTTACCAGTTCAATCATTTTGTGAAAAAAAAATGGAAAAGTAATATTCTGTTGTAAAACCCGATTAATGGTCGGTGGATGGTTAGCGGATGGCTCTTAGGGTGCATTCACTACGGAGACCAAATGATGGCATCCTAGCCTAGAGCATGGTATCGTACTCTTCATATTCGTGAATTCTCGCATTTAAAATAATGCATTCATTTTACATAGCGATCGATAATATAGTTTCGATGGCCAGGTAAAATAAATACATTACTTTAAATGCGAGAATTCACGAATATGAAGAGTACGATACCATGCTCTAGGCTAGGATACCATCCTTTGGTCTCCGTAGTGAACGCACCCTTAGAGGCAGTAGCTGTGTCAACTAGATTATGTCATTGAATACCAAGAAATGTCTTAGTTGACATAGGTCAATGACACTAACAAATCCTACCCGCGATGGGACTGACGAAGCCGAGTCTCTAGCGCCTTAAATCTGGAACCCCCTGGCTAAGGTATGGCAATCTTAACAGAGGAATCCCTGGCCCTCCAGGTTGGGGATTGAGTTAACATCTCTATCCCATCTCTATCCCATAAAAACATTGTTTTGAGATCTACTAGTTCAGCGAAATAGGAACAATTATGTAAAAATATACAGGTGAAATGTGCGGACACTTTATGAACCTGGAAATCTTAAAAAATAGTACACGTACTAACTCAATATAAAGCACATATTAGTCTCTCTCTTGTCGTTTCCCCATTACTGATGATCGTGATTTCTTCCAATATTCCTTACAATTTTTCTCCATGGTCTCCATCTTCAGCTGCTCTAAGAGCTTCGCATAATGAGCTCCCTGAAACGTTTCCCGAAACAATTAATCTCTCCAAACTATCGTCACCTCTGCGAACGACGTGACCGAAGAATTGCAGGATTCGTTGCAGACATATTGTGGATAGCCTCTTTTTAATCTCGAGTTGGTTTAGAATGGAAAAGTTTATTCTATGAGCTGTCCAAGGTATGCGCAGCATTCTTCTCCAGCACCACATCTCAAAGGCATCAATATTTGGAGAAGAGTCCAACTCTCTGCTCCGTATAGAAATATTAAGAACCAGGGGCGGTTTCTCCATTGGTTCACTTGTGCAGTGAACAACCAATAAAAGTTCATTAAAATACATTTTTTTAAATCTCATAAATATTATAATATTAAAATATTTTTTTTAATCTCATATAATCATTAAAATTTAACTTTATTTATTAATCATATTTACTTGCTCTACGCCGCTAGATGCACGTGGCAAGTACAGATACTATGCTCTGGTGCAGAATTCAAATTGAACCAGCCAGTACTAACCTACCCCTGTGTTAGAAAGAGAAATCGGTGAGAAAGCATTTCGTCTATTTAAAACAGTGACGATTTGTGCAGTGCACACAGAGACCAGTGCAGCGTTTCGGTTCACAGTTTGGAATTTTCTGTTGAGGGATTTGGTTAAACACGATTAAATCTTAAATACAATATTAATAGTTTTATGATGGAGCCTTATTCAGTGGAATTAATAAAAGAAAATGCAAATAGTTTTGAAAATAGACTTCTTATAAAAAAGAATGGTCAACTTCGGCCGGAGATACAAGAATGTGCTATAAAAAACAAAAAGTTTAAATATTGCTTTAAAGTTGAACAATATAAAAAAAACTGCGTGGTTGTGCGGATGTGAAAAACTACATTCTTTGTTTTGTTTTCCATGTTTAGTATTTTCAAAGAATGAAACTATTTCTTCAGAGTGGACAAAAACGGGCGTTCGGGATTTATCTCATTTATCAAGAAAAATTAAAAAACACGGATCTTCCCAAATTCATTTCAAAAATGATTTGCAACTCTCAGATATTGGCAATATTGATTTTCGCCAATTATTAGATTCTGAGTATAGGAAAAAAACACGCCCTGCATTTTACCTCAATGGTGGCGTGGAAATGAATGCATTATTTAATCGAAATTAGTTACAGATTTCATGTATACCTACCATACATAAATAATAAAAAATGATTAATATTCCACATTTAAACAGACGAAGCACTCACTATTGATAATTTTTAACGAACGCCTGTGCAATAAGTAAGTATATAATTTGGTGAGAAGCAGGAAAGTATAATAGTTTCACTAATCCGCTTAGGTCCCGCTGGGTTTTTTCCCCAAAAATTTTTCGCCTGTGTCGCAATTGCCCGCGGCTTTTATTCACCGTTTCTATAATTAGATTCCTTAATTGAACACCCTTTTTAAATTACCACGGACCGCCACTGTGAACACAAGGGCATTCACCACTCTAATCTTGATATTTTGAGAGATCGATCTGTTTTTCCAAACTTTAGTTAGGCGACTCATTGCATTTTTTGTCATACCAATACGTCTCCGAACTTCTGCTTCACATAGTCACCATCGTTAGTTATATTAGACCCAAGATAGACAAAGGTGTTTACTATCTGGTATTCCTGTAACGAGTTCGTCAGTTGAATAGTGTCGAATCTGTCGACCCCAATATTTTTGTCTTAGCTTTATTGATATTCAGACCAACTTTATTGCTTTCGTACTCAACTCTTCGCAGGAGATCAAACATTTCTTGCTCATTTGTTGCTATAAGTGTAGTGACATCAGCAAATCTTAAATTGGAGATTTTCTTACCAGCTACTGTTACTTAACCGGCCCATTCTTCTAAAGCTATCCTCATGACATGTTCACCATAAATGTTGAATACGTCAGACAACACGCATCCTCGTTTAACACCTCTCTCGGCCTTGAATTGGTTTGAGAACTTCTGATCTAGTCGTACTGTTGCTGTATTGGACTGGTACAGATTTTTAATAAGTGTCTCCAGGTGCATCGGTGCGCCCATTTCTATTAAAATGGGCCACAGATTTATCCAGCTTACACAATCAGATGCCTTTTGGTAGTCAACGAAGCATATAATCATAGGTATTTGAAATTCTCTAGACTTTTCAATGAGTTGTCTCAGGTTCAGGATTTGATCCCTTGTACATTTACTCTTTCCTTACTGGGGGAAGCCTATGTTCAAAATTGGACGAATTAAAGGGCAAAAGAAGAAGAAGAAGAGGAAAAAGAAGAGACCTTTACCCTTTACAAACTCCGCTTATTCCTGAGGTATTTGGTAATGTAGATATGTTTTTAATCTGTTTTTGATGATATGCAACAAGATTTCACTAGCACCTGTTATTAGTGACAGTCTGCCGTAGTTTTCACATCTGGTTAGTTCCTTTTCTGTGTAGCGGGATATAAATTGAGGTACACCAATCAGATGGCCATTTTCCTGAATTCCAAACAGCGACATAGATAGAATGGATGATATATAATCCTTTGTCACCTAGTAACTGTAATATTTCACATGGTATTGAATCAATGGCTGGGGATTCATTTCTCTTTATTGATTTAATTGCATCTTTGACTTCAGCGAGTAAGACAGTAGATTCTCTAGGGTAGTAAGAGGGCCACTGATTTTCTGCTGGTACCTCGTTATTTTTATATAGCTCGCCACAGTAGTTTCGCCATGTTTCCAATATTTCGTCAGTATCGGTCTTTAGTTTACCTTCGTTATCTATTACAGACCAAGTTGGAGATTTAAATCCTCTGGTAAGAAGTTTGATCTTTTGAAATAAATCCCTCGGTTCATTTCGACAGCCATGTTCCTCTATCTCTCTGCATATTTAAGAGATGTAATCAGCTTTGTCTTTACGGCACTGTTTTCTAATTTCTTTCGATAACGCTCTGTATTCATCGTTTGTTCCGTATCTAGTTTTATGTTCTTTTCTGCGTTGAATCACAGTCCACGTATTATCGGATATTCATGTCTTGCGACCACATATTACTGCTTTACAGCAAGTAAGTTGGACTGGTCAATGAATTATCCAAACGACACAATGTGATATCTATGACAGCTGCCACAAGACCAATCATGAATTCGGGATGGCATTCATTGTTAACAAAAAAGCAAAACATCTAATTCTGGACGCCAAACCAATAAATAAATCTACGAATATTTTATTGAAAATTCAGTGCGCATGTTACCAGTAAAATGGAAATAGAATAATAAGATTTGCAGCCTCCAAGGTCATGGTCGTTGGAGGTACCTACTTTTCCCTCAATATTATCTATAAAGTAATATGAACTTCGCCTGATGGAATGACAAAAAATCAAATAGATCAGACCACTTCTTAGTAGATACAAATATGTATAAGAGAAATAATCTCAAATGCAAAAAAAGAAACGCCAAGAGACGCACTCGCCACAATTCAAAACTCTTGAAAGAACCACGCATATTAGAAAGGTGTGAGTGGATTCTTCCCCCAAATTACCTTAAAAATGAAAATATAATGAATTAGAATACTAGAGCAAAGGGATGTATGTAGAAGAACAATAAAGGAAGCGTCCTAGCGTCAAATTACGTCCTAGGACCAGAAGGACCCCCTTCACGCAACGATTGGTTCAATTATAAATGTAAAAATACTACTAAAATAAAGAACAAGAACATATAATTAGTATCAGTGGTACGGTACAAAATAAAAAGTATGTTAAGCACTTCAAAGAACTATTTGGTACCAAAATAGAAAATGATGTGGGACCCTTATTTTATTTATTTATCGTATGGAATTAAAACACATTTAGAACAAAATTAAAAACACTAGTAATATAGGTATATGACAAACTATAAATAGTTACAAACAAACATCAAGTGTATTGATATAATCAATTGACTCTGAAGTTGCAAACAGGAAGTCTTCAGGGCTACCATTGTAGGATCTTAAGGGACACTCTTCAATAATGTGGTCAATGGTTTGGTTCTCCCCACAGTCACATTGAGGAGACGGGTTATTTCCCCATTTATGTAGCATGCATGCACATCTGCCATGTCTGGTTCGGATCCTAATTAGATTGGTCAAAACGGCAAACAGGTGTATGTTTTCAAAAAACTTTTGATAGTGTGATTTTTTTACACACTATCAAAAGTTTTTTGAAAACATACACCTGTTTGCCGTTTTGACCTATTCAGAAGTGTGTACAAGTCTTGCAGTCTTTTGGACCAACTAATTAGATTGGACCATGTTTTACGTGGAAGATCAAAACCCGGTCAACCGTGGAGTGCGTCAACTCGTCGTAAATGTGGAGGTGGGATGTGACTTAATACTAGAAGCCATTGGGTGGGAGTTGATTTAATTGTACCAGCTATCATCCTCATAGTGCTGTGCAGCTGAGTGTCGACATTTTTTACGTGTGGGCTGTGTAGCCAAACTGGAGCACAATATTCAGCGGTCGAGAAAACAAGGGCTAAGGTAGTAAGTAGTAAGTAGAGCGGAGAGTGGAAGCCGATGCTCTCCAGGTGGTACCGCAGAGCTTCTGTATGGTGTTATTTGTTGTACTCAACTTTTGGGAAGTTTTTATTAAATTCTCTTTAAATGATAGCGTTCTGTCTAGTGTTACGCCCAGGTACTTCGGTGTTTTGTTGTGGGTAAGTGTGGTATTTTCAAACCGTATGTGGAGTTCCTTTCCAGCAAGTTTATTGTTCAGGTGAAAGCAACTAACTTCTGTTTTGGATGCATTTGGTTGAAGTTACCACTTGCGAAAATACAAATTTTTGGGGTCATAAAGACCAATAATAACACTCACTTGGATGGAACGTCCTTCGATATTGGAAATGAGAGAAACAATCACGCCCATCGAAAATAGCAAGTCTCCGGGAGTCCACTGCTTCACTGCAGAGCTCATCATACATGGAGGTAACACCATTATACATCAGATTTACAGCATAATAGGAATGTAGAAGACAAAAATGGATGGGTGACAAAACGGAAACAGGAGTGGAAAGAACACATTAGTAGAATAGCAGAGGATAGGATAGTACGAATAGCACGAGATAAGTTACCAAATGGACGAAGAAGTATTGGCAGATCAAGAAAAAGATGGTGCGATAATTTAAACAATTTAGGAGGCTAATATTGAAGAAGAAACAGGCTTTAAAACCTACATACAAGAAGGAAGAAGAAGAAGATAGTAAAAGTTTGGTAAAAAGAATAAATGCCAGATAAATAGTGCACTGGAATCATATGTATGTCAACTGCCCAAATAACTATATTTTAGAAAGTAAAAATTATAACGCCACAACACTTAACTTTTACAATATACAAAATAACTTCCAAGACCCTATACAGCCATTTAAGTATATGTAGCAGAAAAAACTTTTTGGTAGGGGAATACCAAAGTGGTTTTAGGCCAGATAGATCAACATTTTTGAGCAAATTTTTTTGCTACGTCAAATTTTGAATGAAAGTATTTAACATCGATAGGTACGTTTTATCTCTTCATGGACTAGGTATAAGTCAGAGTATAATAGAATCCCTAAGATGCAAATTATATAGAACCATGAATAAACTTAATATTTCCCACAAATTAATTATAATCATCATCTTCAGTGGCATCAGAGCTCGTTTTAAGCCATACCCTTTTTTAGAATAAACTTCCAATCACCCCTGTCCTTGGCAACTCTTCTTCGTGCTCTAACTCCAATAGATTTTAAATCGTGATCTAAGTTGTCTTGATATCTAAGTCTCGGTCTTCCTCTGGCTCGTTATCCAATCGGCTCGTTATCCCATAAATTAATAAAAATCGCATTGTACCCTCGGAGATCGCTGGGAAAATTTACACTCAAAATCACAAAATTCAGTTTGCCAACACTGTGTTAATGTTGATAGTAAGATATCTCTTTTAAGATAAACAGAACTGTAATTTAGTCCAGACAAATTAATATATTTTTTTGCCAACAAAAATTAGATTTTTCAACCAAATAATGTTTCAAATATGATGTGCAAAATAATTTTTAATTGGGTTCTGCTAATGAGCTTGCTTCTTTTGTCATTAAAGTAGAAAAACTTTAAATTTCACTCATTAAATCATTATCGTCTTAATTATTTTGACTGTACTAATCTATCCACTAATTCGGAATGATTAATGGGTTGTTAAAACATTTTATCTGTAGCGGCTTCTGGAATGTCTTAAAAATATCGAATATCAAAATGCGCATATCCCACCGATCTTCGCTTCGATCATACAAACAACTATGACTAAAGTGATTCTCTCTTTAGTCCTGACTACCGGAGGGAGTGCAGGGGTCATCGTGATGTCGTGTATTGTCTGCCTTTTAACTCATGTACCTATAGGTTTTTATGCGTGTGAGGGTGAAATAGCTGGAATAAAGGTATATGGAATGGAGTTCCCGTTAACAACATTAGATATGCGGATGACACTGCCGAAAATATTGAGGATCTTCAGAGACTGGTGACCAGAATAGCAAAGTATGGACAATAATACGGTCTAACAATGATTGTCAAGAAAACAAAATTTATGGAATATCGAAAACTCAAAGAAATAATGATAATCACTTTATAAGCGGAACCAATGTCGAATTCGTAGACCAATATCTTGAAACAATGATCAACTCCACAAACGATTACTTCCAGGAAATTAAAATCAGAGTGAAAAAGGCTAGAGCAAGTTTTAACAAAATGAGAAAAGTGCTCTGCACAAAAGATTTAAAGTTTGAGCTAAGAGTTAGGTTGGCTAGGTTCTACCTTATTCCAACTTTGTTTTATGAAATGGAAGCTTGGATCTTGAATGCGGCATCAATCAAAAAACTGGAATCATTAGAGCTGTGGGTGTACAGAAGAATTCCTAGAATATCGTGGACAGAACACGTCACCAACAAAGAGGTTCTGAGAAAGATGAATAAAGAAATAGAAATCTTAAATACCATCAAAAAAAGAAAATTAGAATATCTCGGACATATTACACGTGGAGAGAGATACAACTTGCTCTAATTGATTATGCAGGGAAATATTCAAGGAAAAAGAAGTATAGGAAGACGCAGAATATCGTGGCTGCGCACAGTGACGTAACAAACTCCGTCGGGGCCGCCCGCATAATTGGAAATGGGGCTCCCTTTAAAAAATTACTAAATGCAACAACATGTGTAACAAATACCTATATGTGTTACAGTCCAGTAAATGAACGTAAAATATGGCGATACCGTGTAATTTTCAGTGTCACCACCGAAGTGGTCAACTCAAGACTTTTCGAGTTATTTAAGAATAAAAATGTTTATTGTTCAACAAAAAACCACGTTGTTAGACGATTTTTCGTAAATAGTTCAAAGAGTAAGTATTTGATCGAACAGAATATTGTTAGCAAAAATGTATCTAGCTTATAAAAAAATGAAACAAAAATGAAGTCTATCGACCCAGTAAAAGAAAAGTTGTAGCTCATGAAAAGATTTTCTTATTCGTCAAATTCCAAATCGAATATTTCAACGTGAAATAACCAAAAAATGAAATACTTTTCGAGGAAACTCATTAGAACTTTTTTAAAGTGTTTAATAAAAGAAGCTTTATTTTTTACACAAGTTTCTACCATCAAAACTAAGCCAGTTACGCTTAAAATACTGTTAAAAAAATTGTGAAAATCTCCCTCTATTTAGCATCCCAAACGAATCTAATCATTATCAACTTAAAATTACTTAACTTTTTTATATGGCCTGTAAGATTCACCGGTTCAAAGTGCTTATTTTTAAAAGAGTTCAAGTTGAAAGGGCTTGAACGAGACACTAATCACGAGTATATGCAAATTTTAAACAGCCGTATCTTAACCAATTTTTGTCTTACAGAAAAACAAAATAAAGCCAAAATATTTATAAAAACAAGACCTACATTTCTTTACTCTTTGAGATTTTTCGTATGAGTATAACTTGAGAGAATAATGTGGATGTACATCAAATGAACTTTTCAGAACAGCCGTCTCTAAACTCCGAATAGCTCTGAGGGAATACCCAAGTAGCAATTTGTCGACGCGACAACGTTGTCTACCGCGTGGCAACGTTTTGTTACAACGTTGTTATTGCCTAGAAGACGACCCAATTCTGCACTAATTTGGTGGACGATTTTTCAGTTGTCTTGACGTTGCCTAGGTAACCTTAAGCGTTGCATAAGACAACTGAAGCGACTATAAAAAGTGCCTGCGTGCAATGGTTGCTCAAAGAGTCGGACTGGTTATGCTTTTTTACCTATATAAAAAGTAAACTATTTTGACATCATATCAGGTATTTAAATTTATATAAATACATAAATAAGGACTTAAACAAAATTACCTGATGTGAAATTTATAAACGCATCTCAGATTACCGTCAAATATGGATATTCTACCTTTAAAAAACACACGCGCTCATTTTTTATCACCTTTTTAACAAAAAATATGTAAATTTAAAAAATATAATTTTAATATAAAAGCCAGAATTTATGTTAAAGATGTTTTGTATAAATTCAATGTATTGATGGTGCTTTTAAAGGTATTAGAAAATGCCTGCATTTTTTATATTTTGTGTTTTTATTTTCTTTACATTTCAAAAAAAACCAAAATGGTGCATTAAACAACATTACCAATATTACTTAAAATATACCTTATTACCAACCATAGACGGATGAGACAACCGAGAAGTCCAATCGCCGACCAAACACGGCCTGGACCGACTATCCCAACCACTTTGGAACACACCCTCTTATTGGATGACAGGGTCATGTGACCAGTGCAATGAAGTGCATCATTCTCCTTAACAGCGTTGCCACATTTAGTAGATATCTACTGTTTTGGTATATTTTTGATATTATTTAAAAAATTCTAGTAGGCAATGTTTTTTATTAGATTTTTGGTATATTTCAATATTTTGTTATCACTAAAATAAAATTTGCTTTTTAATAGTATTCACCCCATTTCTAAATTAATTTTCAGACATTTTGTTACAATTTCCCAATGTCATTACCGAAAATAAGATTCAGGACGTAGATGATGATAATAGATGGACAGAGAAATGAAACTGGTAAATACCAGATCTAAATATGGAAATCTTCATATAATTGTTTTGGAGAATTTCCAAATGATTGTAACGCTCGGTTTCATAATCAGTTAAAGTGGATTTTAAATTTTAAGTAAGTTGGTACCTACCTTTATCACAATTCATATATGGGTAAATGTCAACTTTAAAGTGAACTTTACTTAATGTTTACTTTAAGTTGATTATGAAACCGGGCGATTTTGACAGGTAACCGTTAACACAGATTTTACTGTATTTACAGGGCCTAAAAAGAATCTACTGATTTCTATTGATTTTTTGAAAGCAAAACTACTATCCGCTGCAAGATAATTCGGATGGAATTCAGACAAAATATGCACAAAAAGTACATATTTTGTCGGAGTTTCAGCCAAATTATCTTGCAACGGATATAGTACTGAAAGAGTAAGAACTGGCCTGGCAACCCTGTCTAGCAAAGCTGATACAAAGATTTAAGCTTATCAAATCTACTGATAAAACAATGGACAATGGAGAAACCAGCTAATAAAAAACAAATAACCAGGTTGTTAAATAAATCGAAAATTTCCAGCAAAATAAAATATAAAATAATAAGAAAAAAGTATGGTTATTAAGTAAATTATTTTTTTCCTCCTGAAGTTGCCGTAAACGTGTCACTTATATATAGAACTATACGTAAAGGCCCTGGGGTCGTGAGAGACAACTACCTAGTCGGCCAGAAAACCCATGGGCGTAAATTAGTTTAGCATTATAACGTTTTTAAGTAGTTGCGATTGTTGAAAAAACTTAACTGTGATATGTAGTTGTCACAATAGTAATAACTTAGTTGCCCATATAACTAAAGATATTACTTAACGTTGTAACATAGTAATGTCAGTCGGGTTAGGGGTCGTTGGCCGAAACAACTGAAAGTCCACTGTGGCAACGTTATATACAGTGCATTTGTTTGTACTGACAACCAATGCGTCGAAAAATTGCTACTTGGGTATACTCAATAGGGAACAGCCTTTAAAAAGTCAAAGCAGACTCACCCAAAAGAGGACTTAAAGAGGTGGTTTGTACCTTTTTACCCACTATAATTTTGAGCTAGTAAATGAGTTTATTTACCTATCTGGATTTCCAGTACCTAGCGATAATGACACATTTGAAAAATAAGATAAAGGATTCTGCTAGCGAAAATAATATATGTTATTTTAAGCTAAACAAGCAGAACAAACAGAAATTTAAGCCAAATAACTAATAACATAACACTAATCTTATCAGCTTAAGACGATCAAAATTTTGAAAGCTCGTCTGCTACTCCTCTGAAACTAATATTTAGCATTCATAATGTTTAGTTAGTTAGAATATGTAAATTAACATAACACTGCACATAGTCATCGCCTACTTACATTATTATTTAAATGATTTTAATAAATCAGTATTACTTAAATTGCAAAACGATCTTTTAAATCGAACATGCACCATATTCTCAGACACCTTGACATTTGATTGGCTCCTTATTCTCTCTAATTACAATAAAAAAGAACTTTTATACGCTAGATAAATGCCGAGAATCGTTCTTCAAACACGTGCATCAAATTCTTTTGCATAGTGATGCAGCCTCATAGCGCATATCTCACGCGGCTAATTGAAGATCGTTTTCAAGGCAGACACGACTGTCAAACAACTACCGCAGCGCCACTTATTTTGTTTCCAAGACTATTTTAGATTACCAAAAAAAATACAAGGAATGACAAGATAGTCTGATATGAAAATTGCACCAGATAATATAAAAATAATCCTAAATCACATTTTATAAATTAAAAAAATAATAATACATGTTGATGGATTGGAAGATTCGAAATTTATTTTATCTTCTTCTTCTTTTTCCTTCTTGTATGTAGGCTTTAAAGCCCGTTTCTTCTTCAATATTAGCCTCCTAAATTGTTTAATTTATCGCACCAACTTTTTCTTGGTCTGCCAATATTTCTTCGTCCATTTGGTGACTTATCTCGTGCTATTCGTACTAGCTTTCCTATCCGTTCCTATCCTCTACCATTATACTCATGTGTTCGTTCCACTCCTGTTTCCGTTTTGTCACCCATCCATTTATGTCTTCTACATTGCATGCTCTTCTCACGTTTTCGCTTCTCTCCCTATCCAACAGACTTTTCCCTGATATTCGTCGGAGTATTTTCATCTCTGTTGTTTCTAGTAGTCGTCTCGTTTTAGATGTGTCAGGTCTTGTCTCCGCCGTGTATGTCAATATAGGTCTAATTGCGGCTTTATAGATTCTTGCTTTTGTGTCTTGTGTTAGGTGTTTTTTCTTCCAGATTGTGTCATTAAGAGACCCCGCCGCTTTACTTGCTTTTAAGCTTTGTTGTCGTAGTTCCTCTTCAACATCTCCGTAACTGGTTATATCTATTCCCAGATATCTAAACTTCTTTTTTATTTTCCCATCAATTTCGATTTTACATCGTAGTGGGTATTTAGATGTTGTCATACATTTCTGCTGATATTATCATATTGTATTTCGTGGCTGTTGTATTGAAGATGTGTGTTAATCTTTGGAGATCGTCTTCTGTCTCGGCGATTAATGCGGCGTCATCTGCATAACATAATATTTGGATTTCTTTGTTCCCCATTCTGTAACCATTACCTTTACGTACTGCTTCTATTATGTCGTCCATTATTATATTAAAGAGCAGTGAGCTTAACGAGTCACCTTGTTTGACTCCGCCTTGTACTGGTATAAACTGTGTTAGTTTTCCATTTATCTTTTGCTGGTGGAAATTTTATCTTTGTCTGTATTCGATTATGAAAGTAGATGTTTTCGATGGTTGTATAATATTGATTGGTATGTTTTTTCTATACAGTAAATGTAGGACGTCTTCGACTTAGATGCGATCGAAAGCCTTTGTCAGGTCTATAAAACATATATATTCTGGTTTATTGTACTCAATGGCCTTTTATATGATTTGTCTCAGTACAAATACGGCGTCTAGGCAGGATCTTCTGGATCTGGATCCTTGTTGTTCATCTGATAAATTTGTTAGTTTATTGATTTTTTTGGTTAGGACTTTTGTGGTTAGCTTAGGTGCGGTGAAATTTATTTTATCTAACAATAAAACACTGAAAAACTTTTAATTTCAATACTTCCATAAAATTTATAATAAACTAATGTCACTGCACCGGTTTCGGAGGAGTGCCTTTCTCAAGTGACGTATTTTATTATGTGTCTGCACTTTAAAGTATCTAACTGAATAGGTTGAGGAGTCGGGAGCTCTTTGTCGCCAGTTGGTCAATCAGAATTATATCTGTATTTTTAATTTATTAATTTCCATAGATTCTAATAAAGATAGCCTAAGGCCTTTATTTTGAATATGAAGAACTTGAAACTGTTCATAGAGAACTGTTCAATAAGAGAATGATAATAATCTAGGGTCTAGGAGGTGTAGTACATACGTAGAATACGATTTTCTATTATTGAAAGCCCTTTTATGTGCTGCTATACGTTTGTCAAAGGATCTGCCAGTTTGACCGATGTAAGTTTTTGGGCAGTCACGACATATCAGTTTATACAGGGTGTCCCGAAAAGATTGGTCATAAATTATACCACAGATTCTGGGGTCAAAAATAGGTTGATTGAACCTCACTTACCTATATACAATAGTGCACACAAAAAAAGTTACAGCCCTTTGAAGTTACAAAATGAAAATCGATTTTTTTTCATATATCGAAAACTCTCAGAGATTTTTTATTGAAAATTGACATGTGGCATTTTTACGACAGCAATATCTTAAAAAAAAAATTAAGTAAAATTTGTGCACCCCATACAAATTTTATGGGGGTTTTGTTCCCTTAAACCCCCCCAAACTTTTGTGTACGTTCCAATTAAATTATTATTGTGGCACTATTAGTTAAACACATTATTTTTAAAACTTTTTTGCCTCCTAGTACTTTTTCGATAAGCCAGTGTTTATCGAGATATTTTGAATATTTGTCGAATCCACCACATATTTGTATATGGTTAAGTACGGTTATAGAGACCTGTTAATAATCTGAAAATTTATTTATAATTTACATTTTTAGGTATATTTTGAAAAATAAGCTACATCTCGATAAAAGGTGACTTATGAGCAAAAGACTAAGAGACAAAAGTTTTAAAAACACTGTGTTTAACTAATGGTACCACAATAATAGTTTAATTGGAACGTACACAAACATTAGGGGGGTTTAAAGGAACAAAACCCCCATAAAATTTTTACGTAAATATATTGAAAAAGAAGCCGCATCTCAATAAAAACTGTCTTATCGAAAAAATACTAAGAAGCAAAAAAGTTTTAAAAACGTTGTGTTTAACTAATGGTACCACAATAATGAATTAATTGGAACGTACACAAAAGTTTGGGGGGGTTTAAGGGAACAAAATCCCCATAAATTTTTTATGGGGTGGACAAATTTCACTATAATTTTGTTTTAAGTTGTTCCTGACATAAGAATTATACATGTCCATTTTCAATCAAAAATCTCTAATAGTTTTCGATATATTGAAAAAAATCGATTTTCATTTTGTAACTTCAAAGGGCTGTAACTTTTTTTGTGAGCACATTTGTACTAAGGTAAGTTAGGTTCAATCGAACTATTTTTGACCCCAGAATGTGTGGTATAATTTATGACCATTCTTTTCGGGACACCCTGTATATACCATATACCACTCTGTAACTGCTTTTCCTTTTGGTTCTTTTTGTTCTTGATGTATTTGCTTAAGTTTTTTGTTCTGAAGCTGGTGTTATTCTTTTCTTTTTTATATCTTTGGCTATTTTTGTTGATATCATTCCTGTATATGTAATAGAGCAAAAGATACAGGGTTTTTTCTGTGATGGTGGGAAGATTAATTTAGGACTTCCTTATGCAGTTTTTAGTTTAAAATTTTGTTAATTGTTTGTTCGTTCAAATTTACAATCGAAACAGAACAGAATCATTCCATAAATTTTCTAGATTAAAAAATTGCAGACTGCAAAACAAACATGAGTTCTCTGTATTTCATAAAACTACCCATACTGACACAACTATACACAATTCATCATCATATCCTACACAACATAAGTTAGCAAACTACCATACCATGTTACATAGATGGGAACAATGAACAAAAAATTAACAAAATATTTAACCAAAAACTGCATAAGAAAGCCCTGACCTTAAATTAGTCTCCCCCCACTACCACAGAAAAACCCCAGTAAATTCTGTTATATTACATATACACACAAGATATCAACAAAAATAGCAAAACACATAAAAACGAAATGAATAATACCAGGTGTCAGAACAAAAAACAAATTAAGCAAACACATTAAGAACAATAAGAGCCAAAAGAAAAAGCAATTACAGGGTGGTGTATACAAACTGACTTGTAGTGACTGCCCAAAAAATTATATCAGTCAAACTGGCCGAACCTTTGACAAACGTATAGCAGAACACAAAGGGGCTTTTAATAATAGAAAAATGGATTCTATGTACGCACTTCCCCTTCTAGATCATAATCATTCTTTTCCTTACTCCAAACTGCATGAGCAATCCTTGCACATATAGTTTAGAGTACCTAGAGTGCATATCAACTCAAATCTGTAGAATGAAAGTTTGAACAAGCTCCATCGAGTAGAGATGCATCAAGTCAAACTAGTTTGATTTTATTCAACAAACTTGACTTGACTTGAAAATCAAACTTTTTTTGTAAAAAAGTTTGACTTGACTTGATTTCGATATCTTTAGGTTTAACTTGAAATCAAACTTCTTCAAACAGTTTGAAGTTTGAATGTCATATTGGCAACGTGTTTATTTCCAATTCTAATTGAGAGCGTATGGATTTTGTTGCGACTTATTTGGATAGGTCTGAATCTGTATTCTGCTACTCCGCAAATTAGTTTGTAGTTTATATTTAGACGTCCATGTTCGGCTTGTTTATTACGTTCGTTTTGAAGTGTGTGGCTTTGGAAGATAATAGGTTTGTTCTAGCATCAGTTTCAAACGGTTTGAAACCATCAGCGAATAGTGGACCAGCGCGAGTAGAGGGGATATCACTGGTGACTGTATTATGTTCTCTCACTGACCAACTGTTTGCTGACGGTTTCTGACTAGTTTGACTGTTTGCTAGAACAAACCTAATATCTGAATGAGGATATTTTTCGGTTCAGAATAAGTACCAGAACAAATTGAGTCTGATATTGAAGGTATTCTCACTGCAAAAATTAACAGAAACAATCTGTAGTCGAAACAGTATTAATTAAGAAAAATAAATATACTGATTTACTTGATGGTGCGGCAGGTGATTTCAAAACAATGAAAATTGCAAAGTGCATACATACTTCTATTATGTAAAAATAAAGAACAGCGTTATAAAATCACAAACAGTGAACTAATTCTTTAAAAGGACAGCGTTATGCATAACTCGACCAAGCGCCATTTCTTTAAAATCGAGATAACAGCGGATTCTGGTGACACATAGCTAAACTATCTTGGAAAAATCCCTGTTATTGTCACGTTAACGGTTACTAAAAAAAACAAAAATAAACCAAGCGACATTCTGTCTATTAAGGGTTTTTAGTTTTGCATAACAAGACTATATTCATAACTGCCATTCTTAACTGCCACTCATAACTGCCATATACCCATAACTGCCATTCATAACAGTTTCGCAATTGTAGACTAAGCGCCGACTTTGACTAAGCGTTTGGCCAGAATAACAGTCTTGTCCCCATTAATGTACACATTAATTTTGAAGTTTCCGTCAAAAAATGATGGAATTTTTTTAAAGTGAAAATGTTGTGTTTATATATATGTTATTAAATTGAAAAATACAAATAATCTATATAAAATCTTTATATTATGTCTAACGTGCTATGTACTAAGAATATCGTATAAGTCATAAAATGAACCTTTCGGGATTCTTCTATATTTTGAATTTAGAATGTTTATTAATCATTTCTGTACATTTATTTCTTATCATTTGGAGTATAAATCAATAGCTTGTTTTTCATGTATGTATAAATATTGATTTTATTCCAACCGTACAACTTTTAATTTCAAAAGTCTGCTTTGTAAGGTACAGGTCAACTTCTACTGTTTTATTAGTACCTTCTGCTAAACGCAGCGTGACTTACTTTACTTTTAGTACACAAAACGTGTTATGAGATTCTGGGGCATTTGTATTGAAAAAATGTAGATAATCCAAATTTGACCATAAAATTTCAAGGAACTAGGCCTTAACATCCTTAAAAAGGGGTTGGTACGAAAACAGATTTTTGAGGTTCTTTGTTTTCTTCCTTTTTAACTTTCACTTTTTTTATGACTTTCGTTCTGTCGTTGAAGACGGAGCCGGTGTTTATTGTTATCGGTTATAAAAGCAGAAAATTATAAAAATAGCTAGATCCCATTTTAAACCAAAAACTGTTCATTTAGTATTTTTTATTTAATTTTGTTGTGCGTGCTAAAAAATAGTTTACTGTGAAAGCGTTGGTGAAAGTGTCAGTGTTCTATGGTACATGATTTTTAAAAAACGAGTAGAAGGAAACAAATACTAAAATTATTGGAACTAAAGGATGATTTATATGCCACTCAATGTATTATTAAATTTCTTATCTTAATTGGCAACTGACATGTCTATCTCAACAGAAAAGTATATAAAATAATAAAAAAAAATAAAATACAGGATCCTTTGTAAAAGTTAAATTTAAAAGACCCTAATAATGGTTACATCACAAAACAAAACGTTTTCGGATTAACAAGTAATCCATCATCAATGTTAAGCCAATAACATGCATGCGTGAGCCACCAAAAAGTTATGGGTAAAAACCCTTTAAAAGATATAGTTGACACTCAATTTTCAATATGTGAGGTTCATCCCTTTCGTATCACATCCACGTGGGTTAGAGTCCTGTGTTGCCCTGGGTAATATCCAGGCAACATCTAACTATTTTAAACATAATATGTAGTATAATATAAGGTCTTATACCTTTTAAAGGGTTTTTACCCATAACTTCTTGGTGGCTCACGCATGCATGTTATTGGCTTAACACTGATGATGGATTACTTGTTAAACCGGAAACGTCTTGTTTTGTGATGCAACCCTTATTAGGGTCTTTTAAATATACCTTTTACGAAGGATCCTGTATTTTTTGTGATTTATGGTATACAGCCAGCTACAGGATTTTTATTTTCCTCGTGGATTGTTAAAAAAGTATATCTACGAAATAAATTATTTTTCAAACTCTTTCAAACTAGTTTGACAAACAGTTTGAGTTTTCAAACCTGTACGATTGACCAGTTTGACTTGACTTGAATTATTTGTCAGAAGGATTGACTTGAGTTTGATTTGAAATTAAGTCAAACTCAAGTCAAGTTCAAACATTCAAGTCAAACTTGTGCAACTCTACCATCGAGCAATATGACGAAGACGTCTAGGGAGGCTCTCACGTGGTATCATTTTTCTGCATGACAATGCTCGGCCTCAGGTTGCCGCAGTAATACCGCCTTGTAATTTTCACAAATTTTGACCACTCAGAAAGGTGTTAAAAAGTAGTTGTTTTCAGTTGAACGAAGAAGTACAAAATGACGTAAAATAATCATTCTAGCAACAGCCATAAGAATTTTTTAAGCAGGAACAATAGGTGGTGAAACAATGAGATATAATATGCCTTAATTTTATCGGTATTTATTTGTAGATATTGTAACAATAAAACTATCGGTTCGTTTATACGAATATTTATGGTTTGCGCCCGTAGGGGAAAGTCGTATACACAACTAATGCAACATATTCCCGTATGGTTTGTCCATATTACTTATCACGAGTAAAATCCGCTCCCAGGTATTGGAGTATGAGCGTGTTTATAAAGATACAAACAGGTTATTTTCCAGAAGATTCACCCAACTCTATGTATCGCATGACCTTGCATTTGCATCTAATTGCAAACGGAATTAACCTTTTCGTTACAATATATTTGCCAATAAAGTGTTTCTGGGCCAAAGATGAGCTTCAATTAAACAAGCCTCGTATGTGCATTAAATATGCATTATTTTCATATTTTCAACAAGTGTGTACATAATTCCATTCAAGTGTAACCTATTTCCATTTATATCCACTTTCTGATTTTATTTTTAATATATTTTTAAGTAATATCATTGGATCTCATTAAAGATCTTCATATTTTAATTTAAACTCGGAAATAAATTCAAACAATAAATTGCGTTCTTGTTGATGTTTTGTCTTTTAAACTTAGGCAAAATTATATCCAAATTGTATCTTTTAATTTCCAAAAAAAAACGTCTAAAATCAATCAGTTTTACCTTGTAGTCGGAGAGATAGAAGCGGATTTTGCTCGTGATAAGTAATATGGAAAAACTATACGGGGATATGTTGAATTAGTTGTGTACATGACTTTCCCCAAAGGGCGGAAACCAGAGTTGGGGACGAGGGTAGTTATAAGGGGTCAAAGTCACGGTTTTTATTATTTTTTTTTGTGACTTATGATCGAGATAGTGCACCAAAATTTGGAAATAAGTAGATCATGACATAACCAAGTAAAATCTCCAGGGCTGAACGCTGCGTGGGGGACAAATGGGTGGGGGTAGAGGTAAATATAAAAATTATAAGGGGTTTTTTGTGACATTCGTGATAGAGATAGTATACCAAAATTTGGGAATAAGTAGATCATGACATATCCTGACTTCGATCAGGAACATCACAAAAAACCGCTTATAATTTTCAATTCACCCCTACCCTCACCCGTTTGTCGGCCACGCAGCGTTCCGCCCCTGGAGATTTCACTTAGTCACATCATGACCTACTTATTTTGGTGCCCTATCTCGATCATGAGCATCACAAAAAAAATTATAAAAACAGCGACTTTGACCCCTTAAAACTACCATTGTCCCCCACTCTGGTTTCCGCCTATTGGGGAAAGTTATGTACACAACTAATTCAACATATCCCCGTATAGTTCTTCCATATTACTTATCACGAGCAAAATCTGCTCCTAGCTCTTGGTCTATTGTTACAAAGTATGGAGTAAAACACCCTTTGTGTCAGACATTACCTCTCTCACAGTGCAGTTTTTCCATGTCTCTTCACGCACAATTATATAGCTCATTTGCCGCGTCCCTAAAATAAAATCCTTCAAGATTTTCAGCGAGGAGAATAACGCTGAAAAGAACATCTGTTCTTAGGTACTTGAACGGTGTTGCACATGCATGTAATTAGTAGAATATTTTAAACGTTTTGTCACTTTTTATAATTGTTGGTACTGAAATGCGTTTGATGTTGGGACCATTTATCAAACTCCGATCATAACAAGGGGTTTCTTTGAGATCTGATTAGACACGTATCGTCTAAAAGAGAGCCAGAAAATGAACAGATGAAAGATGAGTACTGAGAGCGTTGATAATGATTGATGAATCTGTTTGTTTTTTTAGTTAAGTATGTCTTCCAAACTCCGTAAGTAATTTATACACAATTGGTTACCAGTGTTCTATATACTATATACTATACAAATAATTTTAGAAAAAATAAAAATAGTAACAGTAACAGTGATATTGAATCATTTTTAATAGTTTATTCCAATTTAAGGATATTGATTGGAAAAATAATATTATGTATGTATTATGTGGGTCAATCATACATACTTCAGCTAATATTTGACGTATTATACCTAAGGATGCTTCGGAATTAGGTGTTTTCTACTCTTCTTTATGCCTTTGAAGCGTGGACACTGAAACAAGGGCATCTGAATAAGTTGGCCTTCCTTGAATTTTGGTTTTACAAAAAAATGATACGAATAGCACAGACTCAAAGAATGTTAAACGTGTAATTAACGAGAAGGAATGAAGTGGAAATAATACTATCAAATAGGACGAAAACTTGAGAACTTGAGACATATGATGAGAGGACAAATATACTCATTCTTACAACTTATTATGCAAGTCAAAATTCAAGAAAGCTAAATGTGGGAAGACGAAGAATATCCTGGCTTAAGAACTTGAGGAAATGGTCTCATTGCAGTAGTGCAGAACTATTTTGAGCGACAGTCGACAGAGTCTGCATAGCCATGATGATTTCCAACCTTCTATAGCAATAGCAGATGGAACTTAAATAAGAAGAAATATTATTTGGCATAGAACATATCCACCATAAGAAAATATAGTCTAACAGTGAAGTAACGAACGAAAATGGTCACTTCCTAATAAATTCAGCAAAAGAAAAAATATGATTATTATGAGCACGTACCTCCAACACACAAGAGAATGTACCAACGAACATGGAAATCACTGGATGGCAAAACCGTAAACCAAATCGATCATGTGCTCGTAGAAAAAGATAGCAACATATATAAATAACAGGACTAGATGCAGACTCAGATCACTGTATAATCGTAGTACAAATGAAACAGCTTATATTAGTCCTCAGAAACAAAAAAAATGTATAGCAATTAAACCTATTGTCACACGAAGAACAGAGTAAATATGAAAAAATATTCACCAGAAAATATTGCAGGAAATGTAAATTTTGAACAAAAATATTGATGCAAATATGTAAGTACATATGACCCAAAGCAGCACATGTCAATAACAGAGATATAAAAGATGAAAACAAAGAATCGTTTGATGAGGTATTTAAAATAGAACACTAGAGATTGAAAAAAAATACATCAAACAAAGAAAATGAGCCAAAGGTATCATAAGATCAAAGAAAAGAAAATACAATGAAGGTAAATAATTGAAATTCATAGAAGAAAGCTTTACAATAAAAAAATAGAAACTTTATCAAGGGACGAAAATGAGAAAAAGTGTTACTAAGGAGAACTTGTAATCTGCAAAAGCAAAAATGAAAGGAATTTAGTAAGTGGCGAGGAAATACTGAACAGATGGAAAGAATATTTCGAAGAGTTTTTAAATTAAATACTCACAACAGAATAAGATGATGGAGAAGAAGAACTGAAGTAAAATACCGATCAAGAACAAACAGAGGAAAGACCGCCTAATGAAAAAGAAACAGAAGGAATAATAGAGAAACTAAAGAAAAAACGAGCCCAGGAAAATAAATATAAAGTAGCAGCTGAAATGTTTAAATATGGAGGATCAGTAGTTACTAATTAAGCATTTAACAAAATTCCTGAAAGAAATGTGGGAACACGAACACATATCGAAAGAATGGACCGAAGCCACGCTATGCCCAATTCACAAAAAAAAAGAGGCGAAAGTTTATGCCATAATTACAGGAGAATCTTCTTCTTCAATGTCATCTCTGCGACGTAGGTCGCCAATCATCATAGCTATTCGGACTTTAGAGACGGCTGCTCTTAAAAGTTTATTTGATGTACGTTCGTACCATTCTCTCAAGTTGAGCAGCCACGATATTCTGCGTCTCCCTATGCTTCTTTTTCCTTCAATCATTCCCTGCATAATTAATTGGTGTAAGTTGTATATCTCCCCACGTAATTTCCATTTCTTTATTCATCTTTCTCAAACCCTCTCTGTTTGTGACGTGTTCTGTCCACGATATTTTCAGAATTCTTCTGTACGCCCACAGCTCGAATGGTTCTAGTTTTTTCATTGATGCAGCATTCAAGGTCCAAGCTTCCATTCCATAAAACAGAGTCGATAAAACGTAGCACCTAGCCAACCTAACTCGTAGATCCAACTTCAAATCTCTTGTGCAGAGCACTTTTCTCATTTTGTTAAAATTTGCTCTAGCATTTTTTATTCCGATTCCGATTTCCTGTAAGTAATTACCTGTGGAGTTGATCATTGCTCCAAGATATGCATATTGTTCTACTCGTTCGACATTGGTTTAGGTTTATGGAGTGATTCTCGTTATTGCTTTGAGTTTATAACAAAATGAAAATAGTTGTTTTTAGAAACATAATTTGTTTTTAACGCATTTGAATGCATCTATTCGTTTTAAGAAATTTTAATAAATATCATTAAATTTTTGTTACTCGCGATTCAAAATTCATTTGCGTAATAAAATGCAATCTTCTGATCCAAAAACACCTACATAATAGTCCAAGAGGCAGCGCTGAAAAATCTCTTTGAATTTACTAAAGCTAAATTTTTCACAGTTGATTACTGTGATTGTGTAAAGAAACATACTGCGGTCGGTCAAGCGAAACGTAGAACAGGGGTTACTGAGAGGGTATCAAGTTGCTTTCCTACGAAGGTAATTATTTCCATTTACTAAGGCTGAAAATCAGTACACACATTCTAAATTAAATATAAATAAAAGTTATTATAGTCGGTCAGCTGTATGACGGGACAGAGCCGATCGGTCAGCCCCAGTAAATGTACAGGGTTATTCACTATATTTTGACCCCCTTGTAAACTGCTTTATTTACAGAATTAGAAAAAAATGTAAAATACAAAAATTTATTTGACTTTTAAATTATGATTTTTTGACATATGTATCGTACTAGTGACGTCATCCATTTGAGCGTGATGACGTAATCGACTATTTTTTTAAATGGGAATAGGGGTCGAGTGCCAACTCATTTGAAAGGTTATTTAATTCCCTATTTAGTAATATAAACATTAACAGGATTAATTATACAGGGTGCCCAAAAAATTTTTTTAATTAAATTATTTGTTTAAATTATAATTCAAAAATTTTTTAATGATTTTAATGTTTATAGTACTGTATAGAAAATTAAATAAACTTTTTTTAGAGAAAAAACTAAATTAAATAAAGAGAATTAAAAATAGTCGATTTCGTCATCACGCCCAGATAGATGACGTCACTAGTACGATATATATGTCAAAAATCATAATTAAAAAATAGAATAACTTTTGTATTTTACATTTTTTTCTGATTCTGTAAATACAGCAGTTTAGAAGGGGGTCAAAATATAGTGAATAATCCTGTACATTCATTGGGACCGACCGGCTCTGTCCCGTCATACAGCTTACCGACTATAATAACTTTTATTTATATTCAATTTAGAATGTGTGTACTGATTTTCAGCCTTAGCAAATGGATTTAATTACGTTCGTAGGAAAGCAACTTTGATACCCTCTCAGTAACCAGTACCCCTGTTCTACGTTTCGCTTGATCGACCGCAGTATGTTTCTCTACACACTCACAGTAATCAACTGTGAAAAATTTAGCTTTAGTAAATTCAAAGAGATTTTTCAGCGCTGCCTCTCCGTCTGTAATAATTAATACCTACATTAGTCAAAATAACTGTGTCGCTTCATTTTTAATTTCCAACATGTATCTCGAAAAATAATAACTTTATCGTTACGAATGAAGAGTATATTATTTACATAGAAAGTATTGGAGAATCTAAAAATTGCACTAAAATAGCAATTCCGCCAGTGGCGTAGAATTTGGGAAGTGTCAACTTTCAAAATATTTGGAAGAAAGATATGCAATATGAAAAGAGACAAATATCGACCTAGAGAAGATGTATGGAAAACTCAGTAGTTTTCAAGTGTTTTGTAATTATTATAGGACGTAAACGGATTCCTTGTTATTATATTTTCTTTTATTATGTCGGGATAGTCATATTATTTTATAAATTATTTTACACTACTGAGATAAGAGGGTAGCAATCTTTATAATTTTTATTGAATTGATAAATGTGGTAATCATTTGCCATAAAAAACTATGCTATCATGCATTTCTAAATACAGTATAAATCTTTGGGATAATTTTGTCACACATTGTATATTAATGGTAATTATGTAATATTTATTGAAACAATGAATTGCTTGCATTTGATTATCTATAGAGTCAAAAACGTATCTGCGCATAAATTTACTACACAATGTAGAGTATGCGTTTTAGAGCAACTGCTATTTAGTATTTATTATTAATATGTATTATTGTTTTTTAATTCATAATTCTTCTTTTGTTTTCATTGTAACCGAACACAGGAGGTCTGTTCTCGTTGATGCTGAGCCGAAGACCATCCAGCTATAATATATTGTGCATCGCATTTGTTATTAGGGAATAATTATGACTATGTTGATACATCACAATGCGATCGGTCGGGATGTTGCATGTTTCATGCATTTTTATGCACCTAAAAACCATGTCTCAGAATGGGGAGTCCGTTGATGATGTCGTCATCGACTGTCAGTCTCGACCAATTTAGCCCTATATGGCGTTCGACCCACAGCATAATGAAGATACCAACTTTCTTATAAATCGATGTATATGCAGCGATTTATGGAGTAAGTTTTTGCGGCAAGTCTATTGAGGAGCGCCCCCGCTCGAGGATCGCAGCTAATTGACTATATGTCTAACTTCCAAGGCTGTGCAGTCAACGTCTTCTTCTTCGATGGAGGTTCTTGGAAGTTACGGTGACGGCAATAGTAACAAAACAGTTTGATGTAGAAATACCGTTGACTTAAAAAAATCTGTTTTAAAAATGTTAACATTGTTTTCAATGATCCTATGTTTTATTCATGGTCATATTTCATATATGAGAGCCACTTCTCTTTTTCGTGAACGGTTTAACGAAGACTAACGTTAGCTGGATACATAGATAAACAAGATAGGATAAAATATAGAATAATACAAGTAATATACTTAGTTAAAAGTTTACTTTAACTGTTTTTCCGTTTATGAACAAAGAGCTGGCTCGGGATTGTTTGCACCTATTGATTTTGACGTGTATACCTACAGACAATTTTCGACAGCAACAAATTTTCATTACTTCAGTATTTTTCTCAAGTATCAAAAAACTGAAACGAAAAATTATTATTTAATAGTAATACAAGCCCTTACAGTTGTTGTACAGAAAAAGCTTATACTTATAGTAGGGAGCCTTGGATGCTTTTGCAGTTACTAAAGCATCATTGAGATCTATTAAGTTGTGAATATTAGGTCTTAAAACCAAAAAAAGTTAAGTGAAGTTTTCCATTTTAGTGGGGATTTTCAATTTTTTAATTTAATTTTCCATTTCCAAACATTTTTTCCGATTATAGCGTTTTTCCGATTATAGCGTCATCTATCCATAATTCGAACAAATGTCTCGAATAAAAGTTGCTCTCTTTTAATAGTGCAATCACTGAAGGTGGATATGAACTATTACCTCCGATTTCGTTGAACCTCCATCGATTTGCATGAAAATTGGTGAGTGGTTAGAGGATATCTCAAGGAACAAAGGTGATATGGTGCTAACTTGCGCTTTTACCTTGGGGTGGATGCCACCCCTCCTCGGGGGTGAAAATTATTTCATTAAAAATACCCCCACAATTCGATATAGGGACAAATTATAAGCAAAATTTGTTATATAAAGTTATTAAAATAAATCAAAGCTTTTTGAGTTATTAAAGATAAAAAATTTTAATTTTTCGTGAGAAAAATGCATGTTTTTAACCGATTTTTCATAAATAACTCAAAAACTAAAAGTTTTTACAAAAAAGTTATAATTATCAAAATTGAGGCTAATAAAAAAATCAAATAAACTCCTTACTAAAAAAACCTTTCAATGTTAACTAAAAGTGAGTTATAGGTAATTGAATGTATAATTCTTTCGTCGAGTACCCAAATCTAAGTATTCAAGCTAAAATACCGGGAAAATGATGCATTTTATAACATACACTTATTAAACATTTGTCAAAGTTCTTAGAAATATCTATCAAATAAGAATTTATCTTTTAAAAATTTTTCCAAAAAATGTTATTTTTTTTTTTGTAAATAACTCCGTTAATTTTTAAGATATCATGTTCACCTAAAAGATAATTAAAAGTTGATTTCAAGAGATATTAAAACACGTCTTTAGTCTTTAAACCTCTTACTTTTTTAAAAATAAAAGGCTAAATCTCCCTGGTTACATGGTTTTCGCAGCAAAATTGAAATTTTAAACGTTACTATCTCGGTTATTTTTTACTCTACGGAAATAGTAAAGTAGGTAAAATATTTGTAACAGAAAAAACTAAAATTTAGTAATATATCATTTTTTACGTATACTGAGTATTTTTGGAGTTATAATCAAAAGAAAATGAAAAGTACGGTAATTTTAAAAATTCTGATTTTTTTAAATTATATCTTTTTTGAAAACTATTGTTTATATTTTAATTCTTCCATTTTCAATAATATCATTTTTTTTTTCTTTAAAATAATATATAAAAAAAATACAAGTAGAATGACTTTTCAAGTAGTTGATCAATTACGCAATACGTAGCAACACTCTTCCATGTTTAAATGCACGCACACTGTAATCTATAATAGGTGCTAAACCAACGTTACCAATCTTCAAAATGGTTACAATACTGATATGCACAGCGTGCCCGCGCGCCGTCTCTAGACGCGTCGCTCCTTCAAAATTTTCAGAGCTAGTACCGAGCGATAGCGAGGTTTCTCCTGCGTACCGTTACCAGTGCCAGTATTGGTAACAACATATGATAACTTGCCATGGATTCACATATCTCGCCAATATTTTCGTGCGTCTAGTTGGCTATTTACTGAATTAGGTACTATTAACAAGTATTTCTGTTGGTAAAAAATATAAATGGAATTATTTCGTAGTAGTCATAAAATATTTATTTGCAAGATTTGTAACTCTTACCAATGGTAACAGTGGTTACATGGACGCTTCGCCACTGCTATGTTAACCTTAAGAAAATCTTGTGAGAATAACTACAAATTTTAATTTTTGTGGAAATGGCGTATGTTTTATTTTTCACTTTTTCCTAAAAAAATCGAAAGGGTTCTCTTATTTTCATCATAACTTGCTTAATTTTGACGCTATTAACTTCTACTTGAGCTCATTTGATAGGTATTTTGAAGTACTTTGACAAGGGTTTAACAAGCATATAGTATAAAATGCATCATTTTCCCGTTATGTAAGCTTGAATACTTAGATTTGAGTACTCGTCGAAAAGAATATACATTCAATTACCCATAACTCACTTTGAAATAACATTAGTTTAGTTCTTTAAGTGGATATTGTATTACATTTTTTATTATCTTTAATTTTGGCAATAATAACTCTTTTAGAAAAGCTTATAGTTTTTGAGTAATACGTGAAAAACCGCTTTAAAACATGCAATTTTTTTTAAGAACAAATAAAATCTTTGATATTTAATAACTCAAAAAGTATTGATTTATGTTAATAACTTTATATAACCAATTTTGCTTAGAAGTTGCCTCTCTATCGATTCCTGGTATTATTTTTAATAAAAAAAATTTCACCCACGAGAAGGGGTGACATCCACCTCCAGGGTAAAAGCGCAAGTTGGCATCATGTCACCTTTGTTCCTTGAAGTATCTTCTAACACCTACCAATTTTCATGAAAATCGATGAAGGTTCAACGAATTCGGAGGTGAAAACCTTCAGTGACTCCACTATAAGCAAGGAATCCAAATCTGCAATAAAAATCAGGGTTCTTATTTAAGATTTCAAAATAACCCCCCACCCCACCTCCGTGGGGGATCGTGCTTGGTGTTATTCGATGGAGTTTTGAAAAATATTGAACACATATTTTTCAGTTTCTCGGTCTCATATTAATTTGGCGAAATATCGCGGGATTCCTATTTAAAATGTTACAGTTATGTATCACCCACCCCACTCTGTGGGGGTCGTGTTTGGTATCATTCGATAGATGTTTGAACCTTAGACCATAAAAGCTGATAGACACGCCTTGTACCGAACCGTTGAAGCAAACACCTTCCGCGAAAATGACGTCACAATACGGCAAGAACTCGTTTGGATTCTTAGCAAAGCACTAATAAAATTACCCAATTTTAGATTAATTTTAATATAACTTCAATATTTTGTAAAAAATATGGAAGATAAATAATTTAGCAAAGTAATTAATAAATATTTTTGACTTAAAGTAATTTTGTAAAAATAAATGTTTTATTTAAAAGTAGGTACATATTATATCGTTGCTATATCTCTTCTTGTTTGATAATCAAAAATAAATTTGAAGGAGAGTAATTTTCTTTTGGGTGGAAGTTTCAGGTTAGGTGAAAAAATATGTAGGAAATCTATTAATTTATTGACCACAAAACCAAATAGCTTTTGTTAACTTACTTCTAACTCTTATTACATTATTTAGTTTTTCACCTTCGTGGTACAATCTGATGTTGCAATAATGGAAAAAAATATCTTTATTAGATTAAACAAATGGTTTGTTTCAAAATCATGATCAAACATAAATATGTTCTTTGTATGTACATATCTTCTCATTAATTTAGAATCGTTCAATTTTTTTAAATTGTACATAAATATGAATGATGTTTTTAGAATGTTGAATTAAAATTTTTTTTGATATGCTATAATTTTTGTGTCTTATGAATGGAGATTGTAAATAATCACATTCAATTGCAGACAAACATAGGTACCTATGTCACAATTGAATGTTTTCTTAACTTTCTTAACAACAAAACCAGCGATATAGTCAACAACATCACAAACATAAGATGACAATGCTTTTGAAAAACTTAAATTATTTACAGTATAATCATGGTTACTAGTTATTGTTTCCCTATTATTTTCATCAGTTATAAAGTTGTCAATGAGTTGATGATCATCTGTTTTCATTTTCACAGTATTTGTTGTGCTCATTGCTAAAATTATGGAAGGTGTCTTCTATACAATTAACCTGGGTAGATCCTGTAACACTTGTGTGCATTAAGGGTCTTTTATATGCAGCTTTAAATTGTTTTGCCGTTGAGTTGTTGTTGTAACCTCCATGACTCCTAATAGAACTAAAGAAAACTTCTAAGTGATCTTGAGAAAGTTTATAGACCGAAAGAACTTCAGACCTCCATCCATATCCTCCAAGTAATTTTTCCAAATTCCCATTAGTGACTTTAAACTAATGATCATACCAATAAAACCCGTTTTTCGTTGGCTTGGATATTATAGTGTTTCACCATTGTTGGAACATTTATAAGAAGTGATCTAAGATATTTTATAGATTCTTCAATTTTTTGAAAAATCGCTTGTGTATTGTGCTGCTGTAAACTGGATTTTAGGTGTTTGCCAATAAATTTCGGCTATTTAAAATAACAAAAATATCATTAATTTGTTCAATGAAATTTTGAGTAGCTTCGCTATGTAAAAATTCTTTTGAGCTTTTATTTTTCAAATAATGTATTGCCTTAGCAACTTTTTGGCTGAACGTTTGGGCAGCTAATTTCACCTTCACTTTTTCCTTATACCAATTTAAATGCCTTCGGGTTATCCTAGTTGCAAGATGAAGGCCTTCCTTTTCTTGAATGTCTACTAATTCTTCCAAATATTTCCATTTAATCGCTTTATTATTACCGGCAAAAAATTTTTTTGTAATATAATATACGTTTATTCAAATCAATAGTTATTACAATAATTTACAATTTCAGTTTACTTACAATGAAATATACGTAAAAAAAGTCTTAAAAGCATGAACATGCTTGTTGACCTAAATAACCTAAAGTATTGCGAATAAGTAAAATTGGCAAGACACACAAGAAGACTCTCATTCACACTTACAAGACCTTTATTCGACCCGTCATGGAGTACAAATCATGCCTCTACTCTCTTTGCGCTAGAGCAAAACAAGAGAGGTTGTTGGGGGCAGAACGTAGAATCTTGCGTAGATGCAACTATGAGCACTGGCGATACCCCTCAAACGAAATCCATAACATCTCAAACATCCCCAAAATCACCGAGAGAATAAACTCTCTGAACAGGAAGTTCACAATCAAAGTAATCAACGGCCCCCCCTCCGACACACAAGAATCTCTCAAATGTTCCTGTTCATCTTCCGGCCACGTACTCTGCCGAACACCCAAACACAAAAAGATTCATTTACCGTCTGCTCTAATGCAAACATGCATTGACGAACTCCCGGCAGAGTATGAAAACATCCTCGAGGCTACTCCGTTAGCCTTCCGTACCCACCTATAACATATCCTCTTCCCTACCCCGAACAGGGAGAAGTTGGTTTTTTGCGGTTTCCCAACTTCATTGCACAATTATACCTGTTCGTCCCAAGAAAATAGCCGCAACTATTTTCTCCACCCGAACGCTCACTGTCCACGCTTCGCTCAAAAGCCACCTCCTGACCGCCCACGAGGGACGCAGGTTCGCCTGTCGTTGTACAATGGTTTCTAGGGAGACTGGTCGAGAGCAAAGCACGGACAGTACACGTAAATATCTATGGAACCAACAACAATCCATCAAAACTTTCTTCTCTGTTGACTTTTGGCCTTCTGGACAGCACCGTCCGGCATAACCAAGGAAAAACACCAGGACACGACACTTGCCCCAGTGTGTTTTTCGGACTGTTTGCTTTTACTGCCACACAATACATTCACTACAAACCCTGAAGAGGACAAAATCCTAAACGGGGACGCACATTGAACGCATTTCTTCTTAGCAATTATCTAGACAAGCAAATCAAACAATGTGGCATGGCGAATAAGTTTTAACCTATGTGGAAGGTCAAATATTACATACATATTTTGATTTGTTACTGAATGTAGAAAATATACTTTATTTTAATTCACAACGTCTATAAATACTTCTAATCTCTAACGTTTTCTGCCGTAAACTGACGTCACACACAGCTGTGTGAATCGTTTTATGTTGGCTTCACTCTTCGAGAAGAGAGAATAGCATTACGGCGTGTCTATCAGTTTTTATGGTCTAAGGTTTGAACAATATTCAACACCAACCTTTTAGTTTTTCAATCTGACTTTCATTTCGCGCAATATTCGCTTTTTTGTGAAACTTTGTGACTCACCCATTTCCTTACACTTCGCTCAAATCGTCAGATTTTTGAAAAATACACTGTTCTGCATGTACTTAACTTACCTTATCTTAATATGACGATTTCGAGTTTTTCTAAGTATATATTATTTTTTCGGACCCCCCTTCGAACTCTCCTGTGTAGTCCATATATTGTACATTTACAGGGTACAAGAAAGGTTTCCCCCCATGTGATTTTCTGACGCGTTCGAGACACGTAAAATCCTCGCTTGGGCTCCCCTACCATTACTGTATATGTAATGTAACAAAGACAATAATTGCTCTGAAGCTATTTTCTTGTGGCATCTAAGTGCAATTTACTCTTTTTGGGAATAAGCCACAATTCTAAATTGGGGCCGTTCAAGTATTACGTAACGCAGGTTGGAGGGAGGGGGGTCAAAAATCTTCAAAAATTGCGTTACGTAATAGTTGAACACCCCATTACGGTAAGTTAGGTACATAGGGGTGACGGGGGTCAATAATCTTCAAAAATCGCGTTACGTAATACTTGAACGCCCCCAGTAAATTAAGTTTATTTGACGTTTTGATTTCAACTTCGGAAATCATTTTCAAAATACAAAACGGTTTTATACTTTAAGGGCTCAGAGCCAGACTTGCCAGACTGAGTTCGGTTGCTGTGGGCTGTTTTAAGAAATTTATTTCGCTGCCCTAAGTCATTACTAGCAGCACACATTCTTTGTCGAACGTCTTCTTTTCCGAATAATTTGGCATTTTGCTCTTGAAGATATCTGATAGAGCATATGCAGACCATGCTAAAATGATTCTTCTTTGCAGTTCAGTAGTTTTATGAATTAATGCTTGGTACTTAGATATTTCATGTATTGTGTCTTTCCAAAAAATGAGATAGACTACTTCCTATCAAATAAAAAAACATATCTTCGAAAACATCACAGCGTTGAACTCCTTCACCACGGGAAGTGACCATCGACTTTTAAGAGCACGAATATGCATTGACCATACACGAGAAAGAAATAGAAGGTTTAAAAAAAACATTACTAGACCAACAAAAATTAAAAGAAAATGGCGAAGCGTTCAGAGATATCATTAAGGAAACCCTAATACTAAATTATACAACAGACATTAATGCGATTAACACTACATTAAAGAATAACCCTATACAAGCAGGAATAAAGGTTGCTAAGAAAAAGAAACAAAGAGACAACAAAATAAGCAGAGAAACGAGAACACTTATGAAAAGAAGACAACAACTTATATCAACAAACAGTAGATACAGCACAGAATATAAAGAATTAAACAAAACCATTAAAAGGAAGGTAACGGAAAACATCAGAAAATATAATGAAACAGAAGTAGAAAAAGTAATAGAAAGGTATCGCGGAGTAATATGTCTAAACCCATCACTAGGGAAAAACGTCATAATATCACTTAAAAACAAAAATGGAGAGGAGCAAAGCGACTCAAGGAAAATAACAAATATGTATAGTAGAATCCTTCTATAGCGAATTATACAGGGTGAGTCATGAGGAACTGTACATACTCCTACCTCGTATAGAGGCCCCTATGGGGAATAACAAATGACCATTAAAAAGTGTCTGCTCCCATTGTTTAATAATATACAGGGCGAGTTTCGCATTTTGACAGAAATTGGTATTCGTCATAATTTTTGAACGGTCAGATCGATGTGTCTCTTCTTTTGGTCAATCGTTACACTATTACCACCTAATCAACTGATTTATTCAAACTAGAAAAAAATCAGGTCCGGCTTTAAAAAATTAGTTCGTTTGGGTCTTAGAAAAAATTTCACCCTGTATACGCTTTTTGAAAACTCTAACATTAATTTTACAAATTAGACAAATATACAATTAAAATGACATATTTATTTTTTTCCCCACACGATTACTTAATTTTTTATAAAAAATCAAATTTGACTATGAATTAAAAATTTGGTAAAGTGAACCATAGATTTAAAAAAAATTAACTTTTATTACAAAAATTTATTTTTTAAAACAAATATTTGATTTATGTTACCACCCAATCAACTGATTTATTCAAACTAGAAAAAAATCAGGTCAGTCTTTAAAAAATTAGTTCGTTTGGGTCTTAGAAAAAATTGCACCCTGTATACCCTTTTTGAAAACTCTAATATGAATTTTACAAATTAGACAAATAGGCAATTAAAATGGCATATTTATTTTTTCCCCACACGACTAAGTACTTAATTTTTTATTAAAAAATCAAATTTGTCAAAATCGCAATTTTAACATAAAAATAAAAAAATTAAACGTTTTTCTTAAAATTAAAAGTTTTACCATTTTTTTTTTTTTCTATAACACGTCTAGATCTGAAACTCCCCATAACACTTCTCTTTGGACTCTATAGTTTAACATAGACGTGATCAAATAGATAAATTTTAAATTTTTTCACTTAATTTTTGCGATTTAACTTTGCAATTCACGAATCTGCACCTTTTATTTTAAAAAATTCATAACTTTTACGAGAAGAAGACTGAAAGTCTACAACAATTGTCATAGTCTTCACAAAGAGATATGTGCTGTAATAATTTCAGAAAAAAAAAATTAAAATGGAACGTTGTAGCGAGTTAAACCGTTTTTATCTTTTTTTTTTTTCATTTTTAGGTTAAAATTCCGATTTTGACAAATTTGATTTTTTAATAAAAAATTAAGTAATCGTGTGGGCTAAAAATAAATATTCCATTTTAATTGTCAATTTGTCTAATTTGCAAAATTCATATTAGAGTTTTCAAAAAGCGTATACAGGGTGAAATTTTTTCTAAGACCAAAACGAAATAATTTTTTAAATCCGGGCCTGATTTTTTTCTACTTTGAATAAATCAGTTCATTGGGTGGTAACATAAATTAAATATTTGTTTTAATTCATGTGGGGAAAATAAATATGCCATTTTAATTGCCTATTTGTCTAATTAGTAAAATTCATATTAGAGTTTTCAAAAAGCGTATACAGGGTGAAATTTTTTCTAAGACCCAAACGAACTAATTTTTGAAAGCCGGGCCTCATTTTTTTCTAGTTTGAATAAATCAGTTGATTGGGTGGTAACATAAATCAAATATCTGTTAAAAAAATTAATTTTTGTAATAAAAGTTAATTTGTTTAAATCTATGGTTTACTTTACCAAACTTTTAATTCATAGTCAAATTTGATTTTGTTTTAATTAAGTAATCGTGTGGGGAAAAAATAAATACGCCATTTTAATTACCTATTTGTCTAATTTGTAAAATTTGTATTATAGTTTTCAAAAAGCATATACAGGGTGAAATTTTTTCTAAAATCCAAACGAACTAATTTTTTAAAGCCAGACCTGATTTTTTTCTAGTTTCAATAAATCAGTTGATTAGGTGGTAATAGTGTAACGATTGACCAAAATAAGAAACACATCGATCTGACCATTCAAAAATTATGACGAATATAAATTTCTGTCAAAATGCGAAACTCGCCCTGTATATTATTAAACAAGGGGAGCAGACACTTTTTAATGGTCATTTGTTATTCCCCATAGGAGCCTCTATACGAGGTAGGAGTATGTACAGTTCCTCAGGACTCACTCTGTATGACACAAAACAGGAGCCTGATAATAACTCAAAAGAAAATCTGAAAAGAAGAATTAAAAATGTCAACTCTGAAATTCTACCCGATATAGACGTCCGTCCATGAAATCGACACCGTCCTGTCTCAAATAAAAAAATAACAAAACTGCCGGTCCAGATGGTATTCTTGCTGAAATGCTTAAGGAAGGTAACCAAGCTATTATGGAGGAGCTAAAACTCCTATTTAATCTATGTCTACACAAGGCAGAAATACCTCACGATTGGAATGAGAGTATTACAATACTGCTATTCAAAAAATGAGACAAAGGACACTTAAAAAACTACAGACCTATCTCACTACTCTCACAAATGTACAAACTCTTTATTAGAATTTTAACCAATAGACTAACAAATATAATGGACAGTTATCAACCAGTAGAACAAGCAGGTTTCAGAAAAGGGTTTAGTACCATAGATCATCTCCTCACTATGAAAATATTGATAGAGAAGGCAAACAAATACAACCTAGATTTATGTTTAGCCTTTGTAGACTATGAAAAAGCGTTCGATAGTGTCGAGATATGGGCTATAGAAAAAGCTCTAAATAACAGCAGAATAGACTCCAAGTACAGGCAACTCTTACATAACATCTATAAAACATATTACAGTCGAATGGGAAAATAAAACAAACAAAACTAAACCCATAGAAATACGTAGAGGCGTAAGACAAGGAGATGTAATATCCCCAATACTCTTCACCTTAGCTCTGGAAGACGTCTTTAAAGAATAGGGATGGGAAAACGTGGGTATAAACATAAACGAGAAGAATATCAATCACCTCAGATATTGCGATGATCTTGTCCTTATTACAACCAACCAAGAAGAACTAGCCACAATGCTGACTCAACTAGCACAAGCATCAGAGAAGATAGGATTAAAAATGAACATGCATGAGGAAAACCATCATGACAAATACAAACGACAGAATAAATATAAATATAAATAATGTCAATATTGAGGTTGTTGGAGAATATAATATATCTTCTTCATGTACCATGTTCTTTCAGAATGTTGGTTACCATCATAGCTATCTTAATTTTATTCACTGCCACCCTAAATAGCATACTTGTATCAACACCATACCAATCTCGCAAGTTCTTCAACCATGAGGTTCTTCTTTGTCCTGGACTGCGTTTGCCTGCTATTTTTCCTTGCATGCTATTTTGTAGCAACCTATATTTGGGACCTCTCATTACATGTCCGAAATACTCCAGCTTTCTCTGCTTGATGCTTTTTATGATCTCAGTAGTCTTGCTGAGACGTTCTAGTATTGTGGAGTTTCGAATCTTCTCCACCCAGAAAACTTTTAAAATTCTTCTATAGCACCACATTTCGAAAGCCTCAAGGCGATTTAGATCGATTTTATTCACAGTCCAGGACTCGACACCTTAAAGTAAGACCGAGAACACGTAGCAGCGAAGTAGGCGGATCCTTAATGCAAATTTTAAGTCTCTGTTACATAACACCTTGGACATCCTTCTAAAAGCGGCTCTAGCCTGCTCTATCCTAGATCTAATTTCGCCGTGACTTTATATATTCGCCGAATATATATACCTGGGTCAAATAATCAAAGCTAATAAAGAGAACCAATCAATTGAAGTACAGAGAAGAATTCGATTGGCGTGGGCAGCATTTTGGAAAGTTAAGATGGATACTAAAAAGCACAAAGATACAACAGTACGTAAAAACCCGTGTATTTGACCAGTGCATCCTTCCTGTTCTGACGTATGGCTCAGGAACATCGACATTAACAAAGGCCAATATAAACAAAATTGAAATAACTAAAAATGGAAAAATCCATGTTGGGAATAAAACTACAAGACAGAAAATCAAACAAATGGATAAGAGAGAAAAAAAAAAGTAAAAAATGTAACTGAACATATAACAGGGTTAAAATGGAGATTTGCGGGCCACAATGCAAGACAGGAAGAAAAATAGGTGGAATGCTGAAATACAAAACTGGAGACCGTGGAGAGGAAGAAGAGGAAGAGGAGGAGGAAGACCTCAGATGCGATGGAAGAACGATATTGTAAAAGCTGAAGGAACTAACTGGAAGAGCGCAGCCAAGGACAGACGGAAATGGAAAGATTTGGGGAAGGCCTATGTCGAAAGTTGGATAGAAATGGGCTAAAGAAAAAAGAAGTCTTTCCAATCTTTAACCCAATTTTCTTACAGGCAGCGTCTAACATAGTAAGTATTGCTCCAATTTCTTTTATCTGTTATTAGACCCACGTCGTCTGCAAATCATAGGTGGAAGAGCATTACGCCATCCATCTTGATTCCTCCTTTGGCGCCTCACTCCAATTGTTTTAAAGCATGTTCCAGAATTGCCGTAGAGTTTGGAAAATAACGTGTCTCCTTGTCTGATTCTTATTTTCATTGTCGCTCTTTCATCTTGTCTGATTTGGAGGTGAAGTGGAGGAGACCACCTTTACCTGTAGTGGAGATGGTCGTTAGTGCCAAAGTTTTTTCTAAAACTCGCCTGTTCACTATATTGGCAAAAACCTTTTTTTTTGTTTCCAGTTTATTTGTTACTATTCTTGTGAATAACTTGTAGAGGTGGTCACGGGCGCCCATATAAAAATTTATAGGGTGGGGGCACACGTGAAGATGTTGCACATTATATTTTGTACTAGGGGGGTCACGGCTCCCATACCCATGGGTAGTGGTTTAACAAGCTTATGTGTAATGGTCAAGGTCTGTTTGATCATTTTTTGTGTAATAAAATGGATAGTGCACTCTAAGATCTTGTAGGTGTTTTACTGTGGTGCAGACATAAGTTGAACAGTTCCTTTATATTTTCTTAAAGTCTGTCTCCTCTAATCTTTGCGGCTGCTATAACGATATTATGTATATTCTCCCTGGGCTCATTTCTTTTTATTCTCTTCGGTGGCTTTCTTATTTCTGACTTTCATTTTAGTAGCTCATCATGGTTTTAGAAATCTTCTACTATCCTTAATAATTCATCTCTGTTGCAGATGCTATTTTCATATTTATCATTTATTTGGTTAATTCTTTTTTTTCATTTGTTACATTTCTGTTTAGAACTATTATTATTGTTAATTTTATGCTCTTGGTTGTTTCTATGTAGAATAAGTAGGATAGAAAATGTTAAGTAGATAAGTATAGGAAGATGTATTGTAAAATAAATGAGCAAATTTGGTGAATCGGCGAATCAGCCTTGAAGGGCCCGTAGTCATACAACTCCAAAGAAAAAAAAAGTCTCGGAATCTTTCTAAGTTAATGTTGCTTCCATTACTTTGGATTTTTCTCCCCTCTTCCATTATTGCTTGAGTTTGGGACCGTATTCTTTCTTTATATGATTTCGTTTGGCATTGTATCTTCTGGCTTTCCTCTATAGCTTCTCTATTATATTGTCGTTCAGGCTGGTGTAGGTTAGGTGATGAAGGTGATTCGGTCTGCATTCTTATTGCTTTCTAGAATGCTATTGATGTGTTCTTCAAATGCATTTATATTACCAGGCTCTGTCCAGATAGGTAGGTGTAGACTTTCTATTGATCATGCGGCTTCTCTCTTTCTCAAAGTCTATTTCTATCGAGGTTCATCATGTGGTCGCTATCTGTTAAAAACTGGTTTAGGACTATAACACCTCTAAAGATTTCACCACGGTTATTCTTGTTTCCCAAACCAAATTTTTGTGTTTATGTTTCTGTCCCATCTGCCTTTCTCCCCAATTTAGCGTTCAAGTCACTACATATTATGGTATAGTGGGTTATTGTATCTTTAACGGCTAAAGTAATGTCATCGTAGAATTCTTCTATTTCATAAGCCGCATGTTGCCGCCACTTGTTGGGGCATATACTTCTATGATTTTTAAAGTGTGTCTTTTACTGAGTTTTAAGGTTAAGGAAGGTACCGATATAATGTTGTTTTCATGTTTTCTGTGTACCAAGAAGCCAACTCTTCCCATTGTTTCAGTTTCACTACCGATCTGATAAAACAAATGACCTGATTTCAGTTTTTTCAGGCTTTCCCGTCGTTAATTTACATCGCTAACGCCTACTATTACATTCTATTTAATTTCCGGCATTTCTGCTTCCATCCAGAGTCTTTGGGGCAGACTAGTAGTTTGGTGCAAAACTTTCAAAGAGAAAGATTCAGAAAATCTTTTCCGTTTGCCGTCTCTTTGCAAATCTCGCAAAGACTGTTGTCAATTATATTTATTTTGTATAAGTGGGCAGGATTACAAGCATGTCCAAAATTCATTCGGGATATGGGTGTTATGGAAGGTCTCGGATAGTTGTAATTTGCGAACCAGTAGATTTTCGAATGTGTGGTCCTAGAAATGCGTATCTTGTGCATTTTGTCTAGAGTTGCAAAAGTTTGACTTGAATGTTTAAACTTGACTTGAGTTTGACTTAGTTTCAAGTCAAACTCAAGTCAATCGTTCTGACAAATAATTCAAGTCAAGTCAAACTGGTCAATCGTACAGGTTTGAAAATTCAAACTGTTTGTCAAACTAGTTTGAAAGGGTTTGAAAAATAATTTATTTAGTAGATATACTATTTTGTCGAGATTGACATGTTAGTTGCCAATTAAGGTAAGAAAATTAATAATACAATGAGTGTCACATAAAAGTATCTTGATACAGGAAACGATTATAATCAAAATAGGGTAAATTTTTTGAAAATGATTCCTGTATGCTTAGAATTGCTTGATGGTAAGTTTCGTTTTATCGATATAACTTTTTTATATTCAAGTGTCACTAGATTAAAACAAAGAATTATTTGGATAGTTTTTTATCATACCAAGGGTAATTTAATCTACTTTGGAAACTTTAAAGTATTACGTAATGAAAGTTGGGGGAGGGTAACGCAAGTTAGTAAATGGACTAATTAAACATCTAAGATCTGACAACATCACGAGAAAAACCAAATGCAAAATATACAAAACCCTGATAAAACCGGTCCTTATATATGGATCAGAGACATGGACACTGTCGAAAAGCGATGAGAACTTATTAGGTAGGTTTAAACGAAAAATCCTCAGACACATATATAAAGGGGTGAAAGAAAATGACGTATGGCGCAGAAGATATAATTTTGAAATATACGCAGCATACAACGAACCCGACGTCATAAAATCCATAAAGATCGGACGTCTGCGCTGGATGGGCCATGTTAAACGGATGTTGGAGACCGAAACACCAAAACATATAATAAGGCAAACACCAGTAGGGAGAAGGTCAAAGGGAAGACCCAAACTTAGATACATAGAACAAGTGGAACAAGATCTGAAAACACTTGAGATTACCCACTGAAAGAACAAAGCAAGGAACAGAACAGCATGGCGAAAAATCCTGGAACAAGCCAGGACCCAAAAAGGGTTGTCGAGCTACTGATGATGATGAAGTTGGGAGGGGGGGGCATGTAAAACGTTACGGACGTTATACGAAGGGGGGGAGGGGGTTCGAACAGCGCTTACGTAACACTGTTTTTAACTTAAATAAAAAAACTACGGAATCACAATCATCCAACTTTTCAACTTTCGTTTATATTTTACATAGAACCCCTAGATTGTATTATATTGCCCCCTTATTGCTCATGTTACAATAGGACAATAGTATTCAATTCAAGTGAAAAAATCTTAAAATTTGTCTAACCAGACCAAGCACAGTAACACATGTCTGCAATAAATAGCTGGACCTTTCTTCACAACAAAAGATGAAAAGGTACAGATGGGTTAAAGAGGTTGTAAAATTGTGTTACGATACTTGAACGACCCCTTTAACAAAAATTTATGAATTAACAACAAAATCTATTTTTGATAGAGTAGGTTTAAGGATTTTTTTGCGACTTTGCAATGTCGTCTTAAAGAATTAGTTCACTAATTGTCATTTTATAACACTGTTCTTTATTTTTACATAATACAAGTACAGTAGAACCCCGCAAATCCGAACTAATTGGGGGGACAGCCTGTTCGGATTCCGAAAAGTTCGGATTATCCGAAAGTTAGCCTAAGAAGCTAACGAAGATGATTTTTAAAAGATTTAACTGCCACCGATCCCTTTATGAAACTTTATCCGCACGTTTATGCCTCCAATATCCTAAAGCTGAAAAATATTTAGATCACTGAAATATTAAATCGCTAACGCCAGTAGTTTTGTTTAGTCACAGGACATGGGAATTCGGTTATGTAAATGATTCATTTAATTTGTAATCTGGATATTGATTACACTATGTTTCTCATGTTTCTTATCATTTTCAATATTTTCGTTCATAGTATACCATGGGAAATGTGTATTATGCACATTCCTTTATTGATGCTGTTGTAAGTTTTTATAAGTATGTACTACGTGTATTTATTTTTAATAAATTTCACATGACCAAATTCCTATTAATTTTACATTGTTAAATTTTCTGGTTCTCTGTACATATAATAAACATGTTTTTAAATTTTTATTTTTTAATTTTTAAAAAAATTTTCACTTTCCGTTGGTTCGGATTTGCCGAAAGTTCGGATTTGCGGGGTTCGGATTTGCGGGGTTCTACTGTATGCACTTTTCAATTTTCATTGTTTTGAAATCACCTGCTGCAATATCAAATAAATCAGTATATTTATTTTTCTTAATTAATTCTACTTCAACTACAGATTTTTTCTCATAATTTTTGCAGTGCAAGAGAAGAGATACCTTCAAAATCAGACTAAATTTGATCTGGTACCTACTTTTTCTGAGCCGAAAAATATTCAGGTTCATATATTATTTCAAAAAGCACACACTTCAAAACGAACGTAATAAATAAGCCAAGCACATACTTCTTAATATGAACTACAAACTAACTTCCAGAATAGCAGAGTACAGATTCAGACCTATCCAAATAAGTGAAAACAAAAGTCGGTACGCTCTCAATTAGAATTGGAAATAAACACGTTGCGCAATATGATATTCAAACTTCAAATTGTTTGAAGAAGTTTGATTTCAATTCAAACCTAAAGATATCGAAATCAAGTCAAGTCAAACTTTTTTACAGAAAAAGTTTGGTTTTCAAGTCAAGTCAAGTTTGTTGAATAAAATCAAACTAGTTTGACTTGATGCATCTCTAATTTTGTCAAACAGAAATATCTGTATTGTTTATACAATTTTTGATATAAATTATAATAATAGTCTCCCGTTTTATACCGCTGATTTCTTATACGGCTCCTGGATTATAGCAGGGTAGTCTGCTATATCTAGGGTCTACGGTATTCAAGGAAGGTAACAGGGCCAGTGCTATGCTTCAACCGCCTATTATTACCCCTGGTTTTACCCAAGGTACTCATTTTATTCAGGCTGAGTCGACATGGGGTCTATAGACATTTTAAAAATGTCTAGTTGTTCTTGCCGGCGCTAGGATTTGAACCCCGGCCTACCAGCACACGAGCCAAGCATACTACCGCCTGAGCTACGCTGGCCCTATAAATTATCCTTTGCTATATTGTATTCTCTCATCCAATTTTAATAAGGGTGTAACACATTTTCCCAACTGTATGCTTTCTTTAGCTGCTTTGTAAACTTGTTTATTATACTTAGGGGAGACCGGGGCAAAACAAGGCTCGGGGCAGAACGGGAAATACATCGGTGTGCATAACTTATAGTCGTCATAATATTGGCAATAGCGCCATTCGAACGAACGTGGGTTGACTCACTTCAGTCATAAGAAAGAAACTTGTAGTCACGTAGTATGCTTCTTTACAGACCTAAAAACCGTTTTATTTTGTTTTGTTAAAAATTTTGGTGATATTTATAGCAGTGCTACAAGGTGAGTAAGTAAGTTTTATCACGTTTTTCATTAAAATATGATATATATGTAGGGTGAGGCAGATAAAGGGCCTATTAGAAATATCTCGAGAACTAAAGTAAAGAAAATTATGAAAATTGGAATATAGAAGTTTTGGGGTGTGAACTATTTAATGAAAATATTTTGGTCTCTTTGCTACTTCCGGTTATACCGGAAGTTGATTGTAACTTCGTTTTTTTTAAATGGGACACCCTATATATTTTTACGTTTCTGGATTCTCCTCGATTTCTTATTTTTAAAAATATAAGGTTCTGTAATATTATACAGGGTAGATTATAAGATAATTACGTTTTTTTATTAATTTCGTAGCAAAATTCACACCCTGTAGAATTGTAGTGGTTTTACATCAAAATCCCTTTATATGTTCAAATGATTTTTAATATGGTCTACTATTGTTACCAATTATTAGTATAGCTAAATTTTGAATTTTAGTATACAGGGTGGGTCGAAACTCGGAATGTGTATTTTCTGAGTTTTCTTAAATGGAACACACTATATTTTAGTATTGTAATGAAATGGTATTTTACGGTACTTTTTAATTTCTTAAGCATTCCCTATACCCAACTGCTTTAATTTGTGCTTAATTGTTAATCGCACCAACAATCTTAACTACGTAGATATTTTGATAGCTCAACCATTATTGGCAATTTTAAGTATCAGTCTCGATTAATATGTATTTATTTCCGAAAAATTATTTGCGATTTAATATTTTTACGGCCAACCTAATAAAATTTCAGGTATTTTGTGTTGCAATTAATGTTTGGCTTGAATCACCAATAACTCACAAATTGAAGCAGTTAGGTATAGGGATTGCTTAAGGCTTAAGAAATTAAAAAGTATCCTAAAATAACATTTCATTACAATACTAAAATATAGGGTGTTCCATTTAAGAAAACTCAGAAAATACTCATTCTGAGTTTCGACCAACCCTGTATACAAAAAACGAAAAATTTAACTATACCAATAATTCTTAACATAGTAGACTATATTAAAAATCATTTGAACATAAACAGAGTTTATTATGTCAAACTACTACAATTCTGCAGGATGTGAATTTTGCTGCGAAATTAATAAAAAAACGTAATTATCTTTTAACCTACCCTATATAATATAACAAAAACTTATATTTTAAGAAAGAAGAAATCAAGGAGAATCCAAAAATGCAAAAATATACAGGGTGTCCTATTTAAAAAACGAAGTTACAACCAACTTCCGGTATAACCGGAAGTAGCAAAGAGACCAAGATATTTTTATTAAATAGTTCACACCTCAAAACCCCTGTATTCCGATTTTCATAATTTTCTTACCTTGAGTTCTCGAGATATTTCTAATAGGCCCTTTATCTGCCTCACCCTGTATATGTTACTGAATTTTAATATTGCGGGCTGTGAACCGTTTTATATCTGTTACGTTAGAAATTACTAATTTTATTTGAAATGATGTCTGTTGGGGCAAAGCGGTCGGGGCAAGATGGAATATTATCCCATCTTGCCCTACTCTCCTAAATAGGGAACTTGCATAAAATTTTAAGTTCGACAAAAATGGTATAAATCACAACAAAACATAATTTAGAACCTGTATCAAAAATAAAAAAGTTTTGTTTGTCTTTCGTTTGGCCCCTAAAGACGACTAAAAATTCAACTTATACCAGCCACCCCAAAACGCGTCGTGACGTCACGGGGTTGTACGTTTACATTCTACACCAATTGTATATATAATTTTAAATTAGACATTATAAACGTCAGTAGAAAATACAGTTATGTGACGTTACAAATGTTTTTGATCGTTTGAACTATTCATAGAAAATTTGTACTTTTACAAAATGGTTTTATTTTCAATAGTAAACCTTCTTTCCTTTCCTTCAAAAACTTTATCAAACTGCAATCTCAACAAACTGGTATATTTTATTACAATGACATACGATAAATGTCATTAGAATATAAATATTTTTCCTTTATTCCCCGACGACGATCTGGCTAAATATTCAAGTAGGTGGAGGCCAATAAACTAAAGAAGAAGAAGAAGAAGAATATACGTAAATATAACCATAAACTGAACCACATAGTTAAACTCTGTGACGTCACGGGTCGTTTGAACTATTTTAAGATAAAGAAGACTTTAAATTTGTACTTCTAAGTTATTATGAGTTTTTGAAGCGTGAAATTTTGGAGAAATCTCATTTTTATACAAAACTGAACATTGAACATTATTATGTAATAAAAAAAAATGTGCAATTTCCATATTGCCGCTACTTTACAGCATTTATCTATTTTTTGCTTTTAGTTGATTTTTTTATAATATTTTTAATTTTAGTCACTCGTTACTAAAAAAAAGCATTTCTTAAAAAAAATTTTATTCATATTTTTTTATTTCTGCTAATAATTGTCTTCCCAACTGTGGAGGTTTCACATTTTCTACTCCTAATGGTTCAATTGGAGTTGATTTAATTGCACTAATGCAGAGTCGCAAATCTTTGTTTTGTAAAATGTATAATTTTTTGAGTAATTTATTTTTTTGCACACTCATATAGGAAGTTACCATTGTCTATAATGGATCTGATACACGATTTGCGGAAGGCTGTTTATTTTTTCGGAGTATTTCGTCATTTCTTTTAAATAATATAATTAGCTGATTTGTAATCTTTTAATTTAGTACGAATCCGATTTCTACCTCTTGCATCGATATTTCTACTATGGTATCTATTTAGTATTTATCTGTAGGTATTGATGGGATGCAGTTATTCTGGTATACTATTAATTACTTTTTTCGCAGGGGTTTACCCCACTCTTGGCGCTTATACTACTTAAAATCTAATGTTACCTTTTGGAGTAGATAAGTGAAATTTAAGTTGGTATCTTAACCAAATATAACTCAATGGGTAACTTAAAATTCTACTATTTAATACTTCAATATACATACATCAAAATGATCTAGGGGACACGAACAAAGGAATCAAAGAACAATTAAATGGTAATTTGACAGTTTATTTGAAAAATATTGAAATTGAAATATTAAGCACTTATTATTATTAAGTGTAAGGCCACCTCTGTTATTAATGACGATTATACGGCATACTTCTTATCAAATTGTCAATATCGTCTTGCTCAATTTGTTGCCATTGCTCTTGCATGCAGTTTAGCAACTCTTCCCTTGTCTGAAACACTCATCCTTGCTGTTGTTGCAGGTCTTTTCAGGATATCCTAAACGTGCTCGATGGGCTTTAAGTCAGGGGATTTAACAGACCAGGGAAATACTTGAATCTTGTTCTGCCCTAAAAAAACATGTGGACGTGAAGTTTCGTGCATCAGCACAAAATTTTCTCCGAATTGTGCAGCAAATGGATGAACAATAGGTTCAAGAATATGATCTCGATATTTTTTGGTAAAAATATTTCAATATCAACTATAAAAGGAGAAAACGGCGGGTCGGTTGGAAAAAATATTCCCATGAGATTTTTTTTTCATAATCAAATTCGTGAGACATCCCAGAATAAGGTTCACGAAATCGCCCACGTGAAAAGTGGTTCAATTTTTTTGAAGTTATACTTCTTTACCGGCGATAGAGGATGAATTTTTATATGGTAAAACCTAGCGATCGGGCGCATGCGCATTATAACTTTGTTCTGATTGGATGTTCAAATGACATGTCAAAAATTATTCAATATGGCAGCTGTGGCACAGCTGTAGTTAGATTATTTATGGTTGTTGCGTTTTAAAATTTGTGTGAAAAGAAACAACAAGCAAAAGTTAGTTAATAGTTATACTGCCTTTTTAAATAGGTTTCATATACCTATATTTTTGGACTTTTGGACTATTTTGGACAAGGAAAACTCATTCTAATTTGGTAAGTAGTTTTTATTATAATCATATTGTAATTATACATTTGGATTAGGTTAAAATACATACATTTATTTTCTCAAGAATTATTTAGATTTTTATTTTTAAATTATGATTTTTTGGCGTAGATTTATTTATCTAGTAGGTACGTAATGCTTTTTACATACTTAATTTGATTACCAACAAAAGTTCTACCAATCTTCATCTAATATATTGTTTTCTTACTGTTTTGTTATATTTTTATATTTTCTTCCACAAAATTTAAACTACATAATTTAATTTTCAAAACAACTGTCAAACAGTAAAACGTTCAGTTACCGTATTTTTCCACATGATAAATAATGTGGGATTGGATGAGTTAGTCTACGCTTCGATTACGAATCAAAGCGCCACGAAATTCACGAGTTCAATTCCCGATGCAAGTTTTATTTTTTTATGCATGTTATGATTGTACGTATATTTGTTATATATTTTTTTTTCAGAAAATTCGTATTTAAAATTTTTGCCAACAATTATTATCGTTCAGAAATCATTTTTTCTTTGTGGCATTTTTCAATGTGTTTGTGTGCGTTTTATTCTTTTATGTTTTTAAATTTTTGGTATTGTCTTAAAAATCACATAATATGTAGTAGAAGTATAACTTCTTACGTGCGTACAAAGTACACACACATTCTTTTTTAACAATATTTTAATCAAATTGCAAAAATCAATATTTTTGGCTCGGACAAATTTTTTTAGATTTTTTGGACCATTATGGACAAAAAAGGTCTCTTATATTTTTCCTCTAGAGTTGATCTTTTTCGAGTTATAAGCAATTTAAAATTTGAAAAACGCGAAAATGACCCTTTTTAAGAGTTGACTCGGTTAAAAATGGTTATTATGAAAGTTAGAAAGTGACTAAATCAAAATTTAAAGCCTCCGATACATGATCCTGAAGAAATCTGTGTTATAAATTTATTACTAAGCTGTTATTTTTAATTAATAACAATGGGCGGTTAGATCGTATTGACGCGGCTGTAAATGCGAGTGCAAGTAAGATGCACAAGTGGTTTAATATGCACAATTGGACTGCCGGAATGGCATCTCTCTGGCATCCAGCATTTACGGCCGCCTAACACGTGCATGGCGCTCATTATTATTACTTAAAAATAACAGCTTAGTAATAAAATAATGACAAAAATTTCTTTAGGATCTTGTAAGGGAGAGGGATCAAATTAAACTTTGATTTAGTCACTTTCTGACTTTCATAATAATAACTTTTAACCGAGTTATTAAGCCTTGAAAATCGCCATTTATCGTTTTTTTTTTAATTTAAAATTGCTTATAACTCGAAAACGATCAACTTTAGAGAAAAATTATAAGAGACCTTTTTTTATCCAGAATGCTATCTATATTTCCTTGCATTATGAGTCGCAGGATGCCATACTTCTCGCCCCGCATCACATGTCCGAGATACTGTAGTCCGAGATTCACTATCAAGTTGATTTATTTGCATATTTTGATTTGTGTTATATTCTTTGGTCTAATCTGTTTATAAATATTTTGTGGGATTTTGTCTATTTAATAGGCCTTAAATATTAGCCTACTACTTTTGCTGTCTATTTAATAGGCCTTAAATACTAGCCTATTACTTGAAAAGCGTATTGATTTGTATATCACTTACTAAAAGCACTTACCTTCAAATCAGGGCCAAATGCCATGCCTCGGTAAGGTAGGTTGTTACATTCTTCTACAAAACGTTTTCGTTTCATTACTATGAACAATTTTGACGTTTTTTATGTATAGTTAGGGAAGTTGGTAAGGCGAAAATAAAGCACAAGTTTATTTAAATAATGAACGAGTCACTTTATTGCAATGCCAGTACACGTTTCAAAAGATGGATCTATTCACGAAGATATGTCTGACAATATCGCGTGCACCGGCTAAATTTAGTACAATGAATGCTAAATCTTTGAATATTCAGATCTGTCGATCTAATAAGTAGATTATTCTTAGTATTACACATTATAATAACAAATATTTTAATTACAATTCTATACTAAATAAGGTACATACATAGATACAAGATTTATACTGCTGCGCAATGGCAGTCTGGGACTATTTACAATTTTCGCAAACTAAGGCAGATCTTCAGGGTGAAATTTCAAGAAAACAAGATTCAATTAATATTATATTTTATTTATTTTATACCAAACTATTTCTAAACCCTCATTTGAAAGTATTTTAAAAGATTTGGAAACGTGTCTACTTTGATAATTTTTGAATAATTTACACAAATTCACGCATTCACTCATATGCCTAATGCAGTTTAAAGAATTAGAATAATTTAAGAATAAAATATAATTACAAAGAATTTAATACTAAATAAATAATACTTTTAGTTTCCAAACATTCAAAAAAATTGGGAGCATATTTTTTTCGGTAGAGGTAACTAATTTTACTTTTTAAAATGTTAAAACTATTAATATGTGTAATAAGTTTCAAATTCTGGCGAAACTGAGAAGACTACACTGGCCTTCGTCATTTTTGTTGTCGGTACTGTTATAGGTGATCTTTTATATTTCATGCATGCTGAATTCAAAAATGGAACTTATTTTTCTCAATCAGATCAGTCCTATTTACAGCTTCAAATTTTCTGAAAGCCAAATTATCGAAATAAATGACAGAACGCAAGAATTATTATTGTTATGATTATTTACATTTAACAATAATATACAAAGGGCCTAGCCAGGTAAGATGATGAAAAATGCTTCTAACTCGATTAGAATTCCATATAGGCCAATTTTTATCACATATAGAAAAACTCTGAAATTTTTAGCCCCCTGAAATAGGTAATCACGGTGGCCTAATTAAGCTTTTTAGGCTTTTATTTTTTATCTCAGTGGCATCGAGAGCTAGCGAAAAACTTAAAATAAAAGGTTCTGTCTGATTGTTTTTTAATTTTCGGTGGGAAATTTTAGAACGAGTATAAAATTTCAAATGAGTCTAAAAAAACTGAGACACTCGTTCTTACGAAAAAAAAATATCTAACGTGTATTTTTGCACAATACTTCACCCTGAACTTTTTAAGATTTTTAAAATTGGTGAAACGTACTTTTAAAAATAAAAAACCACATATTTTCCCTTTTCTCGCTTTATCGATACAATTTTATACATGGTGTTTCAAAAAAGGTAACACCGCCTAGGTGTTAGGTAAACACTAAATCTAGATAGGTAAACAACTAAAAAATAATTGGGGTTTGCTTATTCAAAATTTTTTGTAACGCCCTCCTTTTTCAAGTGATAGAAAAGGTGATCAGTGATAGGAAAAGTCATTTTCTAGGAATAAAATTTACATGAAACCATTAAATCACAAGCCTTCTGTATTTTACTTTTTATCTACTATACATTTCACATGAATATAGTTCCTTTGTAACAAATTTAGCATATTTAGACAAGGCGAAAACGTCGGGTTCGTTGCGAAAATATTCCCATGAGATTTTTTGCATAATCACATTCGTAAGACACCCCAGAATAAGGTTCAAGAAGTCGTCCACGCGAAAAGTGGTCCAAATTTTTTTTAACAATTTTTTTTAATCAAATTGCAAAAATCAATATTTTTGGCCCCGACAATTTTTTTTAGGTTTTTTGGACCATTCTGGATAAAAAAGGTCTGTTATATATTTTCACTAAATTTGATCGTTTTCGAGTTATAAGCACTTTAAAAATTTGAAATACCCGAAAATGGCCATTTTTAAGGCTTAATAACTCGGTTAAAAGTTATTATTATGAAAGCGAGAAAGTGACTAAATCAAAGTTTGAAGCCCCCGCTACATGATCCTGAAGAAATCTGTTTGATTAATTTATTACTTAGCTGTTATTTTTAATGAATAACAATGAGCGGTTAGATCGTATTGACGCGGCTGTAAATGTGAGTGCGAGTAAGATGCACAAGTGGACTGCCGGAATGGCATCTCTCTCGCACTCAGCATTTACGGCCACCTAACACGTGCATGACGCTCATTATTATTACTTAAAAATAACAGCTTAGTAATAAAATAATGACAAAAATTTCTTCAGGATCTTGTAGGAGGGGCTGTAAACGTTGATTTAGTCACTTTCTGACTTTCATAATAATAACTTTTAACCGAGTTATTAAGACTTGAAAATGGCCATTTTCACGTTTTTCAAATTTTAAATTGCTTACAACTCGAAAACGATCAACTTTAGAGAAAAAATATAACAGACCTATTTTGTCCAGAATGGTCCAAAAAACTTAAAAAAAATTGGCTGGGCCAAAAATATTGATTTTTGCAATTTGATGAAAAAAACTGTTAAAAAAATTTGGACCACTTTTCGCGTGGGCGACTTCTTGAACCTTATTCTGGGGTGTCTCACGAATGTGACTATGCAAAAAAATCTCGTGGGAATATTTTTCCTAACGAACCCGCCGTTTTCGCCTTGTCTAATTGGAAATAATAGCTATTCCTTATTTCAATAATATCCTTTTTTTAATTTGAGATTAGCAGTCGAGGACCTTGCAGTCGAGCAGTCGAGGATTAGCAGTCTGACCTGATTGAAAAAAATGAGTTATACGTATTTTTGAATTAAACATGCACTAAATATATAAAATCACCTATAAAACTCTTTGACTCCACAAAAAAGTTTTGAAACGCTGGCCAGTGCGTACGCATTGAAAAAACCTGAAAAGAAAAAAGAATCTATGAATCTTGTTTTCGTTAATTTTTCCGTATATTCAGTGCCATAAACTAAGGAACCAAAAGGTATATATCACATTTACTGTACAGCACACTAAGGAGACAAGTGTCCGTTATTGTCTACATGGCTTTTGCACACTCAAAGAGGTAGATCAAGGCCACAATCCTGCCGCCACTAAAGGAGGTCAGGCCTTATTCAAGGCCACAGGTTTAATTGGGGTCTCCGACCCAGATGATAAAGAGGATGTAGAAGACGGTGACATTCTCGATGCAGTGGTCAGGCCTAGGGGAAGACTGCTAGCACTAGACGTGGCTGCAGCGACACTTGCTTTGGTAAAAATGGAAGGAGTGGATTGGGCAACACTTGCACTAGCATTTTGCGCTGCTAATAAGTTAGCTCCTAAGGTTCTTTGGTAGGTTTCCAGGAGGGTAGCGTCGGGTGATCCTCCACTAGCTGCTGCCAAGTGTTGCGCAGCCGCAGGGTTATAAAGACTTCTGTAAAAATCATGTGGTCGCGCATACGGTGCCGTATGTAATCCAGGCGGAGGTAATCTTGTGCCCAAAGGAGGTACTAATCTTCCTGACGCTGTGGAGTACAAGGTAGAAGCTGCGGAATGTGGAGGTCCATCGCTTTCTTTACTTGCCATGTCCGCCAAGGACCAAATTCGCGGTTTAGTTGAAACGGAGGCGGAAAGTTGGGGTGGAGAACCCGATGATCTAGGTGGTAAGAAGGCAGGATGAGGTGGTCTTTCATAAATTTCAGGACTGTCAGGTCCGCTATCAGGTCTCGATTCGCTCCATTCGCTAGCCGTATCAGCTGCTAAACGCGAATGAGGTGGTCGGTCGCCATCTTCACTAGAAGCCGTACCAGAGTCTTTGGAATCTGAAACAAGGAAAACAGAAAATTAAGTACCTATATAAACAACAAAATAAATTTGATATTTTACTTTACAGAATTGTAAATAATTATTCAAAATGTATAAAAAAGACTGGAGGCTTTCGATATGTGGATTTCTAGAAGAGGTACACCAAAGTACCTATTCCAAAAATAAAAAGTGCATGGGATAATTGTAGTGCATTGTAGTAGCGGATAGATACACTTATACGACCCCGGTGTAAGTCAGATCTATTTCAGGGACGCGACCCTGCTCACGCAAGCCATGGCTATCCCCCAAACCCAAATAGGGGAGGTCATGTCCCGATCCAAGTTTCCTACCAAATATCCAAAAATCCTTTCCGATTATCCAACCCACAGGAGTAAACCTAATGCACCAGAAAAATCATTGGGGAAGGCAACGGGAAACCACTCCAATTATTTCTCCCGAGTAAAGTTAACATGGCGCAATCCAAACATAATCAGAGTATTACTGATCATGGATCTCGGAAACCAAGATCCGGCAGGGAAGGGTGCGCACCAGACTGTAGGGCCTTCCCGGTCGTCACCACACGAAACCCCTACAATTTAAAAAGTATGGAATGTTAAAAGCCTCTATGCAGCAGGCAAGCTGAGTAACTTAGTTCAAGAGGTTAAACGCTTAAAAATTGATATAATGGGCATCAGTGAGCTCCGCTGGCCTGGAGCGGGAACATGTGAACAAAATGAAGGCACACTATACTATTCTGGAAGTGTAGAAGATGACGTACATCATAGGAATGGAGTTGGCATATTTATAACATCTAAATTCAAGAAATATGTAAAAAAATTTGTACCTGTAAATGACAGACTAGCGATACTCCAATTAAATAGTAAACCATTTAATGTCAATGTTATCCAGATATATGCCCCTACTTCAGAAAAGAAATATGACAATGATGTTGAATCATTCTATAGTCAATTAAAACAGACACTTAACAAATTAAAAAGGAACGAAATCACATATATTATTGGAGATTTTAACGCGAAAATTGGTCAAGGACGAAGATCTGACCTGATAGGTGGATATGGACTAGGGGAGAGCAATGAAAGTGGCGATTGATTATACAAGTTCTGTCAAGAACATCACATGATAATCTCAAATACATGGTTCAAATTACACAAAAGAAGATTATATAAATGGAAGGGACCAGGAGATCACTCGCTTCATATAATTAGAAATCAGATAGATTATATTCTAGTAAACAAGAGATTTAAGAATGGTGTCAAGAGATCAACGACATATCCTGGTGCAGATATCGGTTCAGACCATAACCCTCTAATAGCTGACATCCAAGTGAAGCTCAAAAAAGTCGAAGAAAACCCCAAAACACCAAAATTACATATATCAGCATCCAACAAAACGCTAATAGAAAATGACCTGAATAAGCAGCTAAAGAATTCAACAAATGAAAACAATACAGAAATATGGAACACGTTTAAAGATCTTACCTGGAAAGTAATGGAAAAATATACGACAACGATGCAGAGGCACAAAAAACAACAATGGATGACTGATGAAATCCTGGAATTGATGGAGCAGAGAAGAAAACTGAAAGATAACAAAACAGAATACAAAGAAAAACAAAAACTAATTAAACAAAAAATAAAGGTAGCTAAAGAAAAATGGATGGAGGATAAATGCAAGGAATTAGAAAAGTTGAATGAAAAACATGATACGTTTAATATGTTTAAAAAAGTTAGAGAAGTAGCGGGTCTTTATTATAAGAAAACTCCACATACTATAACCGATTCGTCGGGAAAAATGATAATAGACGAACACGAAATCCGAACTACCTGGTATAATTATATAAATGAACTGTATAATGATGATAGACCCGAAGAACTGGACACTTTAGATGAAGGTGAAGGACCAGAAATACTAAAATCAGAAATACAACATGCTATAAAATTGGCAAAAAACAATAAAGCCGTTGGTCCCGACAACATACCTACAGAAATGTTAAAGCTCATAAATGAGGAAAACATTGGAATACTAGTCAAACTTTTCAATGATGTTTATTCGACTGGTGATATCCCTGAAGATTGGTTAAAGTCCGAATTCATAACCCTACCAAAAAAACAACGTCCGAAAAACTGTAGCGACTATAGAATGATAAGCCTTATGAGCCACACCTTGAAAATCTTTCTACGTATCATCCACAGTAGAATCAGAGATAAATGTGAAGAAGACCAGGATGAAACACAATTTGGCTTCAGAAATGGACTGGGAACCCGGGGCGCACTCTTTGCACTAAATGTGTTATTGCAGAAATGCCGAGATCAAAGGAAAGACGTCTTTGCTGTATTTATTGACTATGAGAAGGCCTTTGATCGAGTACAACATCACAAATTAATTAAAATACTAAAGGATAAAGGAGTTGATAGTCAAGATGTACGAATCATAGAAAAATTATACTGGCGTCAAACAGCGACAGCTTGCATAAATGGAAAATCAACAGAAATATGCAAAATACAAAGAGGCGTCAGACAGGGTTGTATACTGTCCCCACTGTTGTTCAATTTGTATTCAGATAGAATATTTAAGGAAGCGCTGCATAATTTGGAATGGGGTGTGAAGGTTAATGGAATTCTGATAAATACAATCAGATATGCAGACGATACAGTTATTTTAAGTGATGATATGAATGGATTACAACACCTTTTAAATGCCATTGACAGAGTGGGAAGAGAGTTTGGCCTAAATATAAACTGTTCAAAAACAAAGTACATGGTATTTAGCCGTTTGGCCCATCAAGATTCACGGTTATATGTTGATGGTCATATGATTCAAAGAGTACCCAGTTTTAAATATCTTGGTTGCCATATTACTGAACAACTAGATCCAGATAAAGAGATAAAATGTAGAATCGAGATAGCCCGCACGACATTTTTAAAAATGAAGTCATTCTTCTGTAATGATACCTTGCAACTTCAACTTCGAAAGCGCATGATTAAATGCTACATTTGGTCAGTCCTCTTGTATGGTGTCGAAGAATGGACATTAAAAATATCCACCATTAACCGTTTGGAGGCCTTTGAAATGTGGCTGCACAGACGTATTCTAAAAATACCATGGACGGCTATGCTGACAAATGTGGCAGTCCTTAAGAGAGCAAATGCTACCCGTGAGCTGCTTGATAACATCAAATATAGAAAGATGGCCTATTTTGGACACGTAGTAAGGGGAGACCGGTATAATATTCTTCAACTTATTATGATGGGTAAAATCGAAGGACGCAGAGGAATTGGTAGAAAGCAGTCCTCTTGGTTGAAGAATATCCGGGAGTGGACAGGAATAAAGAAAGCAGAACACCTATTTAGAATAGCTCGAGACAGAGACAGTTTCGCCATGTTAATCGCCAACGTCAAGGGGACTTGATAGGGCACGTTAAGAAGAAGAAGCATGGGATAAAAAAAAGAAAGTGTTATTCAAGTAATAAGGACAGGTTTATATTATTCCCAAGTATAATGTATTTCCGTTTCTAATAGTTAACGAAGTAAACAATCTATTCTTGAAATCAGTGATAATTCGTATAAACCCATTTCGGCTTTATTGGTCTTTTTATGATTAGTAAAATAAAGAGTAGCTTATATTATTCATACATCTTAATTTATTATTCATACATCTTAATTTAAGCAAAATCGGAATAGTTTTAGTTTTATTTTTGTTTAACATCAACGAAAGAAATTAAATGCGGAAAACCAGTATATTTAAATATTTTTAAAAATATTGTACTATGTATGTACTTTCACGTGAAAATTATATTCACAAACTTATACAGTATATGGCAAATGAAAGGAATAAATTCGTTATTTCATAAACCGGCGACTTTACGGAAAAATCCCGAAACCGGATGATTTTTATTGTTAAATTATGATATTTTGGCATATATATCACGCGAGCGACGTTATCCATCTGGGCGTGATGACGTAATCGATTATTTTTTTAAATGATAATAGGGGTCGTGTGCTAGCTCATTTGAAAAGTTATTCAATTATCCATTCAGTAATATAAACATTAACATCGTTATTTATACAGGGTGTCAAAAAACAATGTTTTTATATTAAATTAATTGACAAAAAAAGAAGAATGTATTGATGTGATCTTTATTATTGATATGAGATAATATTCTTATATGTCATTTAATTTAATCAATGCATTAATCATAATCTAATTAATTTACCAGATCACATATCAATATGTTTTCAATCTCAGGGCGAATTATAAAATTAATTACTTACTTACGTGGCTTCTAAGTATTCCTCAATGGTTCCTAATCGGGATAGGAAAGAAAAGAGTAAAATAATACACACATATGGGTTACAATTATAATCAAAATATGGTTTATTTTATTTAAATGGCAATCACTGCTTAATATTTGCTATATCTTATTATTCTTAAACATAACATTTACACATGGGAATCTTATTTCCTTTTGGTTTCCAATTGAAAGTTTTTATTAACATTTAACTATTAGGATTTATTAGCAACAATTCTATTTAAGTTTGAAAGCTTTTCTAATATTATTGATTATGTTATTCAATTTATAATGTGGTATTTAATACGAAAAACCCATACATTCATGTCCAAACAAATGAGACTGACCTTTTTCTGGTGAACTGAGAATGTCTTCACACAAGACCCGTTTCCTTCTATCCTTGGCTGCGATCAAAACCTCGTCCTGGCTTCCAGTAATGTTCTCCTTTGAAAACTAGCTCGTATAGCTCCCGTTCCTGCTTCTGTCGTGATGCTGTATTCTACCTTTTTCGAAACTGCAATCAGCTACCGGGACACTCTTGGCTCAAGGAGGTTCTTTTACTCTCAACCTGGCCTACCTCTCGTTCCACGATAGATACTCCACACTCACGGAACTACACCGGCTTTCTCACTCTCCGTACACTACCGTCTACTACTGGACTTCACTTCTCGACAGCTCAAAACATTCTGACCTCTATTTTTCATTCATTCTCCTACTTTCTAAATATCCCTTCCAGATTCACAAATCAACCTTCCACCACCAACTCTCATTCGCAGTATTCCTCAAAAACAATTTTTAATCTTTCTAAATATGCTTAATGGATTTCCAAAAAAAAAATAGTTAATTCCCATTCTAAAATTATTTTCTACTATTTACAAAATTTAATGACCTATTATCTACTTCAAATGAGTCTTATTTAGCATAGGCTAATGATCGAACCTTCCACGAACAACGATAATGACCTATTATCGATTTCACTTGAGTTTTATTTAGCATAGGCTAATGATCGAACCTTCCGCGAACAACGATAATGGTACGCGCCATTCACTTTGTTTATTCTAAGCGCATTGTCCCGAGTTTCGTTTAATCACTTCTTAAAATTAAATATAACAATTTGTTGTATACAGGTTGTTCTAAATTTATATGCCCGTGGTTGAGAAAATTGAAAATATTTTATATTAAATTGAATTCTGCTTATAATTATCAAAATTTAATTTTCAGATCAAATAGAAATATAACAGTATGTAATTTATTTAATTCAAAATACATTTACTACTGTCAGAAAACAGGAAAAAAATGTTTATTCGAAAAATTAACATTTCTTTTCGCTTAAATTGATTGTTCAAACTTCCAAAAAGCAGGTGCCTAGCGGGAGTTGGTTTGAACATTGAATTTAAGCGAAAAGCAATGTTTATTTTTCAAATAAACATTTTTTTTTTCAAATAAAAATGTATACCATTTTTATTCAGTTGCAATGCGAAAGCAAAACAATCCTATTTTTCACTTAGAATACGGAGCGCAGTCCAGCACTCTGAATCGGCGATTTTCGACTCTTGTTGGAGTCTCATCGGAGAGGCGTAGGCCTGCTGCTCCATACTAGAAGTGACCAACCATGAAAGCTTATCCCCACATTGCAACTGACGTGTATGGATTAGGTGACTAGCGTCATCTGGCAGTTGGAAGGTAAAGTTTTCAATCCTAATAGCAAAATTATTAATATTGAAAAATATTAAAAATATTACTAAAAGATTTTTAAATTGAAAACTTATTGGTCCATTTCCTTGGTGACACCTCCAAGGCTTCTACAATATGCAAGCCAGATGGATGCTGCAGTGAAGACAAAAGAAAGGAATTCTACACTATGCAATTCACAACCCCTGTCTGCAGCTTGGTAAAGTTCCAACGGAAAATGGACCTAGTTACTCTATAGGAGTAATACTAATATGAAATAAATAAAAATGTATACCATTTTTATTTAGTTGCAATGCGAAGGCAAAACAATCCTATTTTTCACTTAGAATACGGAGCGCAGTCCAGCACTCTAAATCGGCGATTTTCGACTGTTGCTGGAGTCATCCTCGGAGAGGCGTAGGCCTGCTGCTCCATACTAGAAGTGACCAACCATGAAAGCTTATCCCCACATTGCAACTGACGTGTATGGATTAGGTGACTAGCGTCATCTGGCAGTTGAAAGGTAAATTTTTCAATTCTAATAGCAACATTAATAATATTGAAAAATATTAAAAATATTACTAAAATATTTTTAAATTGAAAACTTATTGGTCCATTTCCATTTTTTTTTCTGTTTTCTGATAACAGTAAAAAGTATTTTGTATTAAATAAATTACATACATTCTTCTCTTTTTTTGTCAATTAATTTAATTTAAAAAATAGTTTTTGGACACCCTGTATAAATAATTATGTTAATGTTTACATTACTGAATAGAGAATTGAATAACCTTTCAAATAAACTACCACACGACACCTATTCTTATTTAAAAAAATTATCGATTACTTCCAGATAGATGACGTCACGCGTGTGATATATATGCTTAAATATCATAATAAACAAATAAAAATCGATATATTTTGGGATTTTTCCTTAATGTCGCCGGTTTACAAAATAACGAAATTATTCCTTTCATTTGCACCATACTGTATAAACCAAGTACACCATACAATAAAATTTAAATTCGTTAGCATCTATTTACCCTATATAATTAATAATAACAGACATTTAAGACAATCAGACTACTCCAGACGAACAAGCAACAAGCCTGAAGAGAAAAATGATCTTAAGATCTCATTGAAAATAGTATGTAACAGGATATTTAATTTAGAAGCATAACCACAGAGATAACCACAATAAAAGCAGCTAAAATTGAACATCTGGATCCAGGGGCTTCATTTGATAGGGGCAGGGGGCATTTGCCCCCGCCTGGCCCTGAAAATGACTGAAATTTACAAAAAATACATCAATTTTCATCATTACATCATATATAATATATTGTATATATAATGCTTGCCCCCCCCCCCCAAGCAAAATTTCAAATGACGCTCCTGTCTGGATCAGATCATGAGGAACACCAAAGATATGCAACTAATTTTACAGAGAAAAGTAGAAGGAAAACGAGGTCCAGGAAGGCGAAGGATTTCCTGGCTGAAAAATCTACGTACGTGGTTCAGCACAATATCCATAAATCTTTCCAGAGCAGCAGTGTGCAAAATAGAGATTGCCATGATGATCGCCAACATCCGAAACGGCACTACTTTCAAGAGGAAAAAGAGGCAGAACTTTGACATAATCAATTTATATTTTGAAGTGACATGAAAACAAGGGAGGCCCAGAAATGTTACGACCAACACAAAGACATCTTTCTCTATTTTATCGATTTTGAAAAGGCACTCAATTGTGTTTGTAATTGAAAATAATAAGACAGAACACGAAATTGGCCTGAAAGGAAAGGATTTAAGACTAATCAGAAATCTGTAGTGGAACAGAAAGACAAAGATTAAAATAAAAGGCAAAAGTTACAACACTATGAACATCAAGCGGGTGTAAAGTAAGACAACGATGAACAGCAAGCGGGTGTAAAGTGTAAAGTAAGACAGATATGCGTGTTGTAGTCTATGCTGTTTAACTTGTATTCCTTGCTCTGCTTCCAAACTCGTGAGAAAAAAGCGTAACAGTGGACGGTGTTCAAATAACCTGTATGATATTATGCCCAAGGCGCAGTATCCGTAGCAGACACATAATATGTCGGTTTAGAGACTGTTTTGTACAGATTGAGCAGGGTAAGTAACGATTTTGGAAGAAAACCCAACGAAAAATAAACCAAAACAATGGCAATTCAGAGAAAACGCAATGAAACCCTATAATTCATAGCCAATATCAACGTACAAGAAGAGATCAATACAAATACTTAAGCACTTGGATACATAGCCAGTCAAGACAAATATTGATGGGCAATTGATAGATGAATACCATCACAAAAGATAACAAATATGATACTATAGTTAACAGTATTCTCCTCTGGTATAGTAGAATACTGACCTATATTCAACCTTTATTGATTCACTTATTGGAAAATATTTTTGAAATTAGCAATACAATGCGACCTCATTGTTGGTAAGGGGTAAGGTCAGGGCTATGGATATCAAGTATTGTGTTTCACCTCATTAACAGTTTTACACTGCGACAAATGTACATGATCATGACCATGACCATGACCAAGGATCAATATTAACCAGTATGTAGTTATTTCCTTTTTTTTTACTTAACGAATCTCACAACCAGTTACTGATGTCCCATAATATAATCTTAATTTTAAGTTTAGTATAAATTGTTTTTTTTCTATTCTCATATATGTAATATATCAATTATGATGTCACTACCTGTATCATAATGAACTTCATTATGATACGGATTTTCATTAAGATACAGATTTTTAACCAATAGAATCGCGATATGGCATTCGCGATAAATGTGGTACACGCGCAGTGACCAATGGCCAGTCAAATACACACGCTTTGACAGTTCTCAATATGTAAACAAACCGTCAAACTGACAAACTACTGAATTTATTTGTGTTACAAAATTAATAAATTTGAATGTATATTTTTTGTTGTGAATGATCGCATACGGCTCGTTTCGTATCCCTCATACTCGCTTCATAATGACCATCATTAAATGCTCGTTGCATAATATACTATTTTCTATTCTCATACTATAATATACCAATTATGATTTCACTACCTGTATCATAATGAACTTCATTATGATACAGATTTTCATCATGATACAGATTTTTGACTAATAGAATCGCGATATGGCATTCGCGATGAAGGTGGCACACGCGCAGTTACCAATACCGTGTCAAATACATACGCTTTGACAGTTCTCAATATGTAAATAAACTGACAAACTACTTAATTTGTTTGCGTTACAAAATTAATAAATTTGAATATATCTTTTGTTGTGAATGATCATAGAAAAAATCCTATATACAACTTGCATTTAATTATCAGTGTGAAGCTCGTACTCTATACGAAACTCGTCGTTAGGCGGCTCGTTTCGTATCCCTCATACTCGCTTCATAATGACCATCATTAAATTTAATGCTCGTTGCATAATATACTATTATTGTGTAGGTATATGTATTATAAATATGTATAAATGAACGGGATAATGAAGTTGGAAAAATCACTTAATGATAATAGAGTTAAACATAGATATACAATATTTATGTAGATATAGATAATATATTAGACACACCCTCCATACCAATGATGGAGTGCAACAAAAGGTTAGAAAGAAGAAAGAGGCTAAAAAAAGACATGACAGGTCTAAAACAGAGGAAGATAACAGCAAATAAAGAAGCAAAGCGAGTGGTTATAGCTAAGGGAAGATCGTCTACACAGCTGTATGAAGAGTTTCAAACAAAACGAGGGGCAAATGTTAAAAATGAAAAAAATGTTATGCAGCATTGCTAAAGCAAGGGACACATCATCAAAGGACTTGACTCATGTACGGCAGAAGATCAAAGAGTGCAAATGATAAATTAAGAACCGATGTTGAAATAAAGCAAATATGGTATGAGTACTTTCGAAAGTTACTAAACGAAGAACACCACAGGAGAGACAGAGGGTGCGGGATCCCAAATGAGAATGTAATACCGGGGATAGCGAGAGATGAGGTTGTCGATGCGTTAAATAGGATAGAGAATTGTAAGGCAGTAGGACTTGTGGTGTGGGCTTCGAATGCTCTAGGAGAGAAAGGGCTCTAGGATATTTTAGCGAAAGGCCACAAGGGCGATGATTTACGGCGCCATAAGAGCAGTAAATCCATTGGTTGACTAACTCCTCCACCAATTGTAGATGAAATAGGAGTTAGTCAAATAATGCCTCGTCAGGTTTACTGCTCTTACGGCGCCGTAAATTATCGCCCGTGTGGCCTTAGCCTAATGGCAAGCGATGAGTAGGATATATAAGAAGGAAAGGGTGTCTAATGAATAGAGAGAGAGTGTGATGGTTTCAGTGTACAAAGCTAAAGGGGACATTCAGGATTTTAAGACCTATAGAGGGATAAAGTTAATGTCTTCGTCTTCTTTGTGTGCCGTGCTTGTTCTCAAGCGTTGGCTATCGTCGTATTAAAAGCTGATGAAATGTTTCTCGTTCGGCAGCTATATGAAACAATTCCTCAACCGTTCGACCTGTCCATTGTCCAATGTTACGCAGCCAGGACAGTTGTTTTCTCCAACCCAGCGTTTTTCTTCGATTTTGCCCTGAATGATCAACCGGAAAATGAAACCGCAAAATGAAAAAGATGTTTGTTAATCGAGACCTTCCTCTGGAGCTGAGGATAGGAGCCTTAAGATGCTACGTGTTCTCGACTTTGTTGTATAAAGTGGAAAGTTGGACACTAAAAGTAGAAAATATAAAGAAGTTGGAAGCCTTTGAGATGTGGTGCTATAGAAGGATTTTGAAAATACCATGGATCCAACGAGTTACAAATGCAGAAGTGTTAAGAAGGCTGCAAAAGGATTGCGAGGTGATAAAGAACATCAAAACAAGAAAGCTAGACTATTTAGGCCACATTACCAGAGGTGCGAAATATGAGATATTAAGGCTCATAATGCAAAGTAAAATAAAGGGTAAAAGATCTATAGGTAGAAGAAGAATTTCCTGGCTGAGAAACTTAAGAGAGTGGTATAGTTGCAGCTCAGTAGATCTTTTCAGAGCAGCCGCCAATAAGGTACGGATAGCTGTGATGATAGCCAACCTCCGATAGGAGAAGGAACTACAAGAAGAAGATCAACCGGAGTAAGCAATATATAGATCCTCTCATTATATAGCCGAAGAATTTGGAGATAATTGTGTGAAGATTAAGGAGAGAGACATTGATAGGAGAACAGGAAAGATGACAACAGATGCTTTGTTTGCTTTTAAACAGGTGATAGAGAAATACGGTGAGAAGAAAAGAGAGCTACATTTGGTATTTCTATATCTTGAGAAGACGTACGACAGAGTTCCTGAAAATAAGCTACGGAGATGTACTCGTATGAGAGAGAAATGGGTTTCTGGGAGGTACGTAGAGCTGAGGATGGTGAAGAAGAAGTTCTTCAAATTTTGGTCTCCCTTTTGTTTAAAACAGATGTTTGTCTCTATACCATCTTTGTTGTTTTATTTTTAATCCGAATTTTATCTCGCTCCGATTGTAACCTTTCACATTATTATTTTGTTCTATTGATTTCTCAATTTTTCTGTCATACACCCTTGTTTTAGTTCCCCTCGATATTTACTTTTCCTTGCTCAAGGACAAACTTTATTGAATTCATTAATTTTTTGATTCTTGAGTTGTGTAAAATCCTTCGACAGCATTTCCACCGTTTTTCATTTTATCCTTGTTTTTCTGAGGTCTATTTTACCATTTATAATCTTGAGATCTTGATTTTTTTTAAGTCAATCTTTCTTCTGTAAAGTTTACTAACGAAGGAGTTCATGTCAAATATATTTAGACTACCCTTTCACCAGGTAATTCAATTGAAACAATCAATGATCAAAGAAACAGCAAGAGAATAAAAAGCTGGCGAAGACAAATTGAGAAAAATACTTTAGAAGCTTATGACAAGAGACAGAAAAGGAGACACCTTCCAAATTTACAGTTAAATGGGTATAAGGAACCGAGAAGAAAATAAAGAATTCATTTTAACAAAAGAGAACAGAGAAAATTCTCTTTTAGGCCGGAATGCTGAACCCTTGGTAACAATCTATGATCTGAGTTTTTTACAATTTATAAATCAGGGAGACCTGAATCGAATGTGGTGGCCCCTGAATCGAATTAAATCTAAAGCTATTTTCTTATTTTATTTTAGTCATATTTGAGTACTAAGGCTGCAGAATTATGGATTTTTATCTAGATAAGCGGATAGTTGGTGGACTATTTATCGGTCTGTTTGCTTTATAAATTGTAAAAAGCCCAGACAATAGATTGTTACCAATTTACCAAGGATTCTGAGGGCCGGCGATAACGGGCCTGCAAGGGATGCACTGCAGGCGGGCGCCCCTGTTTAGGGGACGCCAAAATGAGCATTATTTGTTCTGCTGGTGTTATAAAAAATAATAATATAAAAAACAGAAGGACGCCTATGGTAATTTGGCAGGCGGGTGCCTTATATCCTAGCGCCGGTGGATTCCGACCTATTAGCTAAAAATTTTCTCTTTTCTCTTTTGTTTAAATAGATGTCACTAAAAGAAAAGTAGACCGAAATCAATTATTATACAAACTTTAAAAACCAGAATTCAATAAGCCACAGATACAGCATAGCATTTCACATCAAAGGTGCCCCATAACCGAGACTTCTTGACAAACCAAGAAAGAGCAAGACTCGTCTTTCAGCAAAACTGTTAACGTATTAAGCACCGATCATAAATTACGAGAAATAGATGCAGATTGAATGGAAAGACAAAATATTTAAGACCTAATTATTTTTTATAGACATAAACGCTCTATTAACGTTCACCACTTATCAATTAAATATCTAATGAGAAAACACGCCGTGGTTCAGTGACTCTTTCAGCAACTTTTTACGTTAAATAAAATATTTTATTACATTCATTATATGTAGATTCGAAAGGTGTAAACAATACTTCACACCTAAGAGCCGAAAAGAAGCCGTTCTGAATTTTACGATCGCTATAAAAAAAGCATACCCTATATTTTCACCAAGTAAATTAAAAAGGAAAACGGGCCAACTGAATTAAGATGTATTAATAAAATTTTTAATGTTTATATTTCTCGTGTGTGTTTTCTCGTAAAAACACTATTAAAATATAATAAAGTATAACGGATGTAGTTTAAGAAGTTACTTTTGATTTCGCTGGGTGATTATTTTATATGGCTCTGATTTCGTTGCCGAATAAGTTAAATAGATTTTTGAATAGATAAGAGAATAAAAAATAAACTAAGAAAATACAGCTTTAGATTTAATTCACCCGTGTTGAGCTGCCCCCCTTGCAAAAATTAAAAAACCAATAGCGCTGATTTATGAGCTATTTATGAGCTATTTATGAGCTTTCATATTCCGCAAATTAAAACTTTTAAGCTCGTTAGACTGGGCAGGAATCTAATAATATTTTGGTGGGGGGGCTTCTATCGATTTGTGGTTATTTTTAATAAAATAATTTTCACCCCGAGAAGGGGCGGTATCCACCCTCAGGGTAAAGGCGCAAGGTGGCACCATGTCACGTTTGTTCCTTGAGGTATCCTCCAACCCAGAGGTTCTCAAAGTGGGTGACGCGGCACCCTGGGGTGCCTCAAGCATAATATGCCAAGGGTGACGTGGAACATTTAAGAAAGTCAAACAACTGGGCGCTGCGCCACTGTCCAATCGAAACATTTTGACTATTTGTAATTTCTCTCGATTACAGGAATTTGTTATAACAAATTAAATCAACCCTCAAACGAACTTCTTTGAAATTGTTATCGCTCATTTGCAAGGTTTCGAAGAAAATATTGTAAACTATTTTCCTGACATTGACTGAGATGACTTATATAGCTGGATGATGGACCCGTTTTCGTGTGATCCAAAAAATAAATCTGTCGGAATGACAAATGAAGTTTTTCAAAATCTACTTGAGATCAGCAACGATAGCAGTTTAAAACTCAAATACCGTGAAGGAAGCCAAGAAGAGTTCTGGATGCAGGTATATTCAGAAAATAATTTTGTTGGCAAGGTTGCAGTGAAAAAACTTGTGTATTTCACATCGACTTATTTCTGTGAGTCTTCTTTCTCCGCATATGCTTACATTAAAAACAAAAAATACAGAAGCAAACTTCAAGCATCAAGGGATTTGAGGGTCAAACTTACAAATATTCCCATAATTATAAAGGATATAATGAAAACATCATCGAAACAGTTTCATTCATCACATTCATCATCATCAGGGCTTTTCATTCCGGGTGGAATGTTTGCCACTCTTACTTAGAGCTCTCTGATTCGCTTATTGCGGTGAATCACTCCACATTCCACTTGTATGTTGTCAAAGTTTGTTGTATGACTTGGCTTTCGTTACAATTTTCTTCCACTCATTTCGATATGTGCATAGTTCCCTCCAGTTTCTCACTTCCAGAATTTTGATATCTCTCATGACCTGGCCCTCCCATCTCTCTCTGGGTCTTCCCCTTGGACTTTCAGTTTCTGGTTTCCATCTGGTGATCCTCTTAATCAGTAGGTAGCTTTTCCTTCTCTCTATGTGTCCCAGCCATCTCAGCCTCTGTGCTTTAATAAATCTAACCATATCTTCTCCCTTCATTGTATCTCTTAGTTCATGGTTCATTCTTCTTCTCATTTCTCTGTTGTCCATTCTTATCGGGCTCATAATCCGTCTGAGGATTTTTCTTTCGAATATTCTCAATTTTTCTTCATCTTTTTCCGTGAGGCACATTGTCTCAGCTGCGTACGTAACTACTGGTCTGATTGCAACTCTGTATATTTACAGTTTTGTATTTCTGGATAAGTTCTTGTCCTTCATAAGCCTATGATATCTCCAGTGTGTTTTGTTGCCTTCTAGTATTCGTTCCGTTACTTCTTCACTTCTCTTGTTTTGGCCATTCACTATTACTCCCAAATATTTAAATTGTTGGACTCTTTCAAAAGTGTAGTTTTCTATTTTGATTTCTCTCGTCCTGTTATCTTCTCTTCTAGAGCAGAGTAGATATTTTGTTTTTCCTTCGTTAATTTCTAGACCTCTTTTCCGTGCTTCTTTTGCCAGGATTGTTTTTAATTTTGAGTTCATTCATTACATTAAGTAAGGATATTTGAATATCAAATGTACTGTATTTTATTGATCTGAAATAAAGTTTATATTGAAATCAAATGAGCCTCAGAATTGTATTTTTTTCATTTTTTGTCGTTTCCCAAATCGTTTGGCTTTAAGTGTTGGTATGCCTCGAAATATTTTTAGCCCTACAAGGGTGCCGCGACTAAAAAAGTTTGAGAACCGCTGCTCTAACCACTCACCAATTTTCGTGAAAATCGAGGAAGGTTCACCGAAATTGAAGATAATAGTTGGTTTTTAGCTTCAGTGACTGCACTACACAAAAAGAATTGAAATTTAATGATCTAAATGCGTGTATTTTGGGAGCTCATAAACTATTAAACGATATGTAGTCGCCAAATAATTAATTTAATGCTTTTTAAGTACAACTTTCTCTTAAGCCGGGAAGATGGGGTGGTTTCCTTGCGAAGGGGTTGTAGCTCAATAATCGAAATGCGCGTGATTTAGAGTTTATTCTTAGAATGTATAAGCTATACGAATTATATCCGCGATACAATATATTTTAATTTTTCTCAGCATTTTTCTCTTAAGTTTAATCAATTAAAGGGTTGTTTGGGGGTGAAGGGGATGAGCTCAAAAATCGAAACTATATCATTTCAAGAGCTCATAATTCTGTTCCGAAGATCGATTCAATATCCCTATTTTTAAGTAGTGGGCCCTCCCCCCCCCCCACTAAAATATTAAATTCCTGCCCAGTGTCCAGATTTAACAACATTAACGAGCCCAAAATTTTTAATTTGCGGAATATGAAAGCTCATGAATAGCTGATAAATCAGCGCTTTTTGTTGGGGGCAGCTCAACACGGGTACTTACACAATCGATTGACATAATATATGTTTTTCTTCTTAGAGTCATCAGAACCGCTTGTGGTATACCCTGAAGCAAAATAAATCTGGCTGTCTACTAAGAAAAGTATTAAACCATTATTTGTTGCTACTTCGGTCTACTTTTCTGTTCTTCACCACTACAGTTTTTGAACTATATTAATTTAGCTATAGGTAAAACGTACTCGGGATCCGACATAAAATCGGACCACGATCCACTTGTGGCCAAAATGAAACTTAGTTTAAAGAAAATTCAAAGACCAAAAATTCGGAAATACGATATTAATCAACTGAAAAATGAAACAGTAAAAGAAAACGTACAAAAATGCCTAAAAGGAGAAACGTGGGTTCATACAGAAATAGATAGCACAGAGGTAGAATTAGAAAAGATACACAAAGTAAGTCAAGAAATATCAGAGAAATACTAAGACCTGAAAGAACAAAGAAAAAGGAATGGATTGCAGAGGAGATTATATGTATGATTACTACAACAAAATAAATAACGAAATAAAAAGGGCTATTAAAATAGCAAAAGAAAATTGGTTAAGCTCGAAATGTACAGAGACAGAGTCATTACAACAAAAACATTATTCGTTTAACTTCCATAAAAAGATCAAAGAAGCTGCAGGCCTATATAAACACAAGAACACTGGATTTCTGACAGATAATCAGGGAAACATAGTATTGGAAATAGAACAAAAAAGAGATATTTGGATTAAATACGTGAAAAAAATTTTCAAGATATACGAAGTAACACTGGCATCACAACAAACACCAATTGCGAATCTAAGCGACTTACAGTCGAAGAAGTAAAGTATGCCATCAAAAGTACCCCAAAGAATTCTTAAAACTTATGAACTACGACGGCATAAAATGGTTGACAAATATATTTAATAATATATATGACACAGGCATAATACCCCAAAAATGGCTAGAATCAACTTTTATAAATCTCCAAAAAAACCCAATACGAGAAAGTGCGAAGACTTCTCATAACCATCAAAACAAAAAAATTAGAATATATAGGACATGTAATGAGAAATCAAGAACGTTACAGCCTTCTCCAAGGGAAGGTAAATGGCAAAAGTGGACCGGGAAGAAGACGCATTTCCTGGCTTCAAAATTTACGAAAGTGGTATAACACGACTACCACTGAACTGTTCTGCGCTTCGGTAAACAAAGTCAAAATAGCCATGATGATCGCCAACATCCGGAACGGATAGGCACTGTAGGAAGATAGGTAATTAGTTTGCATCTGTAAGGTCCAGCGCCCTCAACGCAACTGTTTTAAAAACGGTTGAAAACAAGTTGAGGAGGGAATTGACAAGGGGAGTAATCAACTAAGTTACAAAGAATAATATAGAAAAAATTAAAAAAAAGCAATTCGGCAAAGTATTGATGATGAAACCTTGCACATACTCCTAAATTCATTCCTGCCAACTCTTGGCAGGCTATTGCTGACCAAGACTGATGTGAGTGCTACTTCGAGTAGGAACATCCTGTAACCGGATAGTTATAACCATATTCATCGACATTATGTCGTTTAATTTAATATGTACTTTCAAGTATATAGTCTTTATTAGACTGTTTGACTCTGCGGTTATTAGCATAAGTAGGCACTTCAAAGGTTTAAAGTTAACTCAATATGGACTCATAAGTGCTAAAACGTTCGTTCAGAAAAAAAAATGAATTATTGTAGTCTAATTAATAACTATCAATAATTGTAATTTTTAATTAATATCTAGCAATTACAACAGGAGTTTTCACTTTGATGGTAAAGTTTTTTATTATAAAAAACCAACTCACCAATTATATCCTTTCCATCAGTACTCTTATGATCATGGTCGTCGTCGTCGTTGTTATTATCATCATCTTCGACTCGATTCCTCGGTTCCCACGTCATCTTGTTTTCCTTTTTCAGTCTTCTTCTTGCGTTAGCAAACCACGTGGAAACTTGTGTCAATGTCATTTTGGTGATAATCGCCAACATGATTTTTTCTCCTTTCGTCGGATAGGGGTTCTTTTTGTGCTCGTTGAGCCATGCTTTAAGAGTACTTGTTGTTTCTCGGGTAGCGTTTTTTCGCCTAGCACCATTGAGATCCATTCCGTATCTGAAACAATAAAAATATACCGTTACAAAAAAGATACACTAATTTAAATACTCAAACTAATAATTATCTCGCTGTAAAAACGGTATACGTTAAGCAAATACGTTTTCTAACTTATAGAGATACTGCGAATTTTTTCAGCCCTCTCCAATTTGAAGTTCCATTCTAAAACAAAACGAAGCTCGGATATGCGGTATTTTATGGGTACTATCACTTTAACGGGTGTTACATTATTAATCCTCCTCGTTATATAGGTGCCATCTATAAAATGGATCATAGTATTTAGATATTCTTTTAAAACCTGTTCAATTTTCAGCTCTTAATCTTAATAAATAATGGAAATATAATTTAAAATTGCCATATTACTTCGTATTAGTTATACATATAAAGTTGGCTAAAGGTTCTAAACCAAGGCCAGAATCAAAACAAAAAAAATATAAAGTTCATTTTTTTTGGTTTTTTGACATAATATTTTTAGTGAGCCTACTTACAAGCCCGTGTTATAAAATTTTCTTAAAGTTGTTATAAATGTTTTATAAGCTAAAAAGTTAGCCCTTTTTGAAACGGTTTTTTAATAGCAATTTTGAAATAATATAAAAATCAAAGAGTCAATTGCGATCTGCTAAATGCTTCTATAGTCTAGAGCGGGGGTGGGCAAAAGCAGGCCCGCGGGACCGATCCGGCCCTTTTGATTGCTTTATCCGACCCGTTGAAAAATTCTTCTTCGTCAAATTTCTTTGTCTAAATGCTTTAAAATGATACTTATAGCATTTGTGTCAAAAAAAATTTTGGGCAGTGCAGGGAAAAAAGTCCACCAAATAAATTGGCGGGTATACAGCGTACGTTCACGGTATAGTCTTCGGCTAGGAAGACATTTTGAAAATGTGATTTTGGCCCGCGCTTAAAAGTATTTGTCCACCCCTGGTCTAGAGTCATTGTTTGGGCAAGTAAAGTTACAAATTATTATTTAATAGATTTAGCTGTGCGATTTACCGCACTTCAATAATTCATTAATTTCCATAATTTCAAGTAGTTATATTATGTCATTCAAAAAACAAAGTTATTAACATTTATAAAGTATTGCAAAAATTAAAGTTTTTTGCAAATTATCTCGGTCAAAATGTACCGGGTGTCCCAATAAGAATGGCTCTCGGCCATATCTCAGGAACCGTTTATAGTAGAGCTTTGAAATAAAAAATTTTATAACAAAAGTTGCCCCAGGAAAAGCCTGGAAATTATTTTCATAATTGTGGGACCACCCCTAGAGGGCGTAATTGAATATCAAAAATTAAAAAATCTAAATTTTACAAAATTTTCCTAATGAAGGGGCACTGGAAATCCGATCGTCGTATTCCTCATAAAATTCTACGCATATTTGATTTCACAAGTTTAGGTCTACCTTTGGAAACAAGAGGTGGGGGTGAGTGGGAACCTTGTTATGAAAAACTGGCTGTGAGTCCGGTTCTGCTTAATCAAATTTTGCAAAGTTGGTCTTGTTGAAGGCAGATCTTTTTCGTCAATGTAAAAGTTATGATTTCGAACCAACATACTGAGTAATATGCCAGCTAGAAGGCGTTATTTAATTTTTTTCAGAAATCTAGTTTTCTTTGGAAAATATTAAATACAAACATGCATTTTTAATACCATATTACAAAATTAGACAAAATTAGCAACAGAATAGCGAAAACCGCATGTTAATACCTTTTTTCTATCTCGAGATATCTTACAAAACGTGTAAATTTAAAAACACAACTATTACTGTCACCGGTAAACGAAGTTTAGGAAAAGTAGAGTGCTATGGAAACAACAAAGGAGCATTTTCCAGCTGTCAACGTATATTAGGTCTTTTTAACGCTTTTCATTTGTTTCGAGCCTCGTTTATATCTCGTATATTAATATTATACACGGATTATACGGCATATGACAGAGGCTCGAAACAAATGAGAAGCGTTGAAAAGCCCTATTGCAAAGAAATAAAAAAAACTATTTAGTGATGACATAAATGTTCAAATTTTTGCCCATCATTTTCGTTGCAAACATTTACTATTTCAAGAGTAGATTGAACAGCAGTCTCAATTTCTGCTCTCAATATGCTTTGAATGGCGTTTAGTATTCTCTGTTTAATGTATTCTAGAGTAGTGTATGATGGGCAACAATTTGAATATTTAGGTCGTCACTAAGTAGTTCTTTTTGTTGTTTGTTATATTTAATTTTAATAGTATCGTTTCTCTTTATATTGTTGTTTTAATTAATTATATTTTTATAAGATGACATCTGGAAAATGTTATTTTGTTTTTTTCCACAGCACACTACTTTTCATTAACTTAGTTTACCGGTGATAGTAACAGTTATGTATCAAATTTACACGTTTCTCGAGATATCTTGAGATATAAAAAAGGTATCGACATGCGGTTTTCGCTATTCTATTGCTAATTTAATCTAATTTTATAAATTATGATTAAAAATGCATACTTGTATTTAATATTTTCCAAAGAAAACTAGATTTCTGAAGAACATGAAATAACGCCTCCCAGCTGGCTTATTACTTATTAGGATGGTTCAAAATTATCACGCTTACATTGAAGAAAAAGATCTGTCTTTAACAAGACCCAGTTTTCAAAATTTGATTTAGCAGAACCGGACTTACAGCCATTTTTTCATAACAAGGTTCCCACTCACCCCCACCTCTTATTTGCAAAAGTAGAGTTAAACTTGTTAAATCAAATATGCGCAAAGTTTTATGAAGAATACAATAATCGGATTTCCAGTGCCCCTTCATTAGGAAAATTTTGTAAAATTTAGATTTTTTAATTTTTGATATTCAATTACGCCCTCTAGCGGTGGACCCACAATTATGAAAATAATTTCCAGGCTTTTCCTGAGGCAACTTTTGTTATAAAATTTTTTATTTCAAAGCTCTACTATAAACGGTTCCTGAGATATGGCCGAGAGCCATTCTTATTGGGACACCCGGTACAAGAAACGTTTTAGCAGGCGATTTACCTGTTCGTGATTGGTTAAAAAAACAAAAGTGAAATCCGCTGTATGACTTCAAGAATTTGTCATCAGCTAGCCCTCGTACCTACACCTCTAACTTTTGGAATCTTCAAAAGCATGTATTAGCTTTGTACGTGAAATCGATGATTTTTTCAGAGTTTTACAACGGTAGTTATGAATCCATGTATTTGATTTCAGAAACTGTAGTTTACAAATTTATTATTTTAGATTACAAATCTATTACTTTTTAATTATTACTGTCATCCACAAATTTTTGGTAAAATAAATATAACTAAAATTACTTCTCAGTAAACGATAAAGGGACAAAAGCAAAATATTGAAATCCACATGAGTTTAATATGAATAAAAGTAAAAATTTAAAAATTTTGTATAAAAATTGTATAGCTACATTGAACGCAAAGAAAAATAAGTAAAATAAATAAAAATTAGTTAAAAAAAATAACTGAAAAAATAAAAAAAAAGCTGTAAATGATGGTAGAGCTTCGAAAAACCTTCAAAAAATGATAGGTAAACACCAAAGATAAACGTAATAGAGAAAGACAAAACAACGAGCAAGAAAGGCAAAAAATGAAAAAAAAAATTACACAAATCTGCTCATACTAAAATAAGTACATAGTTTTACACCAAATTATCGAAACACTCTACCAGTAGTAGTTAAATAACATAATATAAAAAGATATTTTGCTTTACAGTGATTTTACAGAAGAAGTTTTATTATTAGGTTTATCATGTGTGTGGGAAGAAACAGATATTAATAGGCTTTTAGCTTTTAAGTTTTAAGAGGCAAGTAATAAAATTGTTATTGGAAGGTATTTCCGATTTATTTTCGATAATTTCTAAATTTAAATAATTAACAGTAATTTAATTTTTTGTATTTATTTATTCAAATCATACGAATGTAACAGTTTTAAGAGGCTGCATCAGCGCGTCATCAAGATGGAAAACGCGTTCCAAGATTGCAGCTTTAATTTTAAATATTTTGTCGAGTTATTTGGCACACATATACCTACGTAATATAGTAAAGAATGGCGGTACAGAGCCCAATTTAACAAATATGTTAGTATGTGGAAATTAAATAAAATATTACACAAACGAGTATATAGCGCCATTAAGAATAACAAAAAAATACACTTTCTCCAAATAAACTTTCTTATCCCATGCCTAGTTTTTGTGTCATATGGAACTACTGAAATCGATTATCTATGACAAGAAATATAACTTATCTGACTGATTTGGCAAAATTTAGCGTGCTTATAAGTATATTATTTTCACAATATTGTGCCTTCGTCTTTGAAGTGTCACATACTACCAACGCACTGTCGCCAAAGGTTCGCAGAACTTTCGAAAAACGGTGCGGCTACTATGATGTAGCCTCTTAAGGAAAGTATTGTTTTATATGGGATTAAACCACCATTGATTGTAATGAGAATTAAATTTTGCATTTTTATTGACGTTTGACGTTTCTTTACTTCCATTTTGTAGGTAAGTAGCTATGTTTTTAGTGAATTTCTGAGAGATGAAGTTGTACCCTCTTGTTGATATCAAATTCTGATATAGCTGTGCTTATTAATTATAGATGCTAATTATAGATGATGCGTCTCTGACCTATTAACTCCTTGATGTTGTTATATGCTTATTGTTGACGTCTTCTTTCAATATTGGCAACTATAGACTTTGCAACAGTCTACTGATGTTTACTATACCGAGAGAGAATTATACTTTACTGACACCATGTACCAAAAGCGATCGACCGAAGTCTTTCTACCAAATATTTACTACACATTTTTCTTCTTTTAGAATAATAAAGACTGCTTCTTTGATTTTCCTCTTTTCTGTGACTTTTTTTCGTGAATGTTAAGGGCATAGGCGCAAAATTTCGCGCCAATGTGTCTTAATTGCATTCATTTTTTTTTCGAATCCTGAGAAAACTAATAGGTATTTTTGAAAAATTTAAACGCAGAATGAAAGAATGCATTATTACATTACTGTTTATTTTAATAAGTTACAGGGGTGAAAAAAAGAGAAAATTTAGTGTGATTTTTAATTTCAAAATATCTTATCCAAAAGAAACTTTTTGATTATTCGAAGGGACTTCCGGCCCTCGATAATAATCTAATCTTTCATTCTGCGTTTAAATGTTTCAAAAAACTTACTAGTTTTCTCAGTATTCGAGAAAAAATGAATGCAACTAAGACACATTGATGCGAAATTTTGCGCCTATGCCCTTAATATTCGCGAAAAACAAAAGTCAGAAAAAAGAGGAAAATCAAAGAAGCAGTCTTTATTATTCTAAAAGAAGAAAAATGTGTAGTAAATGTAGAATGCATTTAAAACACATTGGAGCGAAATTTTGTGCCTACACCCTTAAGGCATATTTCCATTGTATTCTGTGCTCATTGGCCCAGGCATGTTAGCATATCTAGGTCTGTCAAAGTATCTGTTTTTGACGTATGATTCGTGCTGATTTATCGTAATACTTAATAGTCTTGAGGTTTCTCCCAGATAAATAACGTTGCATTCATAAAATATTTTATAAATGCAGTCCTTGTTATCAAACGACCCGGAAATCGACCATTTCTGGGTCGTTTTTGGTGTTTTGTTGTTTTCTTTCTTCAACCTTGTAAAATTCCTTGTTTATAAAAGACAATGGATAATCATTTTTAGTTAAGATCTTCGTTAGCCGGTTTTTTTCTTGGTTTTCGTTCGTCTGCTTTCGGGCAAATCAAACGATAAGCCAGAAAACTACCGCCCCATAGCTCTACTCAGCATAGTATATAAACTATTAGAAAAGCTTCTTCTCAACAGAATGAGTCACAGGATACTAGAAAACTTCCCCATTGAACAAGCTGGCTTCCGCTCTTATCGAAGCTGTACTGACCAAGTGCTGTCATTAACAACTTTTATAGAAGCTAGTTTTCAAAAGAAACAAAAGACAGGAACAATATTCATAGATCTAACAGCAGCATATGATACTGTTTGGAGACAGGGATTAATATATAAACCGGCCCGTATTATCCCCTGCAGAAAGATAATTAACCTCATTGACAACATGTTGACAAACAGAGCCTTCCAGGTTATAATGGGAAAGGAGACGAGTAGACAGATGAAACTTAACAACGGCCTTCCACAGGGTTATGTCCTTGTCCCCTTACTTTTCTGCCTCTATATTGCTGACATGCCTGAAACCGAATCTCGGAAGTTTGGATATACTGACGACTGGACCCTTGCAACAAGCCACCGATCTTTAGAAACTACAGAAATCACTCTTACGAACGACCTATCCATCCTCGGCGAATACCTTAAGAAATGGAGACTACAACCAAGTACTACAAAAACTGAAGTATCAGCTTTTCATTTCAACAACAAGCTGGCAAACAGAGAATTGCGAGTGTATTTTAATAACAAGCTGTTGAAACACAATAAATACCCGAAATACCTTGGAGTTACTCTAGATAGAACGCTCACAGTCAGAGAACACCTGAAGAAAACAGCAGCAAAATTGAAAACACGCAACAATATAATACAGAAACTCTGCGGCACTGCATGTGGGCCCACAGCATCAACTTTAAGATCCTCTGCTCTTGGCCTGATATATCCGGTGGAATAATACTGTGCACCAGTGTGGCTAAGTAGCAGGCATACCCACCTGGTCGACACTCAACTAAACCGTGTATGATAACAGGCACAATTAAGCCCACTCCTACAATGTGGCTGCCCACCCCTACAATGTGGCTGCCCACCCCTACAATGTGGCTACCCACCCTTAGTAATATAGCACCACCCAACCTACGCCGCGAACATGAATTGGTTAAAGAATACAACAAAATAATGGAGAGTCGCCATCTTCTAGTCCACAATGACATCCCCGATATTCTTGGAAACCGTCTCCGATCCAGGTTACCCCCTCTACAATCTGCTCAAGCGCTGCAGCAATCCAACTTTGACTTAAATGCCCGATGGAGAGAAAATTGGGAAAGTAAGACAGATCTGCATTACCATGCCATAGTCTACCGGACATCATAGAAAAACCTGGCGAATTTGAACGTCCCCGTAAGATTTGGGCAGCCCTTAATCGAATTCGAACAAACTGTGGAAGATGCCGACTTCCTCTACAGATGGGGTAAACTTCCCTCGTCTTCTTGTGACTGCGGCGCTGCAAGACAGACGATCAGACACATTGTTCAGGACTGCCCACGCAGAGCATACACATGCGACCCTATAGACTTTGTAATGGCAACCGAAGGGGCAATCGAATATATAAAAAAACTGGATATCTGTTTGTGATGCATTGTATAATGCATAAATCTGAATATATTCTGTGATGTACTTAAGCCATACGCTAAATAAAAAAAATAAATTTCTTGGTTTTATTTTGGTACTTTTTTTTGATAAGACATATGGAGATGATTCTTTTACGGAATTGTTGAGACAACCTGAAACTTTGTCGTTGTATTAATAATATGTATCGTTTGTTTTACCCATGTACACCCTGCATATGTACTGGTTTAAATGCAGTTCTATATAACTCTTCAGAGCAGCAGTAGATAGAGTAAAGCTAGTGATGATGATATCCAACCTCCGTTTAGGAGACGGCACTTAAAGAAGAAGACCCTGTAGGTATATGGGTTAAAAGTTGACATAATGTGATACATACATACATAATGAGAAAAGTTGACATACACCTTGTATAATGAACATGAAATGAAAATGAACAAAATTCAATCAACGGTTCAGAAGAAAAATATACTTAGTTCGTAACTTTTGTTGATTTAAGTATACATATTATATTTGCCTCAATACCTATAGCTTACAATCCAAACTTATCCGTCTGTCTCATGCATCATTATTTCAAAACTACTTATTGATATTCAATTCTAACCGTCCAACCTGCTTAGTTTCGAGTGTGAAAGGCGTTAGAAAATTGATAACAATCGAAATATTCATCCAACACCGGAAAATAAGAAGCCGGTGTCACACGTCAAGATCTCACTTCTGTGGAAACAGATGTGCCTCGAATATACACACATACAGCCAAGTGAAACACCTAGGGGATGGATGGATCTAGCAGCCGAAATTAAAATGCGCTGTCAAGGCATATCACTGGAGGAACACGATGCATTTGATTATTTTTGTAGGGATGTGACTATTTGGTAACGGTTATACGGAACTGGTATTTAGTATGAAGTAAATATAAAACTACCGAAGAATATACTAGAGTGCTATGGTTTTTTGAAGTTATACTTCTTTAGGCGCGATTTCATTAAAAATTGTTAGTGCTACGCGCAGATACGTTAAACGTTCGCTCTGATTGGGCATTCCAATGACATGTCAAAAATTATTCAATATGGCGGGTGTGGTTAAAGAATGTGTTGTTGTCATTTTTATTTATTGTTGTGGTTGTTAAGTTGTATTTAAAAAGTTGTGAGAACAGAGACAAAAGTGAGTTTATAGTTGTATTAATTACATGAAAAAGTTGAAAACATTACGGAAAACCTGATTGAAATTGATGAACCACATACAGGAATTGACGATAAAAAATGGTGGAACCAGATAGGTTATCTGATGTTAACGTTCAGCTCTCAAACAGGAAAAGAAAAAGACGACATCAAATTTCAGAGGATGACTGGCAGTGTAACCAGGCGAAGATTTTACGTGAGCAAGGGAGGGAATATTAATATAGAAAAAAAGAGTGTGTGTACTTTGTACACACGTAAGCACTAATACTTCTATTATTATGATTTCAATTAAACAAATATATTTTAAACAATTTAATTGTATTTTTATTTAAATATTAAACTAATTTTAATACTTAAAATAATACCACAAATTAAAACTAACGTTAATACGTCATTTTTTTACTGAAGCCGTCGCTAAACGTTGCGCGGTAACTATTATTACTCTCAAGCAATAATGTATCACCTTTCCCTCTTAATACATAAATATCTATTATTGATTATACACTATTAGGCCAGGTTTTTTCAACAAGTAATACCTATAGGAACAAATTGTAACTATTTCCTGCGTAGGATCTGGCGGCCATTTTTATATATAAACAATTAACTGTCAAAAAATGACATTTTTCCCTTTTTTTCAAATCAATGGAAAACAGTGAAACTTATGAGTTTTTTAGTACAAATATCTGTGAGGTGAGATTATGGAAAAATCTTTAAAATGACATATTACAAAGTTTGATACTCATTTATTGTTAATATAATTGCGAGAAAAGTCGGAATTGCAAAAAAAATATTTTCGCAATAATTGTTGTAAAAATTAGTGTACAGGTTTAAAATTTTTGTCAAATGAGGGTTCTTTGGTGCTTCATATGTGATAAAAATTTCAAAGCGATTCATTCCATTGTTTAAATTTTATTCGAATTGTTTATCTCAGAGAGCATTTTTTTTACCATAACAGAAGTCAGAAAAAAATGACGTTAGAACCATTCCACAGGTGTCAAATGGAAGAGCATGAGCTATATTTTCAACTTGATTTAAAGAAAGCGATAAAAAATGCATGTATTAGTAATAAATAATTATGCAAAACTATCGTAAATCTTTCCTTATAAACATTTTGGGTAACTTTTTCCAAAAAAATTAACTTTTTTACCCTGTTTTAAGTGCACAACTACCAACTAATGTTATTTATATCATAAATTGATAAAAAATTGTAATAAATATATATAATTTCTTATATAACAAAATAAAAAGTTTATAAGGAAATATTTATGATACTTTTGCATAATTATTTATTACTAATAAATACATTTTTTATTCACTTTTTTTAAACCAAGTTGAAAACATAGCTCATGCTCTTTAGTTTGACACCTGTGGAATGGTTCTAACGTCATTTTTTTCTGACTTATGTTATTGCAAAAAAAATGCTTTCTGGGATAAACAATTTGAATAAAATTTAAACAATTGAATGAATCACTGTGAAATTTTTATCACATATTAAACACCAAAGAACCCTTATATGACAAAAATTTCAAAGCTGTACACTAATTTTTACAATAGATATTGCGAAATTAATTTTTTTTGCAATTCCGACTTTTTTCGCAATTATATTAACAATAAATGAGTATATCAAACTTTGTAATACGTCATTTTAAAGCTTTTTCCATAATCTCAAAGATATTTGTACTAAGAAAACCATAAGTTTCACTGTTTTCCATTGATTTGGAAAAAAAGGGAAAAATGCCATTTTTTTGACACTTAATTGTTTATAAATAAAAATGGCCGCCAGATCCTACGCAGGAAATAGTTACAATTTGCTCTTATAGGTATAACCTCTCGAAAAAACTCTTCAGTACCCTGGCTGCTCGAGTGTCATGGGAAAAACCTTATTACCCTGGACTATATAATATTAATACATTTCGGTAAGCAATAAAAAGCGACTAACATGATTAACTAGAATAAAGAATTATAGACAGTATTTGTACAGTAACCAAAAACAAGAAAAATATCTCTGACAAGTAATAATGCCTAACTTCTCACTGTACGAGGAACATGGCCATGACGAAAAGTCCTATTATCTAAGTTTTGGTAACGGCGTGACGTTAGAAATATTGAATGACGTAAGCTTATTTTTGTAAATACTAACAAAACTATATTAAGGGCCGGTTGTTCGAACGCTAATCAAGAAGTTGATTATAATCAATCATTTATTGTAATCAATTTTCTTGATGGGAATCAAATCGCGACATGAAAAATACATGTAAAACACTAATCAGTAATTGATTGTAGGTAAAACAGTAATTAAAATATAGCCGCAGCTCTTAAATTATTAAAAATTGCTTATTATTGTTATTGATTTGTAAGTAAAAACAAGAAATTAACATCAGAAAGAGTTTAATTATGTTTTATTTTAAATTAAAACCAAAATAATAAAATAAATCAGTCAACATAACCTCAAAATGCGACATCTGTCAGAAGTACGCTTAATCAAATATAATTGTAATTAAATATTTGATAATGATCAGTTTTGATTAGCGTTCGAACAACCGGCCCTAAGTTTTATATTAAAAGAAAATTGTTTTAGACAATCACTTTAGGGCCGCAAGCAAAAAAATAGCGACATCTAGCGGTATGAGTAGGATAACAAGAGCAATCTAACTTTACATTTATAAAATTGCTTTATTATTGTTTTTATATAAGTGTTTGAACTATTTTTATTTTAATTTAATTTAGCAAAATTAGCTCGTTATTCAAAAATGTATAAAATTAAATTTGAATGTTTACGTCAAATTTTACGTTGTCAAAACGTATTGCAACTCAAGCCGACAGTGGTGCTAGTGGCAACGTACTTCCAGATTTCTGTGGGAGTTGGATGTATTACAGTCAATCGTATTTGTTTTTAATAAACAACAACGTTAATTTGTATACCATATTCCTACATAAATAATTCAGCAATTACATCATAAATAAAACCGAAAGCAGATATGAACTTTTAATATGTAATAAAACGTTGTATACAGGTATCATAATATACATCACGTATCCGCTTAGATAATGAAACATCACATTATTGTACGGTTACGGACCGGAATTAAAATAAAACGACCACCCTGAAATATTTATATATACATAATATATTATATTATCCTCCTCGTCATTCCTTGAGCCCTTATCGAGGAGTGGTGGTACTCTAAATATGGCTCCATGTAGGAATATATATGGCTCCATGTATACAGATGGATGGCTCCATGGAGGAAATTTCCTACCAGAGTCTTCGTTTGGTCAGCCCCTAGTGTTGTAGATCTTCATCTTGTAGGAAAGGCGGAATTCCTTCTACCATTAGTTCCATAGTCTCCGTTCTTCTGGCTATGTAACAGAAGTAATTGAATATTTGCTAGGTTTACTTTTTAATAGCCTGTCTGTTAAATATGAACCACTTCTAGAATTGACAGTTTGGTTCTGTCGACACGCTCAGAATTTTTCTGTAGACCCACATTTCGAAAGCTTATATCTTACTTCTATTGATGAAAACGTTCTATGCTAAATGTAGCCCTTTAAGGGGTTTTTAAATAAATATACCTTTTATAAAGGAATTTTTTCTTTAAATTGATTTGTTTTACTTATTGTTATGAATTGACACATAGCCCAGTTTTATCTAGGATTGACAAAACACTATGTTGAACGTTTTGTTGTGGACTGTGACAATGACCGGTATTTTCGGCTCGCGGACGTTGTTCAAAAAGAAACAGTGGTATTCCCATCACTAATTTTTTGTAAGGGAACAAGCGGCAGACAGTGTTGGTTTGTGAGGGATGAAGGGGGGTGAAGCGAAGGCTTATAGATGGGAAATTAATAAAGCTGTCAGTTATCAGCGGAGCGACGCATCCGTGCAGAACATTTCAATCTGATGAACCGCCGGCGACCGTGGAGCGGTGATGGTTGCAGACGCAAATGGCGCTTCTCGTTATAGTACGGTTATACGATTGAAAAAATTGGATCACATTAACAAGACACACACGAATTTACCGTGGAAATTAAATGAAGAGGTGAAATAAATAAATTAAATCTCTTTCACTGCATTTTCTTGCTATTCTTAGTAGTAGGTAGTCAATTTGTTTCCGTTATTTATTATTTCGTTTTTTAATTACTTATTTGTTCTTATTTTAGAGTATAAAAATATAATTATTAGTGATACATTTTTATTGATTTGTGTTTAATGAAGAGTTACACTCAGGCATCCTCATAATCTTCGATAGGAAATATGTATGGAACCAGGCATTTCTCCTTGGGGAGAGGCTCGAATAATTCGAATTATTCATATCCTCGGTGTCCTATTTGGGAGTTTATTTTAGCAATACTCGTAACTGGAACGTCGATATCCAAGACATCCTACACGGGTTAAGAAAAATAGCTACATAATCAAAGGGTGTAGTATCTGGCAAATTTGGAAACACTTCTTCTAAAACTCTCCTGCATACCTAGAAAAAGTTCATTAGATCAATTACCGAATACAAGGGATGTGTCTATGCATCTCTGATCAATCGTCAGAATAACACCATTTCAGGCTACCAAAAGAAACATCCTGAGGAAATCTATAAGGAAACGTATAGAGTATCCGTAAGTATTAATCCACCCTCTTGCCAATATTATCGCTATATATAGAGGACAAAATAAGTTCCTCTCAGTAAAATATACTGTTTTCAAACCATGCATGAGTAGATAGGCACCTTGACATTCTACTCATGGTTTATGTTGGCTTCTCCAAAATAAAAACAAAAACTCTTAACTTTCTTGCTCACCTTCAATTTCCCCGCTCCACGAGCAGTTCTGCCATTCTTTTACTTGTAATGTCATTGCTCTTCCCTACTCTAGGCTCCCACAATAAAAAAGGGAGCAGCTCCACCTTGAAGAGGCGAAAACCTAAGCGAGGTTTCATAACGTTCAGATCAATTGATTTCTGTTCAGTAACACAAATTTTTAATTCTTGTGGCTTTAGCACAATTAGCATAAATGCAAATTTCAATTTTTGATTTGTTTTTTGGAGCGTATAATTTAACTGTTTTAGTACTACTTATACATGCTTCTGTCTATCTTAGCGGATGTAATGATTCACGTAACATTGGGCACACGTCTCTAATAATGGATTCCATTATTTTCTTCTTGGTATATTTATCGACATCGAGTTTGTAGATTTTTGGCTATCCTCCTATGAATTTATGGTCTTGTTGTAAAACAAGATCTCCATGTTGTGTCATATACATAATTATTGTTACTTTAGTTTTGATATTTATCTTCAAATATTTCTCATTTTAGTTTTCTCTTTCTCACTTAACTTAACTTAACGATTCATTCCTGAATGTAGCTCTCTATTGCTTTCATTCTTCTGCGACCACATAATGAGATAGAGAAAGAACAACCTTATTTCTGATATATTAATCTTAGGTTGAGCTCACAGTTCACGTTCTGCAATTTTTTTTTTCGATTTATTTTTGTATTTTTCCGGGGTTCTTCGATTAGGTTACGTTTAATATGAGTTGGCGTTTAAGCACTCTTCTACTCAACCTAAAAGGTTGTATACAGCGTGTCCCCGAAAATAGTGCGTTCCTTTAAGGTATGGATATAGTACCCAATGGAGAACAAAAAAGTCCTATAACATTTTTTTCTAAAGTTAACCGTTTCCAAAAAAATACATTTTTCTCCATATAAACTTTTATTTTCATAAAATTAACTAATCTGACATCTAACATCACTGTACAAGAACTCTTTGTGACTTAGGTTATTGACACCACAAATGTAGGTCACACAGGTAGACACCTGCAAAATAATTATACCACCTTATGTGTGAAAATCAAACAAAACAAGAATTTGTTTAATAATAAAGGCAGTTTTTGTTTTTATTCGATTCAGAGTTGGATCACCATCTCCATATAGCTATTTCCCCATCCCATGCATCTTCAGTGAAGCTATGTAGTCACAACTCTGAAGCGAATATTAACAACCCTACCTATTTAAGGGAAACCATCGCGATACAATGATTCCACCTTTTGAGACGCAATCTAGCGACATCTCTCGCAATACGGGGAAAACAACGAAAAGCCCTAGATACAAAGTTTACTACTTTTTAAACAATTAGAAAAATTGAAATAAAAATATAATAAACAATATTTTAAATCCAAGACTTTTCGTTAATAAAATGCTTTGTGACTGCATCCTGTATCTCTGGCTTTTACAATATATAAGCACAAGAGACGACGAAAATAGGAGAAAGCAAATAGAGGACACTTTGGCCACGCATTTACCTTCTCTCCGTCTAGGAAAAGGACCGAAAGACAGTTTCTAAATACTCAAATCTGAGTAAAAATGAAAAATAATAAAGGCAGTTTTTGTTTTTATTCGATTCAGAGTTGGACCACCATCTCCACGTAGCTATTTCAGCATCCCACGCATCTTCAGTGAAGCTATGCAGTCACAACTCTGAAGCGAATATTAACAACCCTGCCTATTTAAGGGAATTGGTTTTTTTGTTGAGGAGGAAGACAGGGTTTAATGTAAATACTAAAGGCCCCCATGGGGCAACTACTTTTGAATTGTGACTGTGTATATCTTTAGATTTTGTATACATAGTTATCAGATTTCAATTTGCATACCAAAAGGTATTTTCGTTTTTTTGGCCAAACGGTTGAGTTTAGAAAAAAATGTTATAAGACTTTTTTGCTCTACATGGTGCCTTCTACCTAGACCTTTAAGGAACGCACTATTTTCGGGGACATTCTGTATATATACTATATTGTGGTTCATCCCTAGATTAAAGTTGGCATTTCAGCCCAGCCTTTTTATCAAAAGTCTATTATGCCTTTGGTGACACTTCTACGAAGTCGCAGCAGACTAGTTGATAATGCTCTATTGTATTAAGCCTTATTATCCGAACTTGGGCAATTGCACAGAAAGTGTTCTCTTTGAGGCGACAATGTCCTGTGAGGAAACCTTAAGACATCCCTTCGGGGAGTAATTGGGAGTAGAAATATGTAGCTACAGAAACCTTAAATATAGTGTAAGTGAACAAGCAAATAAAGCATATTATACCACAAGATATCTATGGAGTGTTCTCAAAGAATAAGGATATAATATAAATCAGGAAGTGCGTATATATAGATTATGTATAACACCAACAATGAGATGTACCATAGAAACAAAAACTTCAGGTCATAAGGGGCTTAAGATCAACTGCTGAGACAATACCAAATAAGAAGAGACATAATACCAAATAACCAACCAATAACCAAGATATATCTGTAAAATTCAGAATATTGTTCGATGGGGAAGACAGAGAAGACGGAAGTAAAACGCAGGGAGACATTATAAAAAGTGACGAGTTTTAGCTGGGAGATAACCGTTACAAATAGGACTAAAGGCTTAAGATCTAAGGACAAAGAAGAAGAAGAGGAAAAAGAACAAACGGAACTTCAAGATGTCTTCCTGTCGAAGACAATTATTCTGCAGTGACATCGTTATGTGAGTTTTCAATTTAATTTCTGTCTTTAATATGGTTTACAACCTTCGAAAAAAAAATAAGCTCATATATGATAGTAAGAATAATAAAACAAAATATTTAAACAAATACTAATATACTTTTTCAAACAGCAGGTGTGAGTATTGTATTTTTTGTGTTTTTGAAGTATTTACGATATCTTCAAATGTCTTGAACAACATTTGGAAATTATAGAACCCTTTTGACTGCAGTATCATGTTTAAAATGCAAAACGGGGAGGTTTTTAAAAAACCGGAGCGGTTCGCCAGGTTTGTCGCCCCCTGATCGTATTATCAGCTTGTTTCCATAGCAATTGCTAATCGTAGTGCGCCATGCCACGGATCGCTTCTGCACGGAAGACTGCCAATAAGCGTCGGGAATTGGAGGAGCGCGCGCCGATGTTTTATTTGGCGTCGCGACGCGACCCGGCCGCGGCGTGCCGTTTGTTTTCGTCTTTTGTTTTCGTCGTCTGGAGACTAACTGGATTGATAGGGTTGATGTCAAGGGTGTTCGATGCAAGGGAATTTTGAGGAACATTCCGATTTAGGAATATTTGAACTTGATTTGAGTTTATTTTAATGTTGATTACACAAAAAGGTTAAATTTATAAAATAGTTACTTAGAAATTAAAAAAGAATATATTTTGGACAATAAATGGAGTTGTAAATGTGAAAATAAAGTTAACGGCATATTTTTGCTATTAGTCTACATATTTTTGTTCTCTACAGATATGTTATGAAAAGTATTATTTTTACAAGAATTAGAATACAGTGGAACCCCGATAAGTCGGCACCGGATAACCCGGAAGTCCGGCTAATCCGGACCGATTTTTATCAGACAAATATTTCAACAATAAAAATGCATGTAATATAATATTTGAGAGATAATGGGTATTTGTGTAATTTGAACTACATATACGATAGTAAAAATGACAGGTCCATGTCACCAGCCCCCCCTTTTTCAATTTGAGGGTCAAAAAAAAGCTCATTCGTTTGTATTGTGTTAGTACTGGATTGTATCACCCTTCATTCGTTTGTACTGCCCCCACCCTTTTAAATCTGCCTGGAGGGGCTGGTGACATGCCATCCCCCCCTTTTTCGATTTGAGGGTCAAAAAAAAGTTCATTCGTTTGTATTGCGTTAGTACTGGATTGTATCACCCTTCATTCGTTTGTACTGCCCCCACCCTTTTAAATCTGCCTGGAGGGGCTGGTGACATGCCATCCCCCCCTTTTTCGATTTGAGGGTCAAAAAAAAGTTCATTCGTTTGTATTGCGTTAGTACTGGATTGTATCACCCTTCATTCGTTTGTACTGCCCCCACCCTTTTAAATCTGCCTGGAGGGGCTGGTCACATGCCATCCCCCCCTTTTTCGATCTGGGGGTCCGGGATGGGTATGTTCGTTTGTACTGCGTTAGTATCGGATTGTATCGCCCTAATTTTGTTTGTACTGCCCCCACCCGTCTAGATTGGCCTGGGGGGGCCAGTGACATGCTACCCTCTACTCTGCACTTTTTGCCTTCTGAATGTCGAAAATAGGCTATTTCGTTTGTACTGCGTTAGTACTGGATTGTATCACCCTTCATTCGTTTGTACTGCCTCCACCCTTTTAAATCTGCCTGGAGGGGCTGGTGACATGCCATCCCCCCTTTTTCGATCTGAAGGTCCGGGATGGGTATGTTCGTTTGTACTGCGTTAGTATCGGATTGTATCGTCCTTATTTTGTTTGTACTGCCCCACCCGTCTAGATTGGCCTGGGGGGCCAGCGACATGCTACCCTCTACTCTGCACTCTTTGCCTTCTGAACGTCGAAAATAGGCTATTTCGTTTGTACTGCGTTAGTACTGGATTGTATCACTCATCATTCGTTTGTACTGCCTCCACCCTTTTAAATCTGTCTGGAGGGGCTGGTGACATGCCATCCCCCCTTTTTCGATATGGTGGTCCGGGATGGGTATGTTCGTTTGTACTGCGTTAGTATCGGATTGTATCGCCCTTATTTTGTTTGTACCGCCCCACCCGTCTAGATTGGCCTGGGGGGCCAGTGACATGCTACCCTTCTACATTTAAAACAGGGGAGGATTAATGCTAAGAGTAAGGACACAAAATTAGCCAAAACTATTATAGTAACACCGCGGCTGTAAAATTTGGTAAATTCGTCAAAAATCTAACGAATTACATTTTGAAACTGAAAAACAGGCTTGCAAGCCACTCTCCATGGGGAATGGAAAGTTACACCCTCAGATGGATCTCGGAGTAGTTCTACGCTACCGATTTGAAAAATGGTACATGTATTTGTTGGAGATATTTTGAACACCATTTTCGATCAGAAATCAGAGGAGCTACCTTGCCTTTTCCTACTAGGAAGAAATTTATCCATCCCTTCAATAAATTTTACAGTTTTACACGCTATCGATATGAAAATCAAAGATCTCATGCGGCGCATTCCGAAATGCACTCTTCGTTGTATAATTTCAACCTCTCTGGATAACTGATTAACTGAAACATACATACGGCAGAATTCATTGGAATCGAAAATTATTAAAAGTATTTGGAACATTAAATGAAAAATTCCCACAATCAATGTCTTTCCTACCATCTAATGCGAGAGACCAGATAACAATAATTGCCGTTGCTAAGTTATGGTAATTTGTTTTCTAGAAAGGTTTGTATTGTTCATTTATGACTGCAATGAGATTCAGAATTTCCGTATTCCATTTGCAAAATAAATATAGTGTCAAAAACTTGCTTATACATTTGACGCACTGTCCGTCAACGTGCTAATTGACTACAGATTCAGTGCCAAAACGAGACATTTTTATAGAAAAATATTTGCAAATATATGAAATGCCAAACTGACCTATTAAATAAACAATGACAGTGCAATTTTCGATTTTTTTACTATGGAATTATCGCTGTATGCAGATAAAATTAGGTGACAACTTCAGTAATTATAATTGGCTTATGCTCCTTCTCAAATATGTCCGGAACATTAATAAAAACATTCAAATATTTAAAAATTTCGAAAAACATCGATTTTTTCAACTTTTCAATCGTTTTTAAAACGATTCATTTTGGAACAAAGTCATAGGGAAATAAAATAAAGATAATTGAATTTTTTATAATATACGACTATAAAATACACTTAATAGATTTTGCATAATAATTTTGCAATCTAAATTTTTTTAAAAAAGTTAAAATTTTTTATAAACTTTCTGAACAAAAAGTAGACCATTATTTAGAAGTTTGCTAATTTTTTTACATATAAAGATACGCCCTACCTATCTAATACACTTTACAGAACTTAAGTTGGTTTATTTAATCGGCCTCAGCAATGTTTTAAAATTATACACAATTTTTTGGCTTATAAACAAATACAGTGAGGACGTTTGAGTTAATAAATACGAATAAATTCATTTTTCTGTTATTTATCAAATAAACATTTTTTTCTGTTTTAGGACAACAGTAAAATATATCTCGAATTAACTAAATTAAATACTTTCTTCTGTTTGTCTCAATTAATTAAAAAAAAAAATTGGGCACCCTGTATAAATAATTATGTAATAAATAGAGAATTGAATAATCTTTCAAATAAGCTAGCACACGACCCACATTTTCATTTAAAAAAATCATCGAATACGTCATCACACCCAGATGGATGACGTTATAGGCCAGGGTAATAAGACAAAAATATACCCTGTTCGTGACACTCGAGCAGCCAGGGTACTGAAGGGTTTTTTCGACAGGTAATACCTATAAGAGCAAATTGTAACTATTTCCTGCGTAGGATCTGGCGGCCATTTTTATTTATAAACAATTAACTGTCAAAAATGGCATTTTTCCCTTTCTTTTCAAATCAATGGAAAACAGTGAAACTTATAACTTTTTTTAGTACAAATATCTCTGAGATTATGGAAAACCTTTAAAATGACATATTACAAAGATTGATATACTCATTTATTGTTAACATAATTGCGAAAAAAGATCGGAATTGCAAAAAAAAATATTTTCGCAATAACTGCTGTAAAAATTAGTGTACAGGTTTGAAATTTTTGTCAAATGAGGGTTCTTTGGTGCTTAATATGTGATAAAAATTTCAAAGCAATTCATTCAATTGTTTAAATTTTATTCAAATTTTTTATCCCCGAGAGCATTTTTTTGCAATAACATAAGTCAGAAAAAAATGACGTTAGAACCATTTCACAGGTGTCAAATGAAAGAGCATGAGCTATATTTTCAACTTGGTTTAAAGAAAGCAAATAAAAAATGCATTTATTAGTAATAAATAATTATGCAAAAGTATCGTAAATCTTTCCTTCTAAAGTTTTTGAATACCTTTTTCCAAAAAAATTAACTTTTTTACCCTGTTTTAAGTGCACAACTACCAAGTAATGTTATTTATATCATAATTGATAAAAAATTGTAATAAATATATATAATTTCTTATGTAACAAAATAAAAAGTTTATTAGGAAAGATTTACGATACTTTTGCATAATTATTTATTACTAATAAATGCATTTTTTATTCGCTTTTTTTAAACCATGTTAAAAATATAGCTCATGCTCTTTCATTTGACACCTGTGGAATGGTTCTAACGTCATTTTTTTCTGACTTATGTTATTGCAAAAAAAATGCTCTCTGGGATAAACAATTTGAATAAAATTTAAACAATTGAATAAATCGCTTTGAAATTTGTATCACATATTAAGCACCAAAGAACCCTTATATGATAAAAAATTCCAAAGCTGTACACTAATTTTTACAATAGATATTGCAAAATTAATGTTATAATAATATAAATGTTATTTATATCATAATTGATAAAAAATTGTAATAAATATATATAATTTCTTATATAACAAAATAAAAAGTTTATAAGGAAAGATTTACGATACTTTTGTATAATTATTTATTACTAATAAATGCATTTTTTATTCGCTTCTTTAAAACATGTTGAAAATATAGCTCATGCTCTTTCATTTGACACCTGTGGAATGGTTCTAACGTCATTTTTTTCTGACTTATGTTATTGCAAAAAAGATGCTCTCTGGGATAAACAATTTGAATAAAATTTAAACAATTGAATAAATCGCTTTGAAATTTATATCACATATTAAGCACCAAAGAACCCTTATATGATAAAAAAATTCAAAGCTGTACACTAATTTTTACAATAGATATTGCGAAATTAATTTTTTTTGCAATTCCGACCTTTTTTCGCAATTATATTAACAATAAATGAGCATATCAAACTTTGTAATACGTAATTTTAAAGCTTTTTCCATAATCTCAAAGATATTTGTACTAAAAAACCATAAGGTTCACTGTTTTCCAGTTATTTGAGAAAAAAAGGTAAAAATGCCATTTTTTGACACTTAATTGTTTATAAATAAAATGGCCGCCAGATCCTACGCAGGAAATATTTACAATTTGCTCTTATAGGTATTACCTGTCGAAAAAACGCTTCAGTACCCTGGCTGCTCGAGTGTCAAGGAAAAAACCTTATTACCCTGGACTATTAGTAGTATGATAGATATCCCAAAAATTATAATTTAAATATAAAAATCGACCTGTTTAGGGATTTATCTCCAGAGTTGCCCATTCTCGAGAAAATGAATTTATTCCAACTCAAACGTCCACACTATATTTTTTTATGAGCAAAAAAATTGTTTATATCCTTAAAACAATTCTGAGGCCGCTTAAATAATCCGATTGTAATTTTCTAAAGTGTACTGGATTGGTAAAGTACCTCTCGATATGTAAAAAAATTAGCAAACTTCTAACAGGTCTACTTTTTGTTCAGAAAGTTTTTAAAAAATTTGAACTTTTTCTAAAAAAATTTAGATTGCAAATTTATTATGCAAAATCTATTATGTCGATTTTAATGAAATTTGGTGGACGGATTGAGTACGTTGTAAGAATTTTCTAAGTAAAATACGAAGATTCTAAGTGCAACCAAAGTGGTTGAAAAACATTGAATAAAAAGAGGCTTATTTTGGCCTCTTATTTTGTATTTATTGCTATTTTGCAGAAAGGATAATCATTTAAGATATTTTATACCAGTCGTGTTGTATATCATACAAAATTCAATTATCTTTATTTTATTTCCCTATGACGTTGTTCCAAAATGAATTGTTTTTAAGTTACAAGCAATGAAAGTTGAAAAAAATCGATGTTTTTCGAAATTTTTAAATATTTAAATTTTTTTAATAATGCTCCAAACATATTTGAGAAGGAGCATAAGTCAATTATAATTACTGAAGTTGTCACCTAATTTTATCTGCAAAAATCGGAATGCCACCTCTCACATCCACCTCAAAACAGATCCGCCCTGCTCTATACAGCGATAATTCCATAGTAGAAATCGAAAATTGCAATGTCATTGTTTATTTAATAGGTCAGTTTGGCATTTAATATACTTGCAAATACTTTTCTACAAAAATGTCTCGTTTTGGCACTGAATCTGTAGAGTCAATTAACACGTTGACGGACAGTGCGTCAAATGTATAAGCAAGTTTTTGACACTATATTTATTTTACAAACGAAATACGGAAATTCTGAATCTTATTGCAGTCATAAACGTACAATACAAACCTTTCTAGAAAACAAATTACCACAACATAGCAGCGGCAATTATTGTTATCTGGTCTCTGACATTAGATGGTAAGAAAGATATTGATTGTGGGAATTTTTCATTTAATGTTCCAAATACTTTTAATAGTTTTCGATTCCAATGAATTCTGCCGTATGTATGTTTCAGTTAATCAGTTATCCAGAGAGGTTGAAATTGTACAACGAAGAGTGCATTTAGGAATGCGCCGCATAAGATCTTTGATTTTCATATCGATAGCGTCTGAAACTGTAAAATTTATTGAGGGGATGGATAAATTTCTTCCTAGTAGGAAACGACAAGGTCGCTGCTCTGATTTCTGATTGAAAATGGTGTTCAAAATATCTCCAATAAATACATGTACCATTTTTCAAATCGCTACTACTCCGAGATCCATCTGAGGGGGTAAATTTCCATTCCCCATGGAGAGTGGAGAGTGGCTTGCAAGCCTGTTTTTGAGTTTCAAAATTTAATTCGTTTCATTTTTGACGAATTTACCAAATTTTACACCCGCGGTGTTACTATGTGCAAGGTTTGGCTGATTTTGTGTCCTTACTCCTAGCACTAATCCTTCTCTGTTTTAAATGTAGAAGGGTAGGGGTTCTACAAACAAAATAAGGGCGGTACAATCCAGTACTAACCCAGTACAAACGAAATAGCCTATTTTTGACATTCAGATGGCAAAGAATGCATAGTAGAGGGGTAGCATGTCACTGCCCCCCCAGTCCAATCTAGACGGGTGGGGGCGGTACAAACAAAATAAGGGCGATACCATCCGATACTAACGTAGTACAAACGAACATACCCATCCCGAACCCCCATATCGAAAAATGGGGGGATGGCATGTCACCAGCCCCTCCAGGCAGATTTAAAAGGGTGGAGGCAGTACAAACGAATGAAGGGTGATACAATCCAGTACTAACGCAGTACAAACGAAATAGCCTATTTTCGACATTCACAAGGCAAAAAGTGCAGAGTAGAGGGTAGCATGTCACTGGCCCCCCCAGGCCAATCTAGACGGGTGGGGGCAGTACAAACAAAATTAGGGCGATACAATCCGATACTAACGCAGTACAAACGAACATACCCATCCCGGACCCCCAGATCGAAAAAGGGGGGGATGGCATGTCACCAGCCCCTCCAGGCAGATTTAAAAGGGTGGGGGCAGTACAAACGAATGAAGGGTGATACAATCCAGTACTAACGCAATACAAACGAATGAGCTTTTTTTTGACCCTCAAATCGAAAAAGGGGGGGATGGCATGTCACCAGCCCCTCCAGACAGATTTAAAAGAGTGGAGGCAGTACAAACGAATGAAGGGTGATACAATCCAGTACTAACGCAATACAAACGAATGAGCTTTTTTTTTACCCTCAAATCGAAAAAGGGGGGGCTGGTGACATGGACCTAAAAATGACTCATGGCACACGACGTTCATTGTCGTGTTATCGGAAATAACAGGAAACTGTATTATCCTTTATTTGGATGCCTCAGAAGTCAAACGGTATAAGTCATATTCTCCCTAAAAATGACTTAGGAGATATAACACTTATTATTATACAGTGCTAGTCAAAAGTCCGTACCCCCCTCTTATCTTGTGAACGGTTATACCTATAATAGTGAAATTTGGAGGGAGGAAATAAACGGACGTAAGCTTCTTAACTAGTCATGACAGGTGACGTAATAGTGACAGATGACGTTACAGAGCCACTGTGACCGATAATTTTAAATGGGACCTTATGGCAAGTGATACCTCGTTTGAAAGGTATTAAAAATTCCTATTCAGTCATACTAATTTTTTTGGGTTTAAGTTGATTTTGATTTTTGTGAATAAATTAAATAAATACAGTATTGTAGATTCGCTTTTAATTTATAAAAATTCAAATGTCCGCCTATGGTTTTTTTGTCAAAAAAGTTGACGTTTTTCAATTCTCTAGTAGTTTTTACGTCAATGTCAACCTTTTTGACAAGTAATCATAGGCGGAATTTTGAATTTTTATTAATTAAATGCGAAACTACAATTTTATATTTATTTCATTTATTCATCAAAATTATTTTAAACTTAAACAAAATTAGTATGACTGAATAGGTATTTGCAATACCTTTCAAACGAGGTGTCACTTGCCATATGGTTCCATTTAAAATTATCTGTCACAGTGGCGCCGTAAGTCATCTGTCACTATTACGTCACCTGTCATAACTAGTTAAGAAGCCTACGTCCGTTTATTTCCTCCCCCCGAATTTCACCACTATCGGTATAACCGTTCAAGAGATACTAGGGGGGTACGGACTTTTGACTAGCACTTTATATACTAATATTATTGTTTCCTTGTTTCTATTTATGAATATGTTACCCATATTATGATAAAAAAAGACAGTTTATTTGTTGTTAATAACTACTTATATTTCTTCAAGTATTGTAAGATATATCTTAGTATCTCATTTTAAACACTTATTGACTTACACCGATTGGCTTCTGAGGCATCGATTTATTTCAAACTGTCTTAGCATTGTTTAAAAAAGACTAAAAAGACTAAAAGACTATTAAAAAATTCTTTTTTAAACAATGGTTCTAGTCTTCACTGTTATTAAATAACATAACATCGTTGCGATTGAGACCGTATTGTGTGTAGTACAGTCGTATTGTTCGTTTCCGTTCTGTAATCGTACTTCAGATGTTTGCGTGTTTTTTTGTCTACGTAATGACAACAAAACGTAAAAATGTTGTAGTGACAATGGAACAGAAACTAGAAGCATTAGGTAAAATTGATAAAGGCGAATCTTTAAAAATAATTGCAGCATCATATGGTGCCGGTACATCTACACTACAGTATCGGATTGGAAGAAAAATAGAACTAAAATCGAAGAATTTTGTTTCAAAATGATAACAAAAGACAGTTTGGACAATCGGTGCAAAGCTAAGAAAGCTTAAAATGAGACTCTCGACGACGCTTTGTATGTGTGGTTTTGTGCGAAACGCGAACGTGGTTTACCTATGTCTGGACTAATTATTCAAGAATCAGCACTCAAGCTGAATAAAATGTTGCCTGATTGTGAACCAAATTTCACTGCGAATCAAGGTTTGCTGGATAGATGGAAAAAACGTCATGGAATACGCCAACTATTTGTAAGTATACCGTATTTTATTAATTTTTACCATTTTCTCCGGCTAACCCGGATTTTCGATAACCCGGATCGGCCGCGGTCCCGATTAATCCGAGTTAACGAGGTTCCACTGTATATATGTATTATAATAAATTACCCTAATTCTTAGCGATGTTTAAGTAATAGGTGTAATAGTGCTACAGCCGAAACCTGATTCTTTAACAGATGCACATAAGGTCTATGATGATTTACTAGGAACTTGTGAGGCTTTGATCAACACGACTGGTTTGTTGGAAAATATGATAGGTACTAAAATCGGAGTCAAGAAGTGGTGTTGGTCAATATTCACACAATTGATTGATATAGCATTAGTACATTCACGCTAATCTAAAAAACGAGTCAATAGTCAAATATTACTTGATTGGCTAATCATTCGTTCATGGCTAATCTAACAAACAAGTCAAATATTACTTGATTGGACTTTCATACACTCAAAAAAATTTCGTTCGTAATATTGATTAACAGTGATTACTGAATAGTTTTTCGTTGTCACAACAATTTAATTTGTTGTTTCAACGAACCTTTAGACATTGACGAATGTATTTGGTTATTGTCACAATGATTGAATAATAATTGTGAGAATAACTAGAGTACATTAATCAATAACACTCAATTTATTCAGCCAATAACTTAGTTTCGCATATTTAATAAATACTGTTAATTCTGGCAGCAACTCACGTTCTTGATTTCGTAGATGACAAGCAATTACCTTGGTTTATTGTGACAACGTACAGATTTCATTAAACAATGTACAAATGTTGTTAATATAGAGTAATATATGATTATTGAATAGATGTAAATTGATTGTTGTGACAACGAATGCATTAATCAATCTACTACTGCATTTAATTCCCACAACCAATGCGTTCATTGTGACAATAATCGTAGTTGTTGAGACAATAAATATTTTGCTTGACCATTTGAAAGTTAACGGCTTTTCCTTATCGTGATACCCCTAACTTCTCTGTGTTACCGAAGTGCCGAATAATAATTGCATTTCGTTTTCAAGTGTAGTCCGTAGTAGAAGGAAGTTTTTGTGTGTCTATTATCGTGAAATTTCGGTCGAATTCTTTTTAAATGTATCCATTTTTTCGAATCTTGAGAAAACTAATTATTATTTTTGAAAATTTAAATGTAAAATAAAATATTACCGTATTATCGAGGATCTGAAGTCCCTGAGAACCTCTATAATGATTATTTGAATAAGTCACAGGGGTGAAAAAGAGAAAATTTAGTGCTTTTTAATTTCAAATAGGCATACCATTCAACAGAAACTTTTCAAAAAGTATTAGTTTTCTCAGAATTCCAAAAAATATGAATGCGCTTAAAAAGAATTCTATCAAAATTTTGCAGATGCTCTCTCAAAAAGGATTAAAGTGTTATACATTTTTGGAATCACTATTTCAAACGCTTTTAAATAAGCTGTCACATGACGGACTTTCCCATTAAAAAAAATCAAAGTTACGCCGCGCCTGTCACCTGAAGAGGGATCGTGTAAAGTTCGAAACATTGATGTTATAATATACTTTGATTATTTTAAAAATCGACCTGTCCGAGCGTTTTGCTTATGTGCTAAAAATAAATAAGTTAATAAGGGGGTGGGGGAGTGTAACACTTATTCCAGTACACTGTATAAGTGAAATGATATGAAAAATCACACAGTGTAATGTCCTTTAGGTTAAGGACAAAAAAGGAGGATTTAAAAAATTTTTATTAATCAATTAATACAGTATTTCTCATGATCATCTTTCAGTGCGTCACAGTTTTTCGATTTCTTTCTAACGCATTAAATTGTATGTGACAGAAAAAAGGCACGTCGGTGATTACATTTCGTCGGTGACATTTTTATAACGTTTATTCTAGTTATTCTAGTTGTCGATAGATGGCGCCATAATAAAAAAATAATTATTTTTTAATTAGATAATAATATTACAAATATAATCTGTATAATTTGTAAGACTATACAAATCAAAGAAAATACCATTTTATAAATGCAAGAAACACATTTGGTTTGTTTTTATTTCAAATTGAAAATAAAATATGACAACTGTCAGATTTAACTAAAATGTCATGTTAGAATAAATGTCATAAATGTTTATTATCACGGACTTACCCTTTTTCCTATCATTTGTTACGCACAGAAAAATGATCATGAAAAGGACAATATCATACATTGAGCTATTGCATTCAGTAATTATTAATATAAAATACGTTCATAGTAGGAATGAACGGAATTAATTGTAACAATAAACGGAAATAATTGTAGAAATAAACGAAATACGTTAGGAGAAATAACACAGTTATTGACACAACAAATAGTCTTCGTTGGTCAATTAACGACGTTGTTGTTTCAATAAATAGTGTTCGTTGACTCAGTGAACAGAGTTCGTAATATCAATAAATAGTGTTCGTTGACTCAGTGAACAGAGTTCGTAATACCAATAAAGTGATATTATGAAAATAATGAATTGATGAACATCGTTTTGTTGTCCCAATAAAACCAAGAATTGGACAAATTTTAAGTATTGCGATTGTTGTCTGAATTAACATTTTTATTGATATTACGTACCTTTTTCGTTGAGTGTAGATCTGTGGCAGTTCCGTACCTAAAATTGACTAGTAGGAAGACCGAGTACCTGCATTAGCATCAAAAGTTTTTATTGATGTAAGATTAGATGTGAAAGGGCACTCCATGAAAAAACATGAAAAGTAGAGGATCATGTCAGGGAGAAAATTGTAAAGCCTAAGACTCAGTAAGTCAGACGATTATAACGTACCAAACCGAACTTGTATAGATGTGTGAACAAGTGTATGTCTAATAATGCTTCTACTTCTTCTTTTTTCTCTTTATAAGCAATTTTGCTTTTCCATTTTCGGATTGATACCTCTATGAAAGGTTGTCACTCCAACTTATGCGCTCTCGTCAGATACCTACTTCTTCTAGCGATTGGTGATTTATCTCTTGTTATTTAGGTCACACAGGTCTCCCCATTCTACTTATGTTGTTATTCCATTCTTTTTTCTGTTTGGTGTACATTCGTTTGTAGACTGTATGTTACATTTTCTTCTAATGCCTTCACTCCTTTTTGATCTCTCAGCATATTTCCTGAAATTCTTCTCAGTACTATCATCTGTGCCGCTTATAGTAGCCTTTTTGTTGTGGCTTTGTTGAGTGTTGTTTCTGATGAAGATGTCATAATAGGTTTTACGATCACTTTATAAACTCTTTACTTTATTTCAGTGTTAATATGCCGATTTCGCCATATAGTGTTAAATATAGGCATCCTGCGAGACTATTTTCTTTTTGTACATGATCTCTCATTTCTTTGTCCAGGTCTTCAGCTGAATAGTATAATTCCAATGTATTTTAATTCAAGTACTTGTACAATACTGATGCAATCGATTTCTATTTGTGTAATAATTGCGTCTGTAATAATAATAATAATAAATTAATTTTGTAGTTAAGATTGTACTAGCCATACCTTAACCCAATAGAATATGTTGAAAAAAATCATTTTGATTTATCTTCTTCTTCGGTTCGCCTTTTTACAATAGACCTGCAGTTTGCTTAATATCATTGTTCCATGTCACTTTGAGTAGACCTCTTGATCTTTTTGCAATATATGCTCCTAGCCCATGTGGTGAGACCGCCCCCGTCTGAAAAGCATTTCTAATTCGGTTTCTCTGCGTAGTCCTGTCGCCAGGGGGGGTACAACGGCCTCGTTAATTCAGATGGACTTACTCAAGTTTTTTTTATGTATTTTGACCCGTAGAACACGAATTTTTTGGGTAACAGTTGATCCGGATGTCGATAAGATTGTTATAGACCAAGAACTTGAGGAATCAAATAACAGCGATTTTTGGCAAAACAAAACACTATTTTGTATTTTTTGGGCCGTTTTAAGTAAAAAATATTTCTACAAGTTTTTTCGTAGGATGCACAGTTTTCGAGATAAACGCGGTTGAACTTTAAAAAAATCGAAAAATTGCAATTTTTGAACCCGAATAACTTTTGATTAAAAAATAAAATAGCAAGTCTGCTTACCGCATTTAAAAGTTTAAGTCAAATTATATCGGTTTTGATTATTTCCATTGGTAAAAATTTATTTTTTTATTGTTTAACAAAGCTATAAACACGTAGGGTTTCCCGTGCTTTTACATGTGTTTTAACGCATGTAACGTAGAAATAGTCTTGATTGCACTAGTACCTATTCTACCTACTCGTTCGATTTTAAATGAGAAATCATAGAAACATCACTCACGCACTAGTTGTTTGTAGCTTTGTTTAACAATAACACAATAAATTTTTAGCAATGCAAATAATCAAAACCGACATAATTTGACTTGAACTTTCAAAGGCGCTAAGCAGAATTGCTATTTTATTTTTTAATCAAAAGTTATTCGGGTTTAAAAATTGCAGTTTTTCGATTTTTTGAAAGTTCAACCGCGTTTATCTCGAAAACTGTGCATCCTACTAAAAAACTTGTAGAAATATTTTTTGCTTAAAATGACCCAAAAAATACAAAATATTGTTTTGTTTTGCCAAAAATCGCTGTTATTTGATTCCTCAAGTTCTTGGTCTATAACAATCTTATCGACATCCGGATCAACTGTTACCCAAAAAATTCGTGTTCTACGGGTCAAAATACATAAAAAAAACTTGGGTAAGTCCATCTGAATTAACGAGGCCGTTGTACCCCCCCTGGCGACAGGACTAGCGGATTCATATTCAAAATTGTCCCCTTTAAACAAATCTGAAGGGTGCGTACGGAATTTTTGGGCAGAAATTGTTTAAACAATTTTTTAAACAAATACATAAGATCACCTTTTATAGCTCCAAAAAATATATTTTTAGGTTTTTTGGGTAATTCTAAACAAGAAAGGTATCTTGTGATTTTTCTCAAAAATTGACAGTTTTCGAGTTATATGCGATTTAAAATCTAAGAAATGCGAAAATACGCATTTTCGAGGCTTAAAAACTCATTTTTAGATTAGTATTTTTAAGGGTACCAATGACTTGGATTATAGTTTAAACATTACTTTTCAAGATTCCGAAGAGTGATCGGGTCTAACTTCAATTTAGACAATAATTTTTTAATTGTTAATTATACATGTCTATCTATACAAAAATCTCCTATTTTCCTCCGAAAAATATTTTTTCTAGATTCTTTGGGACATTGTAAATAAAATAAGTTTCTTGACATTGTTCTTAAATGTTACTAAGTAGTTTTAAAGTTAGAAGCGATTTAAAATGCGAAAATGTGTCTTTTTTTTGTTATTTATCGGATCTTAAATCGCTTATAACTTTAAAACTATTAACTTTTGAGAAAAATTCCAAGAAACTTATTTTATTTAGTATATCCCAAAGAATCAAAAAAATATTTTTTGGAGGAAAATAGGAGATTTTTGCAAATAGTGCGCGCCGCACCGGCAAAAAACCGGATGGACACGCATAATTAACAATTAAAAAACTATGGTCTAAATTGAAGTTCGACCCGATCATTCTTCGGAATCTTGAAAAGTAATGTTTAAACTTTAATCCAAGTTATTGGGACCCTTAAAAATACTAATTTAAATATGAGTTTTTATGCCTCAAAAATGCGTATTTTCGCATTTTTTAGATTTTAAATCGACTATAACTCGAAAACTGTCAATTTTTGAGAAAAATCACAAGATACCTTTCTTGTTTAGAATGACCCAAAAAACCTAAAAATATATTTTTTGGAGCAATAAAAGGTGATCTTATGTATTTGTTTAAAAAAATTGTTTAAACAATTTCTGCCCAAAAATTCCGTCCGGCACCCTTACCGAGAAGAGAAACCGAATTATAAATGTTTTTCAGACGAGAGCGGTCTCACTACATGGACTATCCATAACATCCTATTTCTTGTTCCATTTTCCATCTTAATTACAATTTTAGAGCATTTTTGACGACGTCTGTTGTTTTGGTCTTGGAGTGTATTCATGAACTTATTTCTATGTCTCAAAGATATACCAAGAAATTATCTTTCCATTGCTCTTTTATTCTAAGTTGATACTGGTGCATATCCTTGTCTGGACCCCTTTGATAAGGAGGAAAACACATACATTGAGCACCTTCGATCTTATGATTACGATCCCATTTCAAAGATATGCTTTGATTTTTTAGAATGTTATGAAGTCCTCAAGCACAACCTATCCCATTATGAGAATTTAATTTAAATATTGTGACAAATCTGACAATTTTTTATGCTGAACATTAACAAAATATGTATTATGCTTTTTATTTTTCGTCTTCGACTTGATAAACATTTCAGATTCCCATCATTCATTATTACGTGACATCTCATATAAAATTCAAATCACACAAATAATGTTTCTGTAAGGCGATGAAGAAGTAGTTTCTTGTATTAGCAATAACTTGTAATTAGAGATTCTTCCGTCCACGTGCAGGGGCATCGCACTGGGAGGGGAAGGAGGTTATTATCCGGAAGGGATTCGTGTACCTCGGACATACGTGAACGACATATTGATTAATCAGCTGGACTGACCAACATCAGGAAATGACAAATGCCGTTTCCGAATTGACAGATTGCATAATAATCACTGGTAGTTCAAAGACATTAATAGGCCAGTATTGTGATTAAATCCGATGGTTATCATTTGCAGTGATGTATGTAGGTTATATATAATACCACGATTATGGAATATCACAGGATCATTATAATATCGAGTAAGTATCCAATAATAGGTAAAAACAATCACAATAAATATATAAACGTAGAAAATATTTAAAGTAAATTTTCATTGTATAACGGGCGTACGAATCAAACTGTGTTTTTTTTTCTCAAAGTTCGCATCACCCTGTGGAATGTTCTAGCTTTTATAAAATACTAAAATTAAAACTAACATCATGTTTTCTCAACATTCTGTTTTTTGATTCATTTGCTTATGTTGGACCATAAAAAAATTAGGTACTTTAACAACTAACTATGTTTTTCATCAATGTAGGGTGTTTCTAAATAAGTATGGCAACAATTAAGGGATTATTTCGTTACTACGCAAAAACGAACGTTCAGTGACATTAATGATAATTAATGTTTTACAACTTGTCACAGAGAACACCAAAAAACAGGTTTATCAAATATTCAGGTGAAGATATCAACAAAATATTAGTTAAAATGATTTAAAAAGACAGTTTAATTCATGAAATAATCTCAGCGAATTGCACTCGATCTCTAAAATTATTATCGACTCGTTGCCCTCGTGACACTTTAATTTAAAACCTGTAATTTAAATCTGTCAAAATGTCACTCGGGAAACAAATCGATAATTTTAAAGTTCTCGTGCAATTACTACTGATAATTCTGCATGAAAAAATAAAGACAGTTTGTTTTATAATCGTACATTCGCAAATGCTTCGTTCCTGAGATAGGGGGTGTTAGAATTTTTTTTACAAACTGACGATTTATTGTTTGTTTTAAAACCGGTTAATATACAGGGTGAGGCAAATAAAGGACCTATTAGAAATATCTCGAGAACTAAAGGCAACAGAATCATGAAAATTGGAATGTAGGGGTTTTGAAGGATAATCTATTAAATGAAATTATTTTCATCTCTTTGCAACTTCCGGTTATACCGGAAGTTGCTTATAACTTCGTTTTTTTAAATGGGACATCCTGTATATTTTTACATTTTTGTATTCTTTTCGATGTCTTCTTTCTTAAAATATGAGGTTTTGTAATGTTATACAGGGTATTTTAAAAGATAATTACGTTTTTGTATTAATTTCGTAGCAACATTCACACCTTGTAGAACTGTAGTAGTTTGACATATAAAACTCTACTTGCGTCAAAATGATTTTTGATATAGTCTAATATTGTTAAGAATCATTAGTATAGCTAAATTTTTAATTTTAGTATACAGGGTTGGTCGGAACTCGGAATGAATATTTTCTGAGTTTTCTTAAATGGAACACCCTGTATTTTAGTATTGTAATGAAATGATATTTTATGGTACTTTTTTATTTCTTAAGCATTCCCTATACCTAACTGCTTTAATTTGTGCCTAATTATTAATCGCACCAACAATCTTAACTACGTAGGTATTTTGATAGCTAAACCATTATTGGTAATTTTAAGGATCAGTCTTGATTAATATGTATTTGTTTCTGAAAAATTATTTGTGATTGAATTTTTTCACGGCCAACCTAATAAAATTTTACTTATTTTTTGTTGCAATTAATGTTTAGCTTGAATCACCAATAACTCACAAATTAAAGCAATAAGGTATAGGGAATACTTATAAAATAAAAAAGTACCATGAAATATCATTTCATTACAATACTAAAATACAGGGTGTTCCATTTAAGAAAACTCAAAAAATATTCATTCCGTGTTTCGACCAACCCTGTATACTAAAATTTCAAAATTAGCTATAATAATGATTCTTAACAATAGTAGACTATATTTATTAAAAATCACTTGAACGTAAGCAGAGTTTTTAATGTCAAACTGTTACAATTCTACAGGGTGTGAATATTGCTACGAAATTAATAAAAAAACGTAAATATCTTTTAAAATACCCTGTATAATATTATAAACCCTCATATTTTAAGAAAGAAGTTATTGAGGAGAATCCAAAAATGTAAAAATTTACAGGGTGTTCCATTAAAAAAAACGAAGTGATAAGCAACTTCTGGTAAAACCGGAAGTTGCAAAAAGAGATGAAAATATTTTCATTTAATAGATCATCCTTCAAAACCTCTACATTCCAATTTTCATGATTCTGTTGCCTTTAGTTCTCGAGATATTTCTAATAGGCCAGTTATCTGCCTCACCCTATATACAAATGAAATTTGGTGAGCTTTAAGACGTAGTTATTGCACATTTTTTGATATACAATTAAGAATTTAATATTCACCATTGGCGCGCACACGGGTAATATGACCGATCATATTCACAAATTTGAATTCGCAGACGACATAGTTTTGTTCTCTGACAACCTCAAGGAGATATGTACATAATGTACAATGCTACATGAACTTCATTTAGTGTGTGCTAGTGTGGGTAAAGTAAACATCTCCATAACAAAATTCATGACAAATCTAGTACCAAGCGGAAATATCAATATTGGAGACAACGAAGTAGAGCTGGTGGAAAAATACATATACCTTGGACACGAAATAAAGATCACAAGAGACAACCCCAACCATGCGAACTACGAAGAAGAATAAACCTAGCATGGACAGCCTATGGTAAACTCAAAGACATCTTTAAAAGCGATAAACCAAGTTTTTTAAAACGTGAAACATTTGAGCAATGTGTGTTACCTGTGATGACCTATGGTGCGGAAACTTTGACATTGGCAACTACAACTTATAAAACGCTGCAAATAGCTCAGAGGAAAATAAAAAAGTCAATGCTGAGTACACCCATACCTCGCTATACGGCCGCTCTGTATACGGCATTTCGCTATACCGGCTCTGGTCAATTACGGCACGGTTTCGATTTACGGCCTAAAATGTTTCGCTATAACGGCCCCATGTTGTCATTCTCAAGCAAACGCAATCTCGATGCACACTCTTTTCTATTTCCACTTGTTTATGCATAATTTGAAAATAATATGAGATGAGGCCGCATCTAAGCAATATCTTAACATTTTAAATGGAATTATAGAAAAAGGTGGTTATAAACTTGAACAAGTGTTTAACGTAGAAAAAACAGGACTTGTTGGAAGCAAATGCCTGATCGCACATTTCAAAAACCGAAAAATCTGCGCCTGGTGCAAATGCCACTGGTGATTTTAAGCTAAAACCACTTCTAATTTGTCCAAAAATCCAAGGCCTATTACAGGACTAAATAAAAATCATTTACCCGTTATATGGAGATACAACAAGAAAGTTTGGAGTTTGTAGATTATTTTTGGTATCTATTATTATTTTATATACCAGTGTATGTGCTTTTTTATGTATTTTTGATTTAAATAAAATAAACAGATAAAATGCATTTTTAACGGTAAACCATGTAACATATTTAACAAATTTGGAACCAATCCCATTAAATTTTTATGAATTTGTATTAGAATAATTGATTCGTTATACGGCATTTCGCTTTGCGGCCATGTTTCGTGGAACGTATCTAGGCCGTAAAGCGAGGTATGGGTGTATATCGCTTTGTGACCCGAGTTCGAAATGAAGACTTAAGACGAAGAACAGGAGTTACTGATGTAATTTCCCGAATTGCCACACTGATATAGAACTGGGTCGAACACGTTGCCCAAATTAGTGATGAAAGGTGGACGAAGAGATTACTTGAGTGGAGGCCGAGATTAGACAACAGAAGTAGAAAAAGACTCCCTACTCGTTGGATTGACGATCTCAAGAAAATGTCAAAAAATTGGATGCAAAGTGCTCAAATAAAGCACAACGGACAAAAATGAGGGAGGCCTATGTCCAGCAGTGGACGCAAAGGACTCAATGATGATGAATATAGATAAGAACCTAATCACATGAAATTATTTAAGAAAATCGCTAAAAGTGTCAATGAAAACTAAATTTATTGGGGATATCAGGTAGAAACAACACAAAAAAAGAACAATTGAAGGGTGAAGGGAAAAAACAGGGAATGTCACATTTTGTGAGAAATTGAGATATTGACATTTTCTAACAGATATTTTATGTATTTACTATTTACAGTAGACTGGTAGATAATAACTTGAACCGTCCGATAAATATGCCTATTTAAAATAGTACTGCGAAGGAAAAAACTGGAAATGTCCACGCGTGAAAGATAAAAACAAGGAGAGTCCACTTGAACAAAAACAAAAATTAACTACGTTTTTATTGCGAGTTTAATTGTTTAGTTTCCTTTGTTTATGTTTGTTAGAAAGTTCTTCTTCTTCTTAGGGTGCCAGTCCATCCGAACGTTGGTGATCATTCTGGCTATTATGAATTTGTTGGTTGCTATACGGAATAGTTGTGTTAAGATCTTTCTATACCATACTCTCATGTTAGCAAGGCAGAATATTCTTCTTCGTTCTGGGCCTTTTTTCTTCAATTTACCTTGTAAACTGCATTGGAGTAGCTCGTATCTGCCTTGATTTCTCAAGTCCTAAATACGGCCCTTCACGATGTTAATCTCCGATTGTGTTGATCCTCCGTAGCTGTAGTACTTCTTCATTGGTGACTTTGTCTGTGCATGGTATCTTCAGAATCCCTCTGTACAGCCATAGCTTAAAAGCCTGAAGTGTTAGAAACGGCACGTTTTAAAGCATTAAAGTGTTTTAAAGTATTCATGTCAATACATGGCGTAACAGGGCAAAATTGATCACTTACAAAAAAATTTAAAAGCTACAGGAACTTCTGGACAAGACAAACGTGGTGGTAAGCATGGTTCCCAGCATAGAAAGTTGCATCCAGAATCGCGTGAAGCAGTATATAACCACATAAAGTCTTTTAAAACTAGAATATCCTATTACAGTTTACACGAAACTAAGAAAAAGTATTTACCAGAGAGTTTGAACATTACAAAAATGCTCAACTCGTTCAAAGAAAGACATCCGAACATTCAAGTTTCTTACGTTACATAATATTATCAGCAAATTTCGTTTGTCCTTTGGTTACCCAAGATCAGACACATGTTCAGCATGTGATGAATTCCAGGCGAAATTAAAATCATTAAATTATGACAAAGGTGCTGCAGAAATTCGCAAATTTATAATTCAATTTGAGTTACACAAACGTAAGACACAGACATTCTATAATTTTAAAAAGGCTGCTCTCAAAAAGTCAAAAAAATCAGGCGACCATTGCATTAAACTATCAAAAAAATGTATTTCCTTTTGTTATAATTTTTATTGCCATTATTATTGTCATAATTTTGTTTTCAGCCTTTCTATCAGCTGGTGCAACTAATGTTTGTAACGTAAAATATAACGTGATGTTTGGACAGTCCTTGTTTTTTTCAGTTTTTATTTGTAGTTAGCTACTATTTAATTTTTTTATCTCTGTTCTTTAAAAATTTGGTTGAAATGTATTTGTGTATTAAATACAATGTACTTTAAGTTTACTAAATAAACATAAATACAATTTCTTCAGTGCAATGGTTTAAAGATATGTAGTCACAAACATTAAATTTCCTATTTTCTCAAAACAAAGATAACGTGACATTCCTTGTTTTTCCCTTAACCCTTCAATTGAGGAATATACGAGAGCCCCGCAATAGACGAGAAAAAAATAATTTGACAACTGTTTGCTTACAGTCGAACAGTTTAATATAGTTCTTAGTGTTTTAAATTATGCAGATTAGGCCTGGATACCGCGTACCAAAAAAAGTTTATTAATAGCAAGTTGAAAATGTGTTAATAGCTTAACGATGTCTTGTCGGACAAACTTTGATGTACGGGAACACTGGAACACGGAAAATTTTAATTGTGGAACAGGTAACAAGTTTCGAACGTCAGACAACGAAAACGTTCCATGTATTTTGTCGGACAGAACTTCCAATTGATTTGTTACCCTTTCATTAAACTCTCATGCAAAAATTAGACTGCTATTTACCAGCAATATATTTCGTGTCATTTGGCATGTTCTACGTGTCGGACTTATTAAAATGCCCAACATATTTGTCGGACAAACATTTCTTCAAAATCCACGAGGAAGATAAAATTGGCTTAAATAAATTAAATAAAATGGTCAGCCACCAAAAAGTTACGGGTAAAAACCCTTTATACTTCTAAAGTTCCTTCACCTTTAGTTGACACTCAATTCTCAATATGTGAGGTTCATCCCTTTCATATTACATCCACGTGGGTTAGAGTCCTGTGTTTTCCTGGGTAATATCTAGGAATATTTGCAACATTCATCGATTTTATTCATAATATGTAGTATCATTTAAGATCTTGTAACTTTTAAAGGGTTTTACCGTAACTTTTTGGTGGCTCACGCATGCATACTATTGGCTTTTTAACACTGATGATGGATTATTTGTTAATCCGAAAAGGTTTTGTTCATGTGATGTAACCCTTATTGGGGTCTTTTAAATATACCTTTTACAAAGGATCCAGTTTTTTTTAAACATTTATTCATATATTATACAAAGTTTGCTATTGAATAAACTTAAAAACAACCTGCTAGTTTTCACAATCATAAACTTGTCAGGATGACATGTTATACAATTAAAACTTCCCCTGTTCCAGTGTTCACATACATCAATGCTTGTCCGACTAGCCACCGTTAAGCTATTAGCAAATTTTCAGCTTGCTATTAATCAACTTCTTTTGGTACGCGCGATCCAGGCCTAGTTGTGTGATTAGCTATTATATAATTAAATACATAATCCCTTACAACTCACTTCTTTTAGTATTTTAACTTTCTTTATTCTAAAGATATAAAAAAAATACCATCGATCTCATAGTAGATAGATTTAGTTCATCAAATTTGACCGCCTTTAATGATTTAATTCGTTGTGACAGAAGTATCAGTGCACTTAACCGTAAATTCTTTTTAAAATCCCCAATCAACAATGATACTCGAAGTTAGTAGCATTAAGTATTTTAACGATGGCTTCGATAAGTACGATTGTACACCGATAAGACTGTCGGTTGTTAACGAGCCTCGTGGACGTCGAGGACCAAAGCCAGCTGCAATTGACCACGCATTTCCACACGAATAACCTCAACTTAAAGTGACGTCTTTAAGAAGTAACACAGTCTAATGAATTGAAGACTCAGCAGAAGGATATTCATGGGATATAAAAATAGGCCAGTCAAATTGATCTGATTGATTCAAACGAATAGGAACGAAAACCTATATTATCAAATGCTTCTTTTTTATGGACTACAAAAAACAACATCCAAATAAAGATTTAGACCAGCATTTCTGTGTTTGATTGACTTAAAGAAAACATTTGGCAGAGTAATGCCTCCTCTACACATCGGATGCATCTGCCGATGTATCATTACGAGCTGACCAAACATCTGTACTGTACACATCTGTAAATCGCTCAGTCTGTGTTAATTCTCGAGAGACGCAATATCTACTTTGAATTCACTGCGAAAACTAATGCGTCGTAGAGGTCAGAGGTCAGATGTGCGGAGAGGCATCGGACGTTCGCACCGAAACCCTTTGATCTATGCTGGAAAAACCGACTACAATCGGATATTTCGCAGACACGTCCGCCGACGTGATAAATAAACAACAAACGATCAAATTACCCCATCTACATATCTGCGGATGCATCGCAGATGCCGGACACGTCTGCCGATGTGTACAGGAGCCATAAGACTCAAAGATGTAATCCAACTGCTGTATAATAGATAAGTCAGACTAAATATCGTAAAAACTATTGAAAACATCTACCAAGACAACAAAATCGAAGTCAGAATAGTTGGAGAAACATAGACAGTGGAATAAGTGCGGCCATCCACGTTCCGGTATACCTGTGCAGGTAAGAGCACATACACACTACGGTAAACCTGAAGATTTTGATTCAGTTGAAAAATTGCAAGCAAAGACGATGCGATCGTTTTAGTCGGTTTGTTAGTAGCTATAGATTACCCTAATTATTTGCGGATGAATGAAGAAACCTACTAAAAATTGTTGTCAATTACAACACCTCTAATACAAAAGAAAGCTATTATGAAACACCTCTAATACTATAATGAAAACTTCTATTTCGCCCCACGAGAGAATGACAGCTACTTTGAGGTTCCTTGCAATGGGACGATGCTTCTCTTTTTTCTCTATCGTGGTATTCTGTATTTTTAACCTGTTACAGACAGAGTTCAGATCTGTAGATTTCAATAAATTCTTGAATAATCTGGCAAAAGAAAAAGAAGCAAAGAATTTAATATGGCAATCTCATCTCAGTAAAACTAACACAATAGTAATCAGCAAAGGATCAAACCAGCTGGGAGACCTGGACAAAGACGTGAAAGATTAGGTATTACAAAAAGCAAATATACTGCCAGGATGCCTTAATAACACTACCTGGCGAAACCAACATAGTAACACTGAAATGTCAAAAATGTACAAAGCCAGTGTAAGATTAATAATAACATTCAGAAACAAGACCCGAAAAAGCCACAACACAAATGAGAGTACCTACTAAGAAAATGACAGGAAATACTCTGAGAGGTCAAAAGACGCGTGAAGGCGTTAGAAGAAAATGTAACTCACAGTGTATAAAGGAATTGACACTAAACAGAAAAAAGAATGGAATAACCACATAATCAGAATTCAGGAGAGCCGTCTGCTCAAATAGCAAGATGAAAATAGAAAAATCGCATAATATAAGTTTGATACATTTTGTTCTTCCTGAGGTTTTGTTCCTCTGGTTTTGTACTTCCCCAGGGTTCCTCTGGCTGACAAAGACAACAAAATCGTCGGAAATCAAATTGACTACATTCTAATAAAGCACAGATATCAAAACTCAATTCAGGCAGTAAAGGCATATCCAGGAGCGGACGTATCTTCTGATCACAGTCTTCTTATTGCTAGGTTTCAACTTCAACTGAAAAAGACGCATAAAAGCCGCAACAACAATAAAGTTAACATACAGAAACTAAAGTCAGAAGTCAACGTAGAACAGCAGTGGCAATTCTTCAAAACCTCTATATTAGAGCCAAGTAAGAAAGTCCTTAGGAAAACAGAATGTAAGAAAGAAGATTGGATGACGGAGAAAATTCTAGAATTGATGAATGAAAGAAGAAAAAACAAAACCATCAATAAGACCCGCTATTAAACAGCTTCAAAACCAAATAAGAAGAAAAATTAGGGAGGCTAAAGAAACCTACTTCTCTGAAAAATACAAAGAAATAATAGAACTGCAAAACAGATATGACAACTTCAACCTACATAAAAAAGTCAAAAAACTAGCCAGAATAGGAAATAGAAGAACCTCAAATATATTGCTCGACAAAAATGGAAATATTATAATTGAGACAGAACGAAAACTACGACGATGGAATGAGTACATCGAGGAACTATTTTATGACCAGAGAGAAGCTAGTACATCCGTAGATAGCTAAACCGGAGATGTGAGCCCAGAGATAACCAAATCAGAGGTTAGTCAGGCAATAGAACCAATAAATCTGCTGGTCCAGATGAATTACCTAGCGAGCTGATAAAGTTGGTCAACGAGAAAAACCTGGACATAATAGTAGAACTGTTCAACGCTATCTATACTACGGGAATCATACCTAGCGAAATGTTGACATCAGCATTTGTGTGTTTGCCAAAGAAAGTGAATGCCACAGAATGCAGTGACTACCGAACCATAAACTTAATGTCATATACCTTGAAAATTCTGCTGAAAATAATTATCCACGCCAGAATACACTCTAAACTGGAGCTGGATATTAGTGACACTCAATATGGGTTCCGCAATGGTATGGGTACCAGAGACGCATTATTCTCCTTCAACGTGCTGACAAAGAGATGTTTGGATGTTAACCGTCCTCTTTACGTCTGTTTTATAGACTACAATAAAGCGTTTGATAAAGTAAAACATGATCGACTAATGGAAATTCTGAAAACTAAAAACCTAGAAGAAAGAGATTTAAGACTAATAACATACCTCTAATTACAATCAGCGAGCAATAGTAAGAACTGAAAAATAAACATCTGAAGAAATGGAAATAAAAAGAGGAGTCAGGTAAGGCTGCATACTATCACCTTTATTATTTAACGCTTATTCTGAAGAAGTAATGCGAGAAATGAGAAAAGATGAAACAGTCGGCATAAGAGTAAATGGAGTCTTAATTAACAACATCACATCTGCAGATGATACAGTAATAATAGCCGATAGTAGACCTGCAAAAACTCATGAGTAAAATAGTAAGGTGTAGTAGGGAGTACGGACTCTCTCTCAATATCAAATAGACGAAGTTTATGAAAATTAGTAAAAACAACGATAATAATAACGAAATCTTGATAGTAGAGGGCCAGCAGGTCGAAAGAGTAAAAAAGTACACTTACCTAGGAACACTTCTAACAAAAAATAATGACTACACTGCAATCAAAGTCAGAATCGAAAATGCACGTTCTAATTTTATGAAAATGAAAAAGGTCCTATTTAGCAAAGATTTAACATTAGCTCTTAAAGTACGCATAACAAAATGTTACGTATACAGTGTACTATACTATGGAGTGGAATCATGGACGTTAAATGTAGAGACAATGAGACGACTTAACGCCTTTGAAATGTGGACCTATAGAAGAATTATGAGGTAGATAGAATTACGAACAACGAAGTACTGAGAAGAATAGGTAAAGAAAAGGAAGTTGAACTTACAATTAAAGAAAGAAAACTACAGTATCTCGGACATGTGATGCGGGGCGAGAAGTATGGCATCCTGCGACTCATAATGCAAGGAAAGATAGATGGCAGAAGAAACATCGGAAGAAGACGAATTTCATGGCTGAAGAACCTGACAGAATGGTTTGGATGCAGCTCAAAACAACTATTTAGAGCTACTGCCTCACAAATTAAAAAAAAGCTATGATGATTGCCAACCTCCGTAGCGGAGATGGCACCTGAAGAAGAAGAAGGGTTCTATTACATATTCCATGTTCTTTAAACAGGAGCCATTTCTCTTACCGTATCCCTGTTTTGTGTTCAAATTTTTGTTTAAGATAATCTTTCCTGTTGGTATATTGTTGCTAAAAAAATAAACAAAAAACGTAATCAACTCCCTCTTATAATTATTTGAAAACGAGAATATCGAGAAAATTAAAACAACGTAAAAATATACAGGGTGTTCCATTAAAAAAAAAGTTTGTTCCACCCTGACCATGGGTGGCTCTGTATATTTTAAATTATTCTCAAAGTAAGTTCCTATCTATGCTCGAATTTTACTTAATACATCATTTTTTCCCTATCTTTTAAGATAAGTAATTAAACTTCGTCGCAATAATGGCGCACCCTGTATGTTCGATATTGCTGTTTTAAAGATTATGTGTAATGTATCCAATTAGGATACCACAAAAGCAGATATATACATGAAGATTTTCTCATTCGCTCTACATTTTTTTACGGTTTTTTAATTCGTTCCCATAAAATTTCAATTGTAACAATTGTTTCGTATAGGCGTACAGTTAAAACCAAATTGAAAAACTGTGTAAAATTATAACTAACACTGATTAACAGTATTCACAGCCTAAAACAATTATTATTCCTACTAGCAACATAGAGAGGGGGCTTTTATGTAGGTAGCAGTCAATTATCAGATAAAAAATTCTATTAAAAAACTTTAATCTTTAAACAAACATTTTCTTATTTAAATTGGTTTTTTCTTTTGTAAGGCCTTGCCTATTAGCATTCTAGTTAAGCTTTGGTGCTGGGAGTAACCACTGTTTTGAAATTGTTAAAATAACACTAACAAGAATATTTTAGCATACTCATGTTTTTTTACTGTAAAAAACTAGAATGTTTAATGTAAAGTAAATGTTATTTATTTATTATTTAAAGTTTCTATTTAAATAAACATAATTAATTATGAACGCATTAAGCAACTAACAAAAAAATGTTTACCTATTTAGCATCATTATTAATAGGTGTACTCGAATAAGTGTAATTAAAAATATATTGAGGTAGAGTTTATAAAAATGTTTTGTTAACCGTTAGTTACAGGATGTTTGCAACAATGTTAGGTAGAATAGAACGTGCAAAACAATTAAAATAATGTTCACTTTTAATTGTCAAGCTAAAAGCTTAGACGCATTTGACCGTTGATTCCATGACTGGTTCTAGTCATCTGATATATCTCGTTTAAAAAAATGAGCTATTCAAATTTACAAATAATGCTAACTGTTAGTTACAAGATATTTGCAACAATGTTAAACAAAACATAGTTTTATTTGCAATAATCTAAATAAACAAAAAGGTTTTCTGCATACATAAAATGTTAATTAGCAATTAACGATAATGCAACACGTAGTCTTAACTGCCATTCTAGAAATCCTCATATTATATTTAATTGCACTTTAAGAAAAACGTAAGTTATACAAATTCTCAAATATTGTCATTATCATAATCACCACTGATGCTCTAGTTTAAAGACTAGACTTTTTCTCCACACCTTCTAGTGATAACCGTTATCAGATTACCACCACAATTTGCAAGGCATATTCACCCACGCCACGTCATCCTTCAATCCTATTGTTCACCTAGTTCTACACCTACTTCTTCCGGGATGCAACATAAGCAATCGACTAAAGGAGCTGGTACGTTATGATCATGTTAGATGTCCTGTCAATCGTCCCATTTTTAAAAGAGATATTACGTCATTTCCACATGACATAGGCTTGTATTTGATACAGATTTCATCGTCGTACATATTATTCATAATTGCTACTAAATGTTTGTCTCATGATCCCTCGTTCAATCATAGATGCTACAAAATGTTTGTCCCACGATCCTTCGTTCAAAGATGAGTGGAAGGTGTTCCTCTGATTTAGAGATGGTCAGTATTTCGAATCCGTATATCTGTTGTAAAAACTTTGAATGACAGTGAAAGATAAAGAAGATGAAAGGAACTTTTTGACAACTTGCTATGTAGGTAACAAGAATGAAACACAAGAATAAGTGAATAGTAATACCCAACTATAATAACACTTGAAAGACAGTAAAGAAACAAATACATAAATTTGAAAAAATAACAGAAGATGAGATAACAAAATCCAAAATAACAAATGAGCAGAGAACAACAGAATCAAGAATCACTGGAGAAATGTTGAAGGACATGTTTAAAAGGGGAGAACATATTAAAAATATGTGACAAAGCCTGGAATTAGGAATGCAGTACCAAAATACTGGGAGATAGAGATGGTATTACCAATTTTTAAAAAGAGTCTCACAATGATCGGGGAATCACTCGTAAAAGGTATAGGTATAGAAGCTTAAATATATGAACAAATCGTAGATAAGAAACTGATATACTTTGTAGAAAAATCTTTGGCAGACTCACAAAATGTATTTCTCAAAAGCAGAAATAGTCAAGATAATAAATAATATATTCATTATAAAATAGACATCTTGCATATTTATCTAGGTTTGGGAAAGGCAATCGATTCAGTGCCAAGATCAAGATTATCTAATAGCCTGCCGAATGTCCAATAAAAGTCTTTACATGAACACCATTAATTAATTTATAAGAAAAAAAAATAAATCCGAACCTTTTAGAACATACAGTGGGTTAAGACAGAGAGGAGGACTAATCAAATTTTCTTTAATCGTCAAATAGATGAAATCGCCGTGACGAGAAGCAAAATCAGCAAAGCAAAGAAAACGAGGAAGACTTGGAATAATGTAATATGCAAAATAATAATCAATAATAGAAAAGTAACATGGAATGAGACAAAACTAATCGCACGGAGGTTAAATAAAAACGTATTTACTAGTAACTAAAAATTTACGAAGCATTTAATTTTTGTGCCTATTATACAAAATCAATGTGGTAGGTATATACCATTTATGTAAACTCTTGTTACTTCGTACAAACATAAGTTATACTTATACAACATGTAATCCGATTTTTATACAATAAAAATATTTCGTGGCTAAGCAATTTTTGCAATAATAGCTATGTAATGACACAGTGTCTTTTTAAACCTACATACACTCTTAACTAATAGCTTTGATTTTAAAACACAACCATACCAGATTTGTTAAAAAAAAGTGTATTTACTTTTCTTGAAAATAGTTATTTATGATATAAGTGTTAAAAGTAAAAACGTTTAAGGCACGCATGTGAAAGTTTGCAGAATGAGCGATAGCGAGTTCTGCAATTCACATGAGTGCCTTAAAAATGTACTTTTTAACACGCATATCATACAATATTTTTTCTACAAACGTAATTACAGGACAATATCTACAAAAACTTTTACTTGAACTTGACTGAAATTCCAATTTTATATTTTTTTGACATTACATCAAAATTGCATATACGGTCAATACGAACTGCAGTGCCTTAAAATTGTTTTTAAAGCACTAGTGCCTTAAAGTATCATTTTTAACGCTCGTATGGAGTGCTAAAAATTGCATTTTTAACACAGTTGTAGAAAAAAAATTAAAGTAATCTTCCTCATATATAATACACTAGTTATGCAAGCGTCTCAAATTCTCGAAGCATTTATAATACGCATTTTTGTGCAAATGAAACACCATGACATCATGGAATAGCTTCTGAGCGATAAATAGAAAAGACAAAAAAAAGCAAACGAGAGAAACAGCGCAGCCCCAGTAATCTCAAAACTATGGAACTATAATAGATCTCATTTGAACGCATATCTGCGAAAATAAAAGAAAGAGTACTGAAAAATAGGAAGAAAACCCGCGATAAAGCTCAGCAAGGACCGAAAAAGAACCATCAAGCTTGATCAGAGCTGTGAGTAAAAGATTTAAGACTTGTTAAAGTAACGTATCGACCCAAAAAATCCTCCGTTGCCAAAGCACTAAAACCTATCTACCAAAATAGATCATTCAATTCACAATGTGTGCAAATCTAATAGGCTTTTTCAACTCGATTTCATACCCACAAGCTGAAACTTAATAATTTTCTGTTATTTCGCGTTTCAAAATCGCATCTAAAACCGAACTTTGTATTACGTTCTTCGTTCTAATTTTGTCCTTATCCTGAAATAGATCACACAAGAGAACACTTTAAGGGTATGGCTCATTAAATTCATAAGGCGATATTCACTGCACGTCTATAGTTCGAACATGATATTCACGTTGTTCTCGTTGAAAACTATCAAAACTTTGAGTAGTACTTAGGATCTTCTTTCGACTTTCCAATCTTTGGTCTGATTTATTGCTTTTATTACCTAACTTCTAAATATCTTTGCTCCATCCAGTTCAAGAGTCTCCTTTACATGACCATCATCCAAAAACAAATTTTTGTTCTCATCTACTAACCTTCCAAGACGCCTTCTTTTGTAAGTACAAGTAAACTCTTCGATCATTTTATGCATGTTAGCTATCGTGCCTTTATTCTAGCTCTTAACAGTTTTATCGTAACCATTTGTCTTTAACCTCTTTTTTACCTCTTTTAACCTCTTTTTTCTGCTGCCAGTTATATCTAGTCTTTTATATCGTTTGGGAATATTTTTACTTGCCCCCCTTTTATCCAAATATTTCTTCTGCTGTAATATTTGTTCTGTGATCCACTCGTTCTTCTTTCTCCGTTTGGAGTAACCAAAATAACTTTTTTCGCACCGTTGTTGCAGGTAGCGTCCCTAAGTTTTCAAATTGTAATTTAATATCATTGATGGTAACTGTTAGTGCTTTCTGTGCTGTATCTTGACTTTTATCTCGGTATTTCTGAGTTGATCCATAAAATAAAAATTTTTATTATTTTATCCACAACGAAGAATTTCCTGTAGCTGGCTGTATACCATTAATTACAAGTAAAAATTTAATAAAAAAAATTTGTCCTGGTAAAAGGTATATTAGTTTAAAAAGCCTCTATAGGGCTACAAACATGTTTTCGCTCTGAAACAAGAGCATCATCAGTGTTACAAGAACATGGTGAGCCACCCAAAAATATAAAGGTAAAAACCTTTTAAAAATAGACTAAAAGTCTTATATATGTATGTATAAACATAGTAAAATCCAAAGGATGGACAAACATTCTATAAATATGGCCTTAGGACAACATAATGTTGCCTAATATGTTGTCAGATATATATGTTGGCAGATATGTTGTCCTAAGGCCATATCCATAGGATTTATATCCATCCTTTGGATTTTACTATGTTGATACATATAAGACTTTTAGTCTATTTTTAAAAGGTTTTTACCTTTGTATTTTTGGGAGGCTCACCATGTTCTTGTAACACTGATGATGCTCTTGTTACAGAGCGAAAACGTTCCGTTTTTATGTTTGTATGTGAATTAATTGAAAAAGAATGTCACAGAATGTTAGTTATACAGTGTGGGCCAAAGAAAACAGTCCACCTCGATATTTGGCAGTATTTATTAGATTTTAAGAAAATGAAGAAACAGGTCGATTTTTGATCTAAGGGGGACACATTTTTACGGTACATACATCTGTCATTTGTCAACCCCCTCCCTTCCACTTCCTCCACCCGTTATTTTAAATAGGGAATAGTGGTCGTGTGCTAGCTCACTTGAAAAGTTATTCAATTCTCTATTCGGAAATACCTTGAATTAAATTAATTGACACAAAAAGAAGAATGTGTGTAATTTATTTAATTCAAAATACATTCTGCTGCTGTCACAAAACAGACAAAAATGTTGTTTGATAAATAAACATTGCTTTTTGCTTAATTTCAATGTTCAAGCTTCTACCCATCTGCCTCTTGCCTCTTGGTAGGTTGAATATTGAATTTAAGCAACAAACAATGTTTATTCATCAAATAAACATTTTTTTCTGTTTTCTGTCAGTAGTAGAATGTATTCTGAGTTAGAAATAAATTACATACATTCTCCTTTTTGTGTTAATTAATTTAATTCAAAATATTTTTTTCTTGGACATCCTGTATAAATAATTATGTCAATGTTAATATTACTGAATAGAGAATTGAATAACCTTTCATATGAGCTAGCACACGACTCCTATTCCCTATTTAAAAATAAGTGGTGGGGAAAATGGAAGGGAGGGGGTTGACAAATGACAGATGTATGTATGTATGTATGTATCGGTTTTAGAACGTCTTTCGACGTTGTCCGATGCCTAACTTCCACGTCCTTCTATCATCCTATTGGCCATCTCTAAGATCCCTTGTACTCATTGCTTTGGTTACAACTTCTTTCCATGTCTTTTTGGGTCTTCCTCGTTTTTTGCGGTTTGGTGGTACCCACTGCATGATCCCTTTGGGCAATCTTGTGTCTTCCATTCTTTGAACATGACCATACCAAATAGACTGTTTCCTCTCAATATCTGTTGTTAAGTAACCATCTATTCCAATTCGTCGTCTTACTTCCTCATTTCGAACTCTTTCCCTACGGGATATACCTAATGATCTTCTAAACACATCCATTTCTACAGCTTCTAATTTTTCCTGTTGTTCTCGGTTATTCTCCAAGTTTCTGCTCCGTAAAGTAGGCTGCTTGCTGCTTTTAATAAATGTTTCATAGATATTGTATTTTCGCTGTATTCCAATTTTGGAGCTCCAAAGTATTCCATTTAGACAGCCAATTGTTCTTCTAGCTTGTGTTGCTAGCAAATGTATGTACCTACCGTAAAAATGTGTCCCATTTAGATCAAAAATCGACCTGTTTCTTCATTTCCTTAAAAACCAATAAATACTGCTAAATATCGAGGTGGACCGTTTTCCTTGGCCCACACTGTATATTTTTATTATTAGTTGCTGTCGTGACCATTACGAAAATTGTTACCCGCAATAGAAAATCTGTGTCAATCCTTGGAATAACAGTTATTCGCCGTACCAATTTCCTGTCTTAAGCACCGTCTTTGTCGGCCCGTCGAATTACACAAATAAAACCAGAGGTAAGCACTTGCGGAATCCATTAAACGATTAAAGTCGCTTTAGCTTATCGGCAATTTATGTCCACACCAACTGTAATCCTCATCCTAGTATCCTCTATCCTTCCGTTTCTCTCTAAATGGAATCAATCACATATGCAATAACACTAAATCTGCATGCCGAAGCCCATGCCGCTAGCAGTCATGCTTCAATGCTAATAGACGTTCTACATGGATCTCAAGAACTACTTCTTCAATCTAGTATCACGTCTTATTGCGGTTATTAAACTTATTTTCAATGGACGGCACAAGGCGGTTCTGGTTTAGTATTGGCGTCAACCTTATATATACACTGAGAAAACGAGCTCAATATATTATATTATGCTTCAGTTAACTAGCTCACACTTTATTTTAAATATATTTTATATAAAGGATACGTCATTAACCGTTGAAAATTGGTCTAAAATGGGGTGTTAAGTGTTTTCAACTTATCCTTTAAACTGCACAAATATGGATATTATTTTTTAATTTAATTTTACTTTTTACAATCTTGAAACTCTACAATCTTAAAAACATGTTTACTTAAAAGATCTATTATATAAATTATCAAAATTAAGACAGATAACAGAATTAATGCAAAGCAACGATACATATAAGATGACAGCAACTATCCTTGAACTGTATTGCAAAAATATCATCCCAGAAACAGGATCCTGTTTTATTTAACCTCTGAAACCTTGATTTTCCTTCTAACAAAAAAAACTAAAAGCTCTACACCCCTCATAAAAAGAATAAAGCTCACAGCTTTCGATAGGAATCAACTTAACATATCGCTAAATATAAATGCAAACTTTCCTCCATGGAAAAACCACCTGTTAACTATTGACTTAACACTGACAATGTATCCCAAATTAACTACAAATCCCACAATAATTACGAGTAAACAAATATTCATGGAAATTTTAGACCACTGTCCTAACTATTTGCAAACCTTTACCGACGCCTCTACTCCCAATGGTCACGCTGCTGCCTACTACTCCAACGAAAATTCTTATAGCATATGGATACCTACAAACTGCAATATACTTACAGGCGAGGACACGGTATTTTGAAAGCCCTATCAAGAGCCTTTTGCTTTAACAAGTCTTAAACCTGCTACTCAGAGCTCTGCTCATGCTTAGTGGTTCTGTTTCGGTCCTTATGTCCTTATTGAGCTTTATCGCGGTGTTATTGTATGGCAAAATAGATCTTCTTCTTCTTTTACTTCTTGGAGATCTTTTGATCTGTTTAATTCTGAAGCTAGTTAATTTCCTGGGAGGTTGATTGCCAACTATCCCTCCATCTTTTAGGTGGTTTTCCGGGGGGTCATGAACCGGGCGGGTTGTTTTCTAGGGCAATTTTTGGGAGTCTATTCTCATCCATTCGTCTTACATGGTTGTACCACATCACACAAAATAGATACTTATTGAAAAAGAAATAAATTTTTTCCCAGAAAAATAAAGTCACCTTTTTTTCACAAAACTGGTATAAGGTTGTATTTGGTCGACTGGTATAAGATTGTAGGTTTCTTCTGCGTGGTCCGAAGAAACATATAAACTGATGAAAATAACTATGAGTAGATAATAGAATAGAATAGAATAGAATAGAATAGAATAGAATAGAATAGAATAGAATAGAATAGAATAGAATAGAATAGAATAGAATAGAATAGAAATATGCTTTATTGTCATGAAAAATTGTACAATTTTATCGACAAAGCTTACAAAAAGTCAAGAAAACAAAACAATAACAATTCAATTTACTAAAATTAAATAAATAGTCAGTGTAATTAAAAAAATAATAATAATGAAGTTAAACAGAAAGAATCAATGCAAAATTTAAAAATTTAAATAAATCGCAAATTGCATAGTCTACCTAGTAATTAAGTTTAAAAGTTAAAAGTTAAGCTGCTGCATAAATATGACACCCAAATATAGATAAAAAATAATAATAAAAATAATACTTGTGCAAATGGTATTGTAATTTCTTAGTTATTGATTAAGAAAATCTTCTACTGCATAATATGGTCTTTCAGATAGGTAGGCTTTTGTCAGTTTACGGAATTTGGGGAAAGCTGCTGCAGATTTAAGTTGTAGAGGGAGATGGTTTTTTTTGCGGAATATAATATAGATTTCTTTACTAACTCAGATGACGGGTCGGTAAATAGACGTCAAAGGTAGAATTTCTCGTAAAGTAGTCATGATTAGGTCTTGGTGGAAAGACATGTAGATTGTAGATGTTTACAAATTAAGCAAAGAGTTTCTAAAATATACAAAGATGGAAGGGTTAAAATTCCGTGATCTTTGAAGTAACTTCTGCAATGTGTTGTTCTTTTGAGGCCAAACAGATATCTTATTACTCTTTTTTGTAATTTGAAAACATCGAATTGGGCAGCTGTACCGGAACCCCAAAAAGGAAGACCGTAACGAAGATATGGAGGGACCATTTAAGGTTGCTGTCTAAAAAGATACCAAGAAATTTTACAGAATCAAGACCTGCCATTAAGAGGTAAGAGTTGAAGAGCTCATTTATAATATAATGCTACTGTTTTATCTACGTTAAACGAGAGTAAATTAGAGTCAGACCAGGTTTTTATTGTAAGTAGATCAGAAGTTATAGTAGCATGAAGAGTTGCAATATTTGAGTTGCTCCAAGTGATACTGTTGTCATCAGCAAAAAGAAAGATTTTTCCATCGATTTTTAAACTAGTGATGTCATTAATAAATATAAGGAAAAGTAGAGGACCAAATACTGAACCTTAAGGTACCCCATATACAATGTTTTTGAAACTAGAGTCTGTATCATTTGCTCTAACCAGTTGTTTCCTATCATCCAAGCAAGATTGAAACCATTTCAAAGAAATACCTCGAATTCCGTAGAAATTTAGTTTTTTATCAAAATGTTGTGATAAAAGAGACAACGAACAGTAGTTAACAACGTAGAATAGCAAGTGGTAATTTCTAATTGAACTTAAATAACACAATAATAAAAAACAAACCGCGAACGTTTGCTTAAATATAGTTAATATAATTGAAAATTCCACTACAGATATCAAAATACACTTTATTAAGACTTTATGTATAGCAGCTATATTTATATAAAGTTGGCATGATATCATAATTTTTGACCGGACTCGAGGAAGTACCCATCCTAACTAACAAGACATCTAATTTTTCATCGTCAAAATTCTCACTCTGCCACTTACAGGTGTATAAATGAGCATAAAGCATTGTTAACTAATGTTGGATTGAGTCCAAACAAATTCGGTGATTGATAGCTACAAGATGAAAGCACATCACAGTCGTAAAGCAAGTCATTACAACGTTCTATAAGTACAAAGACAGATACCGACAATTGCTGGCTCTATAATTAGAGATAATTGTTTTGTATTTTTACTTGTTGTTGATATATAACGCAGAATTGCTTTGTAATATTTGGAAGTCGTCCATGGAAGTAATACTTCAAATTCATCGTGTTAAAACAATTTAACACTATCGCTATTTGCATTTTACAGTGTGTTTTCGTGTATTTTGTGTTGCCTATGTATTGTATGTGAGATTGATGTGATTTGTTCTTCGACTTCCTTTGTTCCGCTATTGTTGGTATATTCTTGTTGTTGACTTCTGTTGTTTTAGCATTGGCAACCAAAGCCTGTTGAATTTTGCTGGTGGGTTTGCTAGACGTAAAAGTGCATGGTTTACATATCCAACTGTCAAGCAATGGTATCGAATATTTACGAATAGAAGAGAGTAGACGAATGATAAGCCCTGACTAGGTGCATTGAGTACAGCATCAATAAGAAGTTTCAAACTTCTACAGGCAAGGTAATGTTAAGATTTCTTTTTTCGATCGTGAAGGACCTTGCTCGTATGGTGTGGACTCAAGAGCCTGCACTCAAGAACCTAGAGTGCATATCAATGTAAACCTATATAATAATACTTTGAACAAGCTTCATCAAGCAATAAAACGAAAACGTTCAGGGAAACTCCCACGTGGTGGCATACTTCAGCACGAAAATGTTTGACCTCATATTGCAAAACAGTGAAATAAAATCTAAAACGAAAAAATTTTATTTAGATCATCCACTTGTATTAGAGCATCCACTTTTTACTCTTTATTTATCTACATAGCCAATTCATTTGGGCCGCTTAAAAAGGCCAAAGCATTTTCAGTCGGATGAAGAGCTACCAAATTTCGTAAAAGGATTAAAATAATTCTTCAAGCAACAGCCACATTATATTCTCTAAGCAGGGTATACGTTGGTTGGCGGTGAAACAATGGGATATGTGCCTTAATTATTAAAGTGGTAATTATTTGTAAATATACAGGTTGTAACAAAAATACAGGTCATAAATTTAATCACATATTTTGGGACCAAAAACCTAACTTACCTTAGTACAAATGTGCACATAAAAAAGTTATAGTCCTTTGAAGTTACAAAATGAAAATCGATTTTTTCCAATATATTGAGAACTATTAGAGATCTTTTATTGAAAATAGACATGTGGAATTCTTATGGTAGTAGTATCTTAAGAAAAAATTAGAGTCAAATTTGGACACCCCATAAAAATTTTATGGGGGTTTTGTTCTTTTAACCCCCCCCCCCCAAACTTTTGTGTACGTTCCAATTTAATTATTATTGTAGTACCATTAGTTAAACACAATATTTTAAAAACTTTTTGCCTCTTAGTACTTTTTCGAAAAGTTAGATTTTATCGAAATATTTTGAATATTTTTCAAATCCACCACATATTTGTATATGGCTAAGTACGATTATGGAGACTTGGTAATAATATGAAAATTTATTTATGATTTACATTTTTAGGTATATTTGGAACCATATTAAAAAAGAAGTCACATCTCGATAAAAAGTGCCTTCTCGAAAAAATACAAAGAGGCAAAAAAGTTTTAAAAACACTGTGTTTAACTAATGGTACCGCAGTAAAAGTTTAACTGGAACATACACAAACATTTGGGGGGCTTAAAGGAACAAAACCCCCATAAAATTTTTATGTAAACATATAAAAAAAGAAGGCGCAACTCGATAAAAGCTGCCTTATCGAAAAAATACTAAGTGGCAAAAAAGTTTTAGAAATATTTAATTTAACTAATGGTACCACAATAATAATTTAAATGGAACGTACACAAAAGTTTGGGGGGTTTAAGGGAACAAAACCACCATAATATTTTTATGGGGTGCACAAATTTCACTATAATTCTTTTTTAAGATGTTCCTGTCATAAGAATGCCACTTGTCCATTTTCAATAAAAAATCTCTAATAGTTTTCGATATATTCGAAAAAATCGATTTTCATTTTGTAACTTCAAAGGGCTGTAACTTTTTTTATTTGCATATTTGTACTAAGGTAAATTAGGTTCATTCGAACTATTTTTGGTCTCAGAATATATGATTTAATTTATGACCTGTATTTTCGTTACACCCTGTATATTTGCCAATAAAATTTTTCTGGACCAAAGATGTGTTTGAATTGAACAAGACTCGTAGTCAAATATTTTTTTACTATAAATCTCAAAACACTTTGTTAAATAATTGTAGTGATTACTTAGTTGTAATAAAAATACTTTTGCAACTCTCAATAAATCACTGAAGCATGTAATTGCATTAAATATTCATTTAATATCTACCTAATTACCATAAATGTACCACAATTTATACATTTACTTATACACTGCTCGTCGGAGAAAACGGGCCACCCACCGAAGTTAGGAAATGCTATATTTTATTATATTATGTATTATTTTTTATATATTTCTCCACTTACTTTTAATTGGCTTTTTCTACAACCGTGTTAAAAATGCAATTTTTTGCGCTCCATGGGAGCGTTAAAAATGCTACTTTAAAGCACTAGTGCTTTAAAAATTTTAAGGCACTGCAATTAAAAGTGAATTGTCAAATTGTGAAACGTCAAAATATTTATATTTCATTTATTAACATTAATATTAATAGTATCACTTGCGCAATTTGAAAAAGGTGGTTTAAAAGGTTTTTTAAAATTTAATTTAAACTGTATTATTGCATTTTTAACACGTTTGTAGAAAAAAACAAGTTTATGTAACGGTATAATATTTTTCTACGGCCGTGCCTAAACAGCCACTTTCCCGCACGCATTTTGTTTCCGAAAGTTGCACTTTCCCGCACTAGTGCGGGAAAGTAGAATACCTTGTAATATGGCATTATAATATATTATAATATATGCAATAAACTAATATTTAGATATTATTTACTAATTTATTTCAAATTTATCTTATTGTGTCCATGTTTTAATGAAATTAACGCGACTATTTCACTAGACTGTTTTTAACTGATAAAACGGCATAGCAACCCATCGTTTTCTACTGACAAAACTCCTTAGCGACGTGATTTCTCAGCGACAAAATTATGACAGATCCGTCACGAAAGTGTCTGGTAATAACAAATAAATAGAGATTATATTTCGTTGATATGGTGCATTAATTGTCTCGTGAAATAGTCTTGTCGAATATGATTCGAGAGAAAATTATTTCCGGCAAAATTTTCTCCTGGTTTCATTCAAGTTCGTTGCCTTTTGGTAATTTTCGCTTATGAAATTTTGACAAAATCACTCAACTGACGTCTCGTGATTTAAGTCAAAATTTAATTCGCGAAAATTTCCAGGCAACAAACTTTCATACCAGTCGAAAATATTGCCGGCAAAATTTTCTCTCTTGTGATATTATATACGATTATTTCATTCATAGGAGATTCTGACCAATAGAAAGCTACATAAATGCAAATTAAGGTGATAATTTTTGATAATATCCCGTCGTTAAGCATATTACGTCAGATGCCCTTCGTTGCTACGAAAAAATACATTCAGTGACATTAATGACAATTAATGTTTTAAAAATTATAAAATTGATGACTTTCAATCGTCATATTATATTTATAAAAACTGTGTGTTTAATGGTAGGTACTTTGTACTTACATAAATAAATTACAATTAAATTTTGGTGTTGAACAGTTTTATTCATGAAATAATCGCAACAAATTGCACACGATCTCTGAAATTAATATAGAATTTTTGCTCTCGTGACATTTTGACATAATTTCACTCGCCTTCGGCTCGTGAAATTAAAACCGTCAAAGTGTCACTCGGGAAAAATTCAACAATTTCAGAGCTCTTGTGCAATTAGTACTACTGAAAATTCTTTGAAATAGAATTATTTTGACATAATATTCATAAGTCAAATCAGTGGACAATCACAATGGTTTTGAATATCGTCGTCATTAAAACCATTATCGTCGTCATAGTAACCAATTTTGTGTTTTCGCTGCAATTTTTAAAAAATTACATGGATTGATCGGACGAAGAGATCCCGGAAGCTGTCTTGATAGCCGCCGCGGAAGTAAATTTAAATTTGTTGCCTGCCAAATCCAAAGAGAGGTATCAAAAACAATTTGTCCATTTTGTGAACTGGTGCGAATCCATGAAAGTAAGAAGCTATAAAGAGGAAGTATTTTTGGCATCCTTTTTAGAATTTAGCAAAGTGCTTAAATCAAACACACTTTGGTCACGCTATTCCATGATTCAAAGTTTAATGAAAATAAAGCACAATATTGATATAAGTAAGTTTTATAAACTAACAACTTTTTTGAAAAAACAAAATATTGGTTTTCGAACACAAAAAAGCAAAATTTTTTAGTAAAGGAGATGTAGCCAAATTTATGTTAGACGCACCAAACGAGATATATCTTATCATAAAATTAGTTACCATTTTTAGTTTATCTGGGGCTTGTCGTAGAGCCGAACTTAGGAAAATCACTCTCGACGATATTGAAGACAAAGGGAATCTAATAATCGTCAAAATTATGGACTCGAAAAACAACTCAGCGAGATCATTTGTTGTATCAGAAGAAATAAACAATGGAATGTTTTTGAAGCTATACAGAGAATACGTCAGTTTAAGACCTTTAACCACAACTTATCGGCGTTTGTTTATAAAATTTCAGAAAGGAAAGTGTACAGTGCAATGTGTAGGAATTAATACATTTGGAAAAATCCCCTCCAAAATTGCAGCCTTTTTGCATCTAACCAATCCTGAACGTTACACAGGACACAGCTACAGACGCTCTTCAGCAAAGTTCCTAGCCGATTCTGGAGAAACGATTACAAATATAAAACGTCTAGGAGGTTGGAAAACAACTTCTGTAGCCGAAGGTTACCTAGAAGACTCTGAAAAGCAAAAAAGAGATGTGTGTAACAAAATTTTAAGTATCGATTCTTTAGAACCATCTACATCTACGTCGAGTGATCACAGCGAGCACAGGTCGAGGGAGAATACACAGTGCCAATTCAAGGATCACTTTGCATCCGTTATAAATTTGCAGAATGCTGCGAATTGCTCATTTATCTTTAATATTACGAAGCAATATATAGACGTTCTTCTTTTTCCACAAAATATTTTGTTGTATTTACTAGTAAATAAAAATTGATATAACTCTATTTGTTGTGACTTCTTTCCAAACATACGGCCGTAGAAAAAATATTGTTCCTAACTCATGCGGAAAGTGTCTTTCCCGCACTCGACTGCTTGCCCGAACTCCGCTATCACGTCGTTCGGGTCAACGGCAGTCGCGTGCAGGAAAGTATTACTTTCCGCACTAGTTAGGAAAATAACTATTTCGCTAAGAATTTTTAGACATTCCCCTCGGAACATCCAAAGGGGCATCCAAAGCCTGATCAGTTCTCTGCCAAATTGAATAACGAGTGTTATCCAGAACCGTGGTGGCAAAACATATTATTGGAACGAGTGATACTTGCCTTTTCTTGACTCCTGAAAATAAAACTGACTGAAAAAAAAAAAGATAAAAAAAAATTTAAATTGTATGTTTGGTCCGTTTTCTGTAACGCGCAGTGTACATATTGTTGTGATCTTGATTATTGCTATGAGATAATATTCTTATATGTCATTTAATTTAATCAATGCATTAATCATAATCTAATTAATTTACCAGATCACATATCAATATGTTTTCAATCTCAGGGCGAATTATAAAATTAATTACTTACTCTCGTGGCTTCTAAGTATTTCTCAATGGTTCCTAATCGGGATAGGAAAGAAAAGAGTAAAATAATACACACATATGGGTTACAATAATTATAATCAAAATATTGTTTATTTTATTTAAATGGCAATCTCTGCTTAATATTTGCTAGATCTTATTTTTCTTAAACATAACATTTACAAATGGGAATCTTATTTCCTTTTGGTTTCCAATTGAAAGTTTTTATTAACATTTAACTATTAGGATTTATTAGCAACAATTCTATTTAAGTTTGATGAAGCTTTTCTGATATTATTTATTATGTTCTTCAATTTATAATGTGGTATTTAATACGAAAAACCCATACATTCATGTCCAAACAAATGAGACTGACCTTTTTCTGGTGAACTGAGAATGTCTTCACACAAGACCCGTTTCCTGCTATCCTTGGCTGCGATCAAAACCTCGTCCTGGCTTCCAGTAATGTTCTCTTTTGAAACTAGCTCGTATAGCTCTCGTTTCCTGCTTCTGTCGTGATGCTGTGTTCTACCTTTTTCGAAACTGCAATCAGCTACCGGGAACTCTTGGCTCAAGGAGGTTCTTTTACTCTCAACCTGGCCTACCTCTCGTTCCACGATAGATACTCCACACTCACGGAACTACACCGGCTTTCTCACTCTCCGTACACTACCGTCTACTACTGGACTTCACTTCTCGACAGCTCAAAACATTCTGATCTCTATTTTCAATCATTCACCTACTTTCTAAATATCCCTTCCAGATTCACAAATCAACCTTCCACCACCAACTCTCATTCTCAGTATTCCTCAAAACCAATTTTTAATCTTTCTAAATATGCTTAATGGATTTCCAAAAAAAATAGTTAATTCCCATTCTAAAATTACTTTCTACTATTTACAAAATTTTATGACCTATTATCTACTTCAACTGAGTCTTATTTAGCATAGGCTAATGATCGAACCTTCCGCGAACAACGATAATGAACTATTATCTATTTCAAATGAGTCTTATTTAGCATAGCCTAATGATCGAACCTTCCGCGAACAACGATAATGGTACGCGTCATTCACTTTGTTTATTCTAAGCGCATTGTCCCGAGTTTCGTATGCTTCTCCTAATCACTTCTTAAAATTAAATATAACAATTTGTTGTATACAGGTTGTTCTAAATTTATATGCCCGTGGTTGAGAAAATTGAAAATATTTTATATTAAATTGAATTCTGTTTATAATTATCAAAATTTATTTTCATATCAAATAGAAATATAACAATATATATATAAAAATATTTAGTATATGCGTCTAGTTTAAGAAAAGTGCTTTTTTATACACTAATTATCAAAATGAACGCACCACCTTAAAAATTGGACATTTTTGATGTCTCGTATTTCCTAAACCTGTTGTCCAATTTTAGAGATTTTTAAATTTATTATAGCTTTATTCTTCAAGAATATCGACGTAGTGATATTATTGCTAAACAAGTAAGTGTCATTGTATAATGGGTGTAACAAGTGTGTTTTTTCCTCAAAGTTTGGAATACCCTGTGGAATATTCTAGCGTATATAAAATATTGAAATTAAAACTCAACTGTAGTCTTAGGCTTTCTTAACACTCTGCTTTTTGATTCATTCGCTTATGTGAGATAATAAAAAAGAAATAAATAAAAGAAATAAAAAGAAATAAATAAAGATATAAGATATAAATAAATAAATAAAGAAATAAATAAATAAAAAGAAATAAATACCGAGGTACCGAGAATACCGAGGTACAAGGTAATACTTTAACAACTAGCCATGTTTCATCAATATAGGGTGTTTCTAAATAAGTGCGACAAACTTTAAGAAGGGGTAATTCTGCATAAAAAAAATAATGACCGTTTGCTTTATAAACATATGTCCACAAATGCTTCGTTCTCGAGATACGGGATGTTGAATTTTTTCTTACAAACTGACGATTTGTTTATTGCTCTAAAAGAGGTTGAGATATGCAAACAAAATTTGGTAGGTTTTAAGAGGTAGTTATTGTACATTTTTTAACATACAATTAAGAATTTTATATTTACCATTGGCGTGCATACGAAATGTATCTAAAATGTTTATACCCATATGAACGCCAATGGTGATATATAAAATTCTTAATTGTATGTTAAAAAATGCGCAATAACTATCTCTTAAAACCTACCAAATTTCATCTGCATATCTCAACCGGTTTTAAAGCATTAAATTAATCGTCAGTTTGTAAGAAAAAAATTCAACATCCCGTATCCCGGAAGCAAAGCATTTTGCAGACATATGTTTATAAAGCAAACAGTGATTATTTTTCATGCAGAATTACCCCTTAAAGTTTGTCTCACTTATTTAGAAACACTCTGTATTGATGAATAACATTGCTAGATGTTAAAGTACCTAACTTTTTTATTATTCAACGTAAGCAAATGAATCAAAAAGCAAAATGTTAAGAAAGGCTAAGGCTACAATTGAGTTTTAATTTCAATATTTTATATATGCTAGAATATTCCACAGGGTGTTCCAAACTTTGAGGAAAAAACACACTATCATTGTTACACCCGGTATACAATGGCACTTACCTTTTTAAGAATAATATTATTACATCAATACTCTTGAAGAATGAAGCTATAATATTCTAAAAAAAACACCTTAATCGGACAACAGATTTAGGCAATACAAGACATCAAAAATGTCCCATTTTTAAGGTGGTGCGTTAATTTTGATGCTTAGTGTATTAAAATTCAGAGTAGGTAACTTTGTAGTATAATGTAATTGTAGTAAATATTCATTTAGCATCTAGCTAATTAGCATACATGTAGCACATTTTATATATTCAGTTATAAATAAAAAATCTTAGTATATGCGCATAGTTTAAAGATTTTTTTATTAATATTCAATATTCAGCAACTTTGTAGCTTACTAGACAAAAGATCAATAGACTACAATGTGCATATTTTTAATTAAAAATTAAAATTGAAAATCATTATATATGTTACAGTTCAAGTTGATTATCCAGTTGGAGTTGACTCCAACTAGTTGGAGTCAACTCTAACGGCTGGTTTCAGTAAAAGTTGATTATAAATATAAAATGAAGATTTATATTCAACATTTACTAGTAAAAGTAGACTCCAACTAGGAAAAGTTTACTCTTCCCAATGCCATTTAGTAAAAGTTGATTCTGATTCACACAAACAGCCGATTCTAGAAATTAAATGTTACTGAATATGTTCAAATTAGTCTAGACTGTATCGTCGCCCCCGTTAGGTAAATTACTCCGATTCGAATTTTTTGCACAAACTTACTCAAAAAGAGGTCCTTATAACAAATCTACTGGGTGCCAGGCAGTACCTTGATCGATAAATTGTTTTTTAAACAATTTTTTTAGACAAATTCACAAAAATAATTTTTTCGCTTCGAACATTTTTTTTTTAGATCATTTGATAATTAAAAATACTATCTTATTAATGAAATAATGACAAAAATTTCTTCAGGATCTTGTAGAGGTAGCTTTAATCTTTGATTTTTTTAGTTTCTGACTTTCATAATATATAATATCGTATGGCATTTTTGCCTTTCGGACAGTTCCGGCGCCAATTACATCTTTAACCCTGTTTCAAGTAACTAGTGTCGATGTACACTAGCCCAGGGGGACCGACTGCTTAACGTGCTCTCCGAGGCACGGTGAGACGGCTCGTGTCATTATTGAAAATGAAAATGGTTTGTCTTTAGCAGGGCTCGAACCCACGTGCGCTGGCGTATGAGGCCAGCGATTATGCCGTTACTCCACGGTCGCTCGCTCGACTTTCACAATAATTATCTTTAACCGAGTTATTAAACCTTGAAAATGGTTATTGTTGGCGTTTTTCAAATTTTAAGTCGCTAATAACTCGACAACAGTCAATTTTAGAGAAAAAAAGGCCCAACGGATCTAAAAAAAATTTGTACAAAGTGAAAAAACTATGTATTTTTGCGAATTTGTTTAAAATCATTGTTTATCGCCAAACTTCACTAATATCATTCATTATTGTACTCATTTGCCCTCATTTTCGGCAGTAAAGTAACACTTTGTTGTATTGAAAGAAGGATGTTACTTTACCTGCCGCGATAATTAATCAAATTAACCGAGATTGAATGTAAGTGGTCAATGGCAGCAATCGATTATTTATTTGAGTGAAATTAAAATTTATTTTCTTTAATTATTAAAAATATTGTACAAAATTTATCGTATTATTAATAAAATTTATGTCAAAAAGTAAAATTCTGTAGTGTTTCGCAATTATATTCATACAAAATAAATCAAAACTTTGTAACAGATTTAGTAATTAGGTAGGTATACAATATTGATAACTAATAACTATCGATTAAACATCAAAACCGGCCATCATGCAAAAGTCATCTGTCATTACTGTCATTACTGTCATACGAATTTTTTATTTCGTCTAAAATTAAAAAAATTTCCTCAAAGTTGTAAGTAAGTGTTAATGTTTTTTATGATTAACGATACAATTTTGTACGCACCACCTCAATACTCTGCTCGTAATATCAGACTCGTTCGATAAAGAGTCACTTTACTGACTGACTTTACTGATATTGGTTAAACAATTTTTCGACCGCGGTACCGCGTGACACCCTGTGTATTTGTTATAAGGATTGTTATACGGATGTATTTCTTCGAGTAAGTTTGTGCAAAAAATCGAATCACAATAATTTACCTAACGGGGGCGACGTTACAGACTATACTAATAAGTAGTTGAAACGGTCAAAACAAAGAAACGCACACTCATCAAAAATGCACTTGATATTCTCGTATAATCAACATTTACTGAATCGATCCAGGAAGAGTCAACTCCAACTAGTAAAAGTTGATTTAAATTTTTAAAATCAACTTTTACTGCTCGTTTCAGTTGGAGTTGACTCCAACTAGTTGGAGTCAACTCTAACTGAGAATCAACTTGAACTGTAACATATACAATAGTTTAAAAAAAGTACAAAAAAACAAAAACTTGCGTGTAAAATGGTATATATTTTATTAAGCAACTTTTTAAATTATCCAAATGGATTACAAAAATTCCAGAACGTGTTTGGATCTATCAGACCATTATCAGTGAAACATTCTACTGGTAGTTGAAACTAGCCCACTTTCTTGTTTATAAAAATCTTAGTGTTACACGATTGTGATGTTAAAATTAAAATTTGAAAGGCCACAAAGTCGATTTTATAAGATTAACTTAAAGGGAACATGGATGCCCTGCTCGAAAAATTGAGCGACTTTATCGCTATGAGTGATACAGGCAATATATGGGGAAGTACGTAACGCCATACTTTTGTTATATTTTGTCATCGTGTCTGTAATTATGCCGAACTCCAAATAAACTATTTTTAAAAAACTCTAACATGAAGTAAAAACCACTTCTATGTAATAGGGTGTATTTATTAAAAAATTATAAAAATCCCAATGGATTGAATAAAATGAGTCCAATTCAGCACGTTTTCGGACCTATCAGTCCATCTTCAGTGAATTCAAATACTTGCTAAATAGCCCCAGAACCAAACAATGGTTGAAATTATAATTCAATCTACATTATGTTAAAGTAATATTGAACAGGCTAAACGCCGATGTAATATACCTTTTATAAAGGATTTTTAGCAATTTTTTGTGATTTATGGTATACAGCCCACTATAGGAAATTTATTTCGTTGTGAATTATGACCTATCTATTAAATATTCTGAATTTTGAATATGGTAGTAAGAATTTGAATGATTTTTTTCTGCATCATTATAATGCTACTTCTAACCGTATTAAGATACACCTGATTTAGATATATCCCGTAGAATTTTTGTAATTATTTAGAAAAGGTAAGAAACGATTAAAATTCATGAATATTCGATTCAAGTCTCAAAAAACCAGTCTTGTCGGTTTTTGTTACATCGAAGAAAATGTTTTGCCCATATACTATTTTAGTAAAACCAATAAAACGGAGCCGGTATGTATTTCCATAAATATCACCTCACCTTAGATGTTCAAGAAATGTCTTTCAACACGCAGAGTTGTTTTTTATAAGGTCTCGTTTTTAATGGAATTAGAACACGATATTCGAAACATTGAACAAATTAAACACAGCAATATTAGATTTTCTAGTCAATAACACAACGCGATCGTCTTTTTAATTATTCTCACAATGTCTTTTCTTTCCCCTACATTTCTACATTTCCAACATTTTTTTACTCCTACAATGTTAATTTCTTTGTAGGAATAGTTTTTATAATCATAATAAAGCCAGCAGAATAATAACAATCATACTGATACACCGCCAAAAGAAATACATAGTATTTCAAGAGTAAGTCGCCAAACACAAGAATAAATGGCAGAGAGAAGAAAAATGCAAATAATAGAAACAAAGAACAACATGAACGTAGTAAATATAGAGATAACTAAAATAATACCAAAAACTATTAGGACGGGCAACCAAAGTTTAAAAGTGAACAAATAATCCAAAAAACAATTGAAGATAACAAGAGCCTCGAAGTTCTATGGAAAAAAATTAACAAATGGCAAATAAAAAATAACAAATTTAATGATAAAGATTACCTACTAAGGGTAGTAGTAGAGCAGAAGATATCTTAGGGAATAAATAGAAAACTAAAAAACATCATACCAACTGAAAATTTAGAAAATTCAGGAAAATATTAATCAAATAAGGATCGGCATTGATGCCTGATAGATCAACAGATGAAATAAGGAATTCACTAAAGAAAATGAAAAGGAATAATGCTTCGGGAGAAGATAATGTTATCGAAGCCGTAAAGACTGAAGAAGACAGATTCTTAGAGAATATAGAGGAACTGTTTAGCTTATGTCTAAACCAAAGTGAAACACATATATTTATACACTCACCGGCACAAAAATCGGGCACCCCAAAAAATGGGTCATTTTTAATGTCTTGTATTTCCTAATCCTGATGTCCGATTTGAGTAATTTTTTAATATGTTATAGCCTTATTCTTTATCAATATCGCTGTAATAATATTGTTGCTAGACAGGTACACTGTCATTGTATACAGGGTGTACGAATCAAACTGTGTTTTTTTCTCAAACTTTGGAACACCCTGTGGAATGTTCTACCTTTTATAAAATACATACTGAAATTAAAACCCAACTATAGCCTCAGGTTTTCTTAACATTCTGTTTTTTTATTCATTCGCTTAAGTTGGATAATAAAAAAGTTAGGCACTTTAACAACTACCCCTGTTTTTCGTCAGTACAGGGTGTTTTTAAATAAGTACGGCAAACTTTAAGGGGTAATTCTGCATGATAAAATAATGACAGTTTGCTGTATAAACGTATGCCCGCAAATGCTTCGTTTCCGAGATAGGGGGTGTTAAAATTGTTCTTACAAACTGACGATTTATTTATTGCTCTAAAACGGTTTGTGATATGCAAATGAAATTTGGTAGATTTTAAGAGGAAGTTATTACTCATTTTTTGGCATACAATTAAGAATTTTATATTCACCATTGGCGTGCATACGGGATATATCTAAAATGTTTATAGCTAATACCAGACATTAGACAAATATAAAAATACCAAGAGTTTTATCCGATGGAATAATTAACATGACGGCTATGCCGTTCAACAACCCAGGGGAACTTTTAAAAACAGACAATTTATATCCAGAGTGTGAAATAAAAAGAGATGAAACTAGTAGAGGTGGAAAATTATTAATAGAAACCTATAAATTTACATTATATTAATAGTTTCCCACCTTTAGACGCATCGAAGGAGTATGTATGTCAAATAAAACTGTCACAGGATAATTTTATAAAATTCTCTTGTCACAGTGGTTGTTGCCAAACTGCTTCGATACGTCTAAAGGTGGGAAACTATCACTATAATGTAAATTTATAGGTTTCTATTGATAATTTCCCACCCATAGTTTCATACCTTTTTATTTCACAACGTATTATGATTTCCGTCTTTTACGTTATTTTGCCGGTTATTAGCACTCTTATCACTGTATATTTTAAAAATCAAAAGCATTTTCAAAAGTCGTTTTCTGTAATTTTCTTAGTTTTTTTTATTTCGTAAATAGAACATTCCTTCGAAATATTGAACACATTAAAATCATTGCTATTATTCTTTTTACGTTAATAATAAACAGTGATGGCCTTTGTTTGACCCGGACTTGATAACCTAGAGTTCGAAATTTTCAATTAGTACGAAATTTATAACAAACAAATCAATGAGTTGATTGTTTGAATATACAGGATGACTTACTACTCATTGTACGTCTATTAGTACTGTTTTGTTTAAACATGTTAATAAGGTGGGTACAATAAATATAGTCATCACAGTAACTTCCTTTTGTTTTGTGTGACATGGATTTCTAATAGGATATTATTTAGACATTTATGACTTGATCTATTAGGATAGGATATACTCGAATTTGGTTCAACTAATTACTTATTTATTAAGGCCTGATTTATAAAATTCGGAAAATTATCGCCTACACCATGCTTCATAGCTAGTGTGACCAACTTGTCCGAAAAATCCTGGACATGTAGTACATTCTTTCACGGTTTTTGCCCAAAATTTTAAAGAACCGCTTGGATTGACATGAAATTTGGCATACGCATAGCTTACATGTCAAAGAAAAAAAGTGATATTGTGTCGATGTGTGCTTTTGCCCTGGGGGTGACTTTCACCCACTCTTGTGGGTGAAAAAATATAAGTCCAAAATAAGTCCGGAAATGGATAAACTAACTAATTTTAACTAACTTTTGTTCTATAGAGCTTTTTCGCCAAGTCAACACTTTTCGAGTTATTTGCGAGTGAATATGTTCATTTTTCAACAGTATAACTACATTTTTAGGCGGCTTTTCGCAAATAACTCAAAAAGTAAGTTTTTTGTTGAAAAAAAAAAGGTTCTTAGCAAAAATATGGCCTGTAAAAATTTTCGTAAATCGTAAAGCCAGAATTATAGCCAATGTAAAATAGATTCATATTCAACAAATTTCAAATAGAATACTTCGAAGTGAAATATCCAAAAAAGTAAGCACTTTTTGGGGAAAATCTGTCAAAACTTTTTTAGTGTTTAAAAAGAGCTTTATTTCTGTTTTTATAAAAAGTTTTTATCATTAAATTTAAGTAAGTTACGCTCAAAATGAAGTTGATCCCTTTTGTTTTGGCAATAAAAAAATCGGGAAGACCACACCCTAATTAGCAACTTAAATGAAATAAATCGTTACCGCTCCACAAATTATTTTACTTATGTTGTATTTATATGATCTGTAAGTTTCATCGATTCAAAGTGCTAATTTTTGAAAAAATTTGGTTTTAAAGGGATATTCAAAATTTTAATTTTGAAAAATATAATTTTTTTAAAATAACTTAATAATAGTTAGGGATACCAAAAATCTCGAAATACAAAAAAAGTCAGCATTGCTTTTCTGAATATAATGTATTTTTTTGTTTTTCTGTTAGGCAAAAATTGATTAAGATTTGGTGTTTCTAAATTTACATACATTCGTGATCAGTGACTCGTTCAACCCCTGATCACGAATGTAGTGACCCCTGGTCACTGATCACGAATGTATGTAAATTTAGAAACACCAAATCTTAATCAATTTTTGCCTAACAGAAAAACAAAAAAATACATTATATTCAGAAAAGCAATGCTGACTTTTTTTGTTTTTCGAGATTTTTGGTATCCCTAACTATTATTAAGTTATTTTAAAAAAATTATATTTTTCAAAATTAAAATTTTTAAAAATTTCCCTTTAAAACCAAATTTTTTCAAAAATTAGCACTTTGAATCGATGAAACTTACAGATCATATAAATACAACATAAGTAAAATAATTTGTGGAGCGGTAACGATTTATTTCATTTAAGTTGCTAATTAGGGTGTGGTCTTCCCGATTTTTTTATTGCCAAAACAAAAGGGATCAACTTCATTTTGAGCGTAACTTACTTAAATTTAATGATAAAAACTTTTTATAAAAACAGAAATAAAGCTCTTTTTAAACACTAAAAAAGTTTTGACAGATTTATTATGAACAATACATACACGAGTCAAGAAACTTGTGAAGTCGTAACGGTTAAGTTCATTTGAGATACTACTTTGAGAAAGGGACGAACTTTATTTTGAGCGTAACTTGTTTACTCGTTTACTTTTGATGCTAGAAATTGTTTTTATAAAAAAAAATGAAGCATTTTTAAACACTTTAAATAAGTTGTAATAAGTTTTCCCCGAAATGAGCTGCATTTATATTTATTTCACGTTAAAGTATTCCATTTGGAATTTTGCGAATATAAACCTATTTTTAATTAGCTATAACTCTGCTTCTACTAGGTATACAGACGTGATATATACACCATTTTTTAAAATTTTTTACAGGCTATATTTTTGCTAAGAATGTTTTTTCGACAAAATACTTACTATTTGAGTTATTTGCAAAAAAACCGTCAAAAAGCGTGGTTATTTTGTTGAAAAAATGAACATATTCACTGGCAAATAACTCAAAAAATACTGACTTAGTGAAAAAACTCCATAGAACAAAAGCTACTTAGAATTAGTCAGTTTATCCATTTCCGGACTTCTTTGGACTAATATTTTTTCATCCCCAAAAGGGGGTGAAAACCACCCCCGGGGCAAAAGCACATATCGGCACAATATCACTTTTTTTCTTTGACTTGTTAGCTATGTGTATGCCAAATTTCATGTCAATCCAAGCGGTTCTTTAAAATTTAGAGGTTTTGCAATATTTTACCGTTAAAGAACGGACTAATGGCCCGAATTACAAAGTCCCGACAAGGCTTCCGGGTCATCCGAATTTTCAACGTTTCGGTAAAATTCTATTTTGAAATTTTGAATACGTTATGCTTTTATTTATTCACATCAAATTGAATTGATGGGACGAAAACTTAGTTGATTTTCTACAAAAACTTGTATATAGTTGATTTCCTAATTTTTTCTTTTTTGAGAACAATTGCCGGAGTGGAAGTCGAAACGTCAAAGACTAACAAAAATGTAATTACCATTACAATCAATAAATTGTGGCTTAATCCCATCAAAAATATCATTGCCAACATAAAAATGTTAAATAATCACTAAAAAGTTCTATATTTCAAAAAAATGGCCCGATTTTCATTAAAAAGTCCCGGATATCAGGTATTTTTTCAGCCTTGTCCCGAATTCGACTGAATTGGAGTTGGTCACTATTCATAGCAGTAGTACTAAGAATTTCTTGGGACCTAACATTTCATTTAAGTATTTCAAGATACTGCCGGATTTCGTTTTTTAATATTTTGTTCTTGGAAGTTTTTACAACCAAGTATACAAGTTTACAGTCTGGACCAGTTCAAAACTATTTCACTTCTAAACAAGTTTTGCTTCCTTATTTTCTATATGTACTGCCTTCTTCCCATAATCTTCTCTTGGATGATATTTTGCAGAAGTTGATATTTATCATATAATATTATGTCTAAAAAGAACTATTTGCCATATATACTGATTTAACGATGTCGTGATATAAACGTTGACTTGACCTACTCTTGTGCTTTATTGACTACGAAAAATCTTTCGATAGAATAGAACATAAAAAACATCAATATTTATGAACAACAACATTAACAATGGATAAGGATCTGAAACTGTTTTATTGTGGGATTAGCCATAGTTGATTGTAATGACAAATACATTTTTCCTAAAAAGAACTTTCTTCACCTGTTGTTCTGAGGAAATATTCAAACGTAAACTCAATAACATCATCAACTCTGATTATACAGAAGGATATTAAAAATACCATGAACTGATAGAATTGTCAATAAATAGAAGGAAAGAGTTAGGAAACATAACTAATCACCACAGAGTAATAATTCAAAAACGGTTAAAAACTCGCAACTCAAATTTTGCAACAAAAATGACACCAAAAGCGAAAATATTAGCAATGATCCAAAAGCTCTTATGGAAATATGACGAAACCAAAGAGAGAAAGAAGAGGGAAACAAAGAGAATTTCAGAAGAAATTAGAAAATATTTAAGATATAATACTAAAATAATTACACAAACCGTAGAAGGGAACAAATGTTTACAGATAATGAAAAAAGAACTCACACAAATTAAAAAAGAAATATACAAGTCGAGAGACATAAACAGAAATGCAACCACAGATAAACATGACATTCTGAAAGAACTAGAGAGTTTTATAAAGACCTCTATATCAGATAAAGATCACAAGCCAATTTCCCGATACGGAAACCAGGGATAAAAGAAGTGAAGAACCGTCGATCGCCTGGTGATACTGGACTTGTGATGCAATAAAATCAGGAGGAGAAATACTACTAAAATCCGTAAACGAAGTGATTAATAGATGATTGTATAAGGGTACGATTCCAATAGACTGGAACAATGCAGTAATGCATTGTCTTGTTAAACAAAAAAGATCCATCAGTAACTTGACATCAGTGTGTCAATTTTAAAACTTACAATGGCTATATCTCACGAACAAAAGGTGATATCGAAAAATGCTTGAAACCGTTTCTAGGATAGTAAGGGGGAACTAAAATGACATGAAACAGAACTCACCCCCATCAACCCCCTAGGCCCCACCCATCACAACCAAAAAAGTTTAAATTGCAAACCCCTACTTGTGATACATCATTGAAAAGGCTATAAAAAATGCTATTCAATGGTATAAATAATAATTATACAGGGTGAAGCAATAATTGTGAAACTTTGGCTTAAATGAAAAATTTAATAAGGTTTTGTTGAATTACAAATTTATTAAAAATGTCAATTAAGTAAATACTTAATGTGAATTCCGTTGTTTGGTAAACAATAATACAGCATATTTTCAAATTCTGCACGAAATTTAGCAAATGTTCTAGTAATAGGGCGACATGCTTGAGTAATTCTTTCTCGCAATTCCCCAAGTGAAGCAAGTTGAGTTTTATAAACAACTGATTTAGGGTAACCACATAGAAAAAAGTAATATACTATCCTACTATAAAAAGTACTATCCAATGGTATAAATAATAATTATACAGGGTGTTAATATCAGCTGGCTTACTATGACTTTTGTATTTGTAATGCTATCTCCCGGACTATTATTTTAAATGGTAAGTGTCCGCTCGTACTTTTTTTTGTTAATTAAAACTTAATTTGCCATTTTTGCCTTAAATCAGTTGTTTATAAAACTTACCTTGCGTCACTTGGGAAATTGCGAGAAACAATTACTCAAGCATGTCGCCCTATTACTAGAAAAACATTTGTCAAATTTCGTGCAGAATTTGAAAATAGACAATGTTTACAAAACAACGGACATTTACTTAATTGACATTTTTATCAAATTTGTAGTTCAACAAAACCTCATTAAATTTTTCATTTAAGCTAAAGTTTCACAATTATTGCTTCACCCTGTATAATTATTATTTATACCATTGGATAGCATTTTTTATAGCCTTTTCAATGATGTATCACCAGTAGGGGTTTGCAATTTAAACTTTTTTGGTTGTGGTGGGTGGGGCCTAGGGGGTTGATGGGGGTGAGTTCTCTTTCATGTCATTTTGGTTCCCCCTTACTATCCTAAAAACGGTTTCAAGCATTTTTCGTTTTCAGCTTTTGTTCGTGAGAAATAGCCATTGTAAGTTTTAAAATTGACACACTGTATGTATGTACAAACTCTTTAAGAAAATCTTATCGAAGAGGCCTAAACTTGATTTCTGCCAGCCTAATTAGCAGGCAGGCTTCAGGCAGGATAAGGCACAAAAATGACCATTTGAATACCTTAAAGATATTAATTGAAAACTATGTCGAGTACAATATACCACTGACCAGTGGCGGCTCGTGGCTTTAGGGACAGGGTCGGCAAGGTTTTGTCTCCAAAGGCTTCAATTTCATAGGAGATATTTGGTTTTTGTTTTTTTATTTTTTTTTTTTTGGTTTTTTTTTTTTGTTTTTTTCCTATAAATTTAGAAACTAAACCTGTTTATAAATTAACTCTAGTCTATGTTGTTTCGAAGTAACAAAATGGGTTATAACGTAATTGTAAAATTTATTATTGTTTTGGAGGGATTTTAAAAGTTTTTTTCTATCGACATTTGAGACAAGTTTGACATTCTCTCCTGTTTCATGGTGTTTCGACAATACGTTTTGACTCTTTTTAGACAAGAGAAATCCCGTTCATTTGAGACAGAATTTGCCCACATTTGAGCACAATAATTTATTAATTTCGGGAACAGTTTGTTGTACCTAATGAATTGCAGTATATCAAATTATACATATTCTGTAACTTATCCCACCTTCCGAAAATATTTGGATCAGAATATAAAACTGTTAATCCATTTTCTTATTTTATTTGATTAAAAAATGATGGATAATTTTTAATGAACTTGTCTAATAGATATTTTGAAAATTCTTTGGCGTAACTTTTAAATTTTGAATAGTCAAAGAGGTCAATGACTTATAACAGTGAGTAAATAATAGTTTTGCCTGGTGCAATTGTTTTAACGTTTGTCCGGAGACCATACAATTCACTGGACATCAAGACAGCCACGTCATAAATTTGCCTTACCAATTAATTTTTGATATCAAAAAATTTTAATCTATTCTTTAAATAAAAACACCAAAAATATATTCTGTCTTATGGCTTCTACTCACGTCTGAAAACCTAACAACCTCTCATAAATATTAGACGTAACGCATATCGAAGAACAATTATTGATACTTGTGAATGACATGTTACCTCTATCAGCAGTTTCGTCTACTTCTACCGAAAAGGATCAAAATGTAACTACTAATTGATTCTTTCATTCTGTGCTGTTTTAGGTACGCCGCTATATTCTTCGAGTCAGAAAATAAATTAGAAAACTCCAGATCGCATTTGTTAAACAATTTTATTTGTTCTCTATAATTAACTTGATTTAACGAATGCTCCGATACATCCTGTCCGGTACATCCCATGGTAATTCCTAACAACTTAAAAGAATTACAATATCAATAATAATTAAACGACGTAAAACTACTTACCTATTTCATAATTTTATCCCGGGCGCGCTAGCAAGGCAATACGCTACGTACGTGCCTTTCTGCCGTTTGCAGATCACCGCTCGGCAGAGGTACCCGCTGCCGTACTTGCCATTCAAATAAATACGGGGAATGTATAATTGGTTGCCTATCGGCTAATATTCCATAGCTCCTTATTATAAGCAAATCTTCGATCTGGGGACCGCATGCCGATGCCGAGCCGGGCTTTATAATAAGAATTCACACAATCGCAATCGGGTGCGGGTGCATGGCTATAGGATCATTAATTTGAAAATCTCTTACGCACAGCGCACAGGGATCACTTAACTAACGTATCGGGATCGAATTCTTTTAAGAAAAATGAATAAAATTTAGTCTGTATTATCTCACAGATATATTTTTTATTTCACAGAAACAAATATCATCAACTCCGATTAAATCAAATATTTAAAAAATCTATAATGTGTCCATAAATGTGTGGGTCGGCACTGCCGACCCTGACGAGCCGCCACTGCCACTGACTTTTGCATATATCGGCTTTGCTATTTAAGGCTTGTGATTTTGTAGAGTTTGAAACAATACTGGAAGCATTAAAGCAAAACTGACTAGATTACAGGTATACGTCACTAATTAAAAACAGAAAAATTCATCTTCGGTCGAATACAACCGGGAGACAATATTTCACCAAAATTGTTCATGGCAGATCTAGAATCAATAAAGAACAGTCAATGGCAAGATATGGGTATAGCCTTTGCGGTTAATTTTGTCTATGACCACCACCATAGAGCTACATAATATATGTACTATTTAAAGATACAATAATTACTTGATCCTACTTCTAAACTCAGCAGAATAGGAGTTACTATTTGCGGCAAAGAAATTGGTCACGATAAATTAACAAACTCTAGGCAAATTGCATTGATCTCTAAGAAGGAACAGCAATTTGGACGAATCAGTGTGAACGGTCAATAAATAGAAAGAGTAAAAACATACACCTATCTTGGTACGAACGTCAATGAAAATTGGAACCATTCCCTAGAAATCAAACGTAGGATAGAGAAAGGAAGATCTGCATATAATAAAAAATGGCTGGGCTATTCAAATATCGTGATTTATCAATACCCATAAAAATCAAGTTACTGCGATGTTATATCTTTCATATACTGTTGTTACTGTTGTACGGAGTTGAGTCGTGGACTCTCACAGACGCCACATTCAGAACAATTGAGGCTTTCGAAATGTGGCTTTATCGTCGAATCCTGAAGATACCTAATACCGAACACGTTATTAATCTGGGCATAGCTTAAAGAGGGACAGTAGAACCACTCTCCGAAAAATTGGAAGTAAAATCTTTAGTCGCGCATGGCGACCGCGCAATGTTCCTAGTCGCTTTTACCCCACTCTCGCATTGCTAGTCGCATAGAAACGTACGGGTTTTAAAAGGGAAAACCCGCATCCACCACTGGTGAATTACCAATTGCGTACTGCAGGTATTACTTCTTGAGATCAAAGTGCCGACGTGGAAGTGGTTTTTCTGGGTATTTGGCTGAGGATGCAAAAAAAGCTGTTAACCAAAATAAAAACAGCCAAAATCGAATACTTCGATCACATCTTAAGAAACAGCGAAAGATACGGACTGCTGCAACTGGTCTTGTAGGGAAAAATAGAAGAAAAACGGGGACCATGAAAGCGAAGTATTTTCCTGACTGAAAACTCTACGTAGGTACCTACGTGGTTCAACAAACACAACAACCACAAATGTTTTCAGAGAAGTAGGTAGTGTGCCGAAACGAATAGGCACCACAAGAAAAAGAAGGCAAATTGAAAATTTTTGTCTTTAAAAAAATCCGCTTTTCATGATAGGAAAACACTTCTTAGAAAACCATTATGTCGTGTGATTTTCAGAATAACATCTATTAATATACATTTTGTAATATTCATCCGGTATATTTTATCCATATCTACTGAGAGGCCACACAAAGTTTAATACTAATTATGAATAATTGCCTAGTGTTAGTTGTTTTTAGTAATTAATGTCAAGCAAATAAAAATATTTTGTTTGTATGTGTAGTAATTGAAATAATGCCACATCGTGATAAGATAGTAACAACTAATTCTGTAATTAATTACAAGTATTTCTTAGAATTTGCCACACACAGACTATTATTAAGTACGTATATTATCAATGTACATGAATGACCAACCGCGTCATATCCATAATAATAAGAGAAGTTGCTGTTTATTACTTGTCCACTTAATCCGTTAATAATGCATGTGCAGTACCTGAATTACATTAACTTTTCTCATAAGCGTATTTATGTATTTGATACATTATTAAGTTGCTTATAAAAATAGCAGTTCCCCTTTCCAACACATCACAAAAACAAACATTTTTACTAAAAAATCCTTTATGAAAAGGTATATTTATTTAAAAGACCCCTTTCGGGCTATATCACAGAACGTTCTCGGAATAAGAATTCCATCTTTAATGCTGCTACAAGGTATACTTGGTTATAGTATAAAATGGTTATAAAATTGACAATATATTCCATTGTTGCTAATAATATTAAAGGATGTTTAAATTTTAAGATGATTCATTTCAATGCAACGTAAAAAAACCAACTATGGGGTTGCTGGCCAGGAGAAAACCTCTCTAAACGGTAGCAACTTTGCCACCTAGATTGTGAATGGACATACTAGTACGTTCTTTAAAGCTAAAATATTGCAAAACCTCTAAATTTTAAAGAACCGCTTGGATTGACATGAAATTTGGCAAACACATAGCTAACAAGTCAAAGAAAAAAAGTGATATCGTGCCGATGTGTGCTTTTGCCCTGGGGGTGAGTTTCGCCCCCTTTTGAGGGTGAAAAATATTTGTTCAAAATAAGTCCGGAAATGGATAAAATGACTAATTCTAAGCAACTTTTGTTCTATAAAGTTTTTTCACCAAGTTAATACTTTTCGAGTTATTTGCGAGTGAATATGTTAATTTTTCTACAAAATAACCACGTTTTCAGACGGTTTTTTGCAAATAACTCAAAAAGTAAGTATTTGGTCGAAAAAAAATTCTTATCAAAAATATAGCACGTAAAAAAGTGAAAAACATGGTGTATATATTAGGTCATTATACCTAGTAGAAGCAGAGTTATAGCTAATGAAAAATAAGTTCCAGAGTTATAACAAATTCCAAATCGAATATTTTAACGTGCCATAACCAAAAAACGAAGCACTTTTTTGGGGAAAACTCATTTTAACTTTTTTAAAGTGTTTAAAAAATGCTTATTTTTGTTTTTTAAAACAAATTTTTAGCATAAAAAGTAAACAAGTTACGTTCAAAATAAAGTTGGTCCTCTTTTTTTTTGGTAAGAAATCGGGAAAATCAACCCCTAATTAGCATTTCAAATAAACTTAATTGTTACCACTTCACAAGTTTTTTACTCGCGTATGTATTGATCATATTATGATCTGTAGGTTTCATCGGTTCAAAGTCCTTATTTTTGAAAGAGCTGTAGTTAAAATTGCTTGAACGAGTCACTTATCACGAGTGTATGCAAATTTAGAAACACCGAATCTTAACCAACTTTTGTCTTATAGAAAAACAAAAAAAAATAGAAAATATTTAGAAAAGTAAAGCCGAATTTTTTTATTGTATAAGATTTTTGGTATCTCTAACAATTGTTAAGTTAAACATTAATTAATTGTTAAGTTAAAAAAAAACATTTTTTTCAAAATTAAAATTTTTAAAAATTTTATTTTAAAACGAATTTTTTTCAAAAATAAGCACAATCGACGAAACTTACAGATCATATAAACACTACATAAGCATAGTAACTTGTGAAGCGGTAACGATTAATTTCATTTAAGTTGCTAATTTGGGGTGATCTTCCTTATTTTTTTTTGCCAAACCAAAAGGGAGCTTTATTTTGAGCGTAACTTGCTTACATTTGATGCTAAAAATTTTTTTATAAAAACAGAAATAAAGCTTTTTTTAAACACTTTGAAAAAGTTGTAATGTGTTTTCCCCAAGAATGCTTCATTATTTGGATATTTCACATTGAATTATTCTATTTGGAATTTTTCGAATATGAACCTATTTTTCATTAGCTTTAACTCTGCTTTTGCTAGGTATAGAGACCTAATATATACACCGTTTTTTCACTTTTTTATAGACTATAGTTTTACTAAGAGTTTTTTTTTTTCGACAAAATGCTTACGTTTTGAGTTATTTGTGAAAAACCGTCTAAAAACGTGGTTATTTTGTTGAAAAATGAACATATTCACCTGCAAATACAGTAGAGCGTCGATAATCCGAACCCTGGTAATCCGAACGTTCGCTAATCCGAACGCAAAAAAATTATAAAATTAAAAAATATGATCGCGGACCAAATTTTTGGATTTAATATGACAATATGGGAAAATATGACCGCGGATTTTTGTTTTGTTTATGCAGAAATACATACAATATATTTGTTTATTATGAAGGTGTTCTATTCCTTGTAACTAAAACGTATGTACATATTATGTATTATTACGTTTATGAGCTTTGTATTGTATGTATTTTGAACATATGTTCGATAATCCGAACAATTTGATAATCCGAACTACCCCTGTACCAATTAGTTCGGATTATCGACGCTCTACTGTAACTCGAAAAGTATTGATTTGGTGAAAAACTCTATAGAACAAAAGTTGCTTAAAATTAGTCAGTTTATCCATTTCGGGACTTATCTTGGACATATATTTTTTCACCCCCGAGAAGGGCTGAAACTCACCCCCAGGACAAAAGCACACATCGGCACCATATCACTTTTTTTCTTTGACATGTTAGCTATGCGTATGGCAAATTTCATGTCAATCCAAGCGGTTCTTTAAAATATACAGCATAAACCGTGAAAGAATGTACTAAATAAAATTAGTTAGATACTGAAACTAGTAATCCAAAAAAACTAAACTCACACAAAAACTCCTTAAAAAGATAGTGATCAGACAGTGCTGGAAAGACTGAATATTGAACTCGAAATTGACTCTACTATAAAGAAGAAAAAACTTAAGTTCCTTGGCTACGTCTGTAGAGGCCCCAGATAGGAGTTCCTACAGTACCTAATGCAAGAAAAGGACTTAAAAGAATGTCTTGGTTGCGGTTCGGAATGATATCGGTCGACTTATTTCGTGCAGCAATTTCTAAAATGCAAATAGCCATGTTGATCAACAATCTTCACATGAGACATTAAATGCAAGAAGAACATAAAATGAAGATCATGTAATTAGTCGATGTTCTAAGAGGATATGATCATTGAAGAATTATTACTGCACATCTGCACAATATCATCATCATCATCAACCCGTACTCGTCCACTGCTTGACATAGGTCTCCCTCAGCTCTTTCCATATTGCACTGTTTTGTGCGGCTTGCATCCAGTTGCCGACAATACGGTGGTCGTCGTCTGCTCCGTAGTGCTTCTTCTCGTGACCTCCACTCGACAATACGTCTTGTCCATCGGTTGTCTGACAATCTGGCGACGTGTCCTACCCAATTCCACTTGATCGACGCTATTCTTTCGACGGCATCCGTTGTTTTTGTTCTACGACGTATTTCTTCGTTTGTGATTCGGTCCCTCAGGGAGACACGCAACATCTGGCGCTCCATAGCCCTCTGAGTTATGCGAATCTTGTTCACTACCTTTTTTGTGAGTGTTAATGTTTCCGCTCCATAGGTGAGTACAGGCAATACACACTGGTCAAAAATTTTCATATTCAGACATATGGGTAAGTCCGATTTAAATACATAGCTCCGTTTACCAAACGCTGCCCAGGCTAATCCTATGCGACGTGGGAGCTCGCACGTCTGGTTATCTCATCCCAACCGAATTTCATGTCCCAAGTACTTATAAGATGCAGTCTGCTCAATATCCATTCCATCAACAACAATATTACGATTTAGCACAAGATTAGTCAATATTTGCGTCTTGTTGATATTAATCTTTAGTCCGACCTCTAAGGAAGCGTGATATAACTTGTTCTACATTATTATTGTACCATCTGCCATCCATACGATCGGCTATAAGGACGATGTCATCTGCGAATCTCAAATGACAGCTTCTCTCCATTTATATTGATACCATATTCGTTCAGATCTGCCTTCTTAAAAGTGTGTTCTAAAAGGGTTGTGAACAGCTTTGGTGAGATGGTGTCTCCTTGCCTATGCATACAGAATTTATTAGTTTGTTGATCAAAGAGTCTTACGCTAGCCGTTGCATTGTGGTAGATATATCTTATCATGTTAGTGTAGCGATAGTCTATTCGGCATTCTGCCAATGCTTTTAACATTTTCTGCTGGTTTATGGTATCGAACGCTTTCTCGTAGTGCACGAATATCAGTGCCAATGGTTTGTTGTATTCCGCCGACTTCTCTATCAAGTTTTTTATTACCAGTAAGTGGCCGTTAGTGCTATATCCAGATCTAAACCCAGCTTGTTCTCTAGGCTGATAGAAGTCTAACTTAGTGTAACGAAAGAGAACTCTTGGCCGACCCCCGTATAACGGTAAACACCTCGAGAATGGCGTAATCGAATGTTCGAGTCGTCGGCGGTGAGGAGGAGTAAGTTCTCGAACGTACGTCACGTATGCGGAACAAGCTGATAGCTAGAGATGAGCGTCGATTGTTCCAGAATAACAACTCGCATATATAAATAGGACATATTTGTAAATAGAGTTAGTCTTAAGCTAAAGTTTGTAAAGTAAACTTGTATAAATAAATAATAAAGTCGTAAATAAATACCCCAACGCTCGTTTTTGTTACAATGGTGTCGGTGTTCGGTAAAACTTAGTACAGTAAACTTAGTGCGATATAAATACGTAAATTCGGAAAGACTTTTGGACTTTATTCGCCGGGAAGAATTAAAGTGCGTTGATTGTTCGGTATTCGGAAAGACTTTTAAGACATTTTGAAGAGTACGTGTGTGCCGACCAAAGATGTTGCTACAAGAACTGACCATAAAACAGCTCCGTGAACAATTAGAAGAGTACGAGTTAGACAGCAGTGGGACCAAGAAAGTCCCACAAGCACGACTCGAGGATGTCCTCACGAAGAACGGAGAAGACCCAAAGACGTTCCAATTCCAGTCAGCAGAACAAGCAATCTTATCGAAATTCGAAAGTGTTTCTCAAAAGATCGATGAAACTTCTATAAAGAACAACGAGAAACTTGAAGAAGTTAGTAGAAAAACCGACGAGAAATTCGAGAACGTTGCTAAAAAATTTGACGAGACTTCTCAAGTAATTAAAGAAGTTTGTAGACAGAGCAACGAGAAATTTGAAAGTGTTTCTCAAGTGATTAAAGAAGTTTCTAGACAGAACAACGAGAAATTTGAAGAAGTTTCTAGAACATTCGATAAGATGCAGAAAAGTGTAGACGACAATAAAGAAATGTTAGAAGAGAAGATCAAACAACTAGAAAGCATGATAACCGATATAAGAGTGCAACCGTCAGTTAATGCAGTAGCTTTAGATCCTGTACTGAAAGATGAACTACCGAGAGAAGAAATGTCGCATAATATGATATTCAAATTACAACCATTTGATGAAAAGTCTTCTTGGTCTATATACCTTAGACAGTTTGAAGCTATTGCGAACGCCAATCATTGGACCGAACAAGAAAAGGCTGTTTCCTTGACTGCTGCTTTGCGAGGTGATGCTGCAGATATATTAAGATCAATTCCTAAGGGTCAAGAAAAATGTTACCAGACCTTGTTCACTCGTTTAGAAAAACGCTATGGAGATGCCCATCTACAACAAGTATACAAAGCACAACTGCGAAGTAGAAGTCAACGAGCAAGTGAGAATCTGCAAGAATTTGAAGCAGATGTGGCTCGTGTGGTGAGGTTGGCTTATCCAGAAGTGCCAGACAGCGTTTTAGAAGAAATCGCAGTAGACACCTTCGTCAATGGGCTGAAAGATAGTGAACTACAGAAAGCTTTACGACTAGCAAGACCGAAAGATTTAGATGAAGCACTTGCTATTGCCTTGGAACACGAAGCAGCTAGCCAAGCTTCACAAAACAATCGAGTAATAACCGTGGAAAAGGGCAATAAGAGAAAAGATGAACGTTTGGTGGAAAAGGTACGGAGGGTGATTCGTGACACGATGCCGAAGAGACGCATGAAGAGGGCTGGAAGAGTTGGTGCAAATACAGATGCTTCCTCGATACGGCCATGCGGTGAAAGTTGTAATCACCGGCTTAAAGCAGATGATCAGCTTTGCCCTGTGAGACGAACTACCGTCGTTAATAAGCAATGGCAGCCCCAACAGTTACAAGACGCCCAAGAAGACGATCCATGTATAAAAAGAGTATTGAATTGGATGCGGCAAGGTGAGAGACCTAGTTCGCAAAACATTGATGCATGTAGTACGGAAGTCAAGGCCTACTGGAGCCAATGGAATTTCCTGGTACTAAAAGATGATCTTTTGTACAGAACCTTTGAGAACGATGATGGTACAGAATCGAAGCTTCAGTTGATTGTACCTAAAAGTAAAGTGTCAGAAGTATTGCGTCAGTTGCATGACGGTACATCAGGTGGACACTTTGGCATTACGAAGACTCTGCAAGAGGTTCGAGAACGGTTCTACTGGGTGAACTGTAAAGATGATGTAAGAAGATGGTGCCGGAAATGTGAACTGTGTGCATCCGGTAATGGTCCAGTTGGTAAAAAGAGATCACCCATGAGACAGTATAATGTTGGCAGTCCTATGGAAAGAGTAGCAATCGACATTGCAGGTCCATTTCCAGAAACCGATGCTGAAAATAAATACATCCTGGTAGCCATGGATTATTTTACGAAATGGACCGAGGCCTATGCATTACCGACTCAAGAAGTTGCTACCGTTGCAGAGGTACTTGTTAAAAAATTCTTCAGCCGATTTGGTGTTCCCTTGGAGATCCACTCAGACCAAGGGCGAAACTTTGAGTCAGCTCTTTTCCAAAACGTTTGTAAATTGATTGGTGTCAGTAAGACCAGAACAACACCCCTGCATCCTCAATCAGATGGGATGGTCGAGAGGATGAACCGAACGATGGGTAAACACTTGTCCAAAGTTGTATCTGAACATCAGCGAGATTAGGACCAACACATTCATTTATTCCTGATGGCCTACCGCTCGGCCGTAAATGAAACTACAGGTCAAACACCAACCTGCCTGATGTTGGGTCGTGGAGTTCGTTTGCCCTGCGACCTAGAGTTTGGCTGCAGACCTTCCGAGGAACATGTTGCAGGCGAAGAATACGTCGACCGCCTGAAGTTACGAATGAACAACATTCATGAACTTGCCCGACAACACATCCAGATAGCCAGTGACAGAATGAAAGATCAATATGATTCTCGATGCAAGAATGAAAGCTTCGAAGTAGGTGATCTTGTCTGGCTTTATAATCCACAACGTCGTCGCGGCTGGGAAGGTCCGTATGAAGTTAAGAAGAAAATAAATGACGTAATATACAGAATTAAGAAGTTGCCAAACGGTAAACCGAAAGTTATTCACATAAATCGTCTTGCACCATATGCTGGCTCAAATGAAACAGAAGAAGCACGAGTCCTCCAACCGGAGATTGAAGATGCCGCACAACCAAGTTTTAAGGAATTTATGTCAAATTACGCAGAGAGAAAGAGTGCTAGATTCGGCGTGACCACAGAAGTTCGGCAAGATCTGTTTAGTGTTTCAGAAAACGTCTCTCTAGCCCACTGTGTTGCCCAAGATCTCGAGATGACTAAAGGAATATCGTCCGTATTCAATAGAAAGTTCGGCCGCCTGGACGAGTTAAGAAATCAGCAGCCTAAAATTGGAAGAGTACTGCGATTGGAAGATGGTCCTGGATCTTTGCTGTATATGGTGACCAGAAAGTCTTATACGGATACGCCAAGCTACGAGAACATATGGCGTGCTCTAACTAATTTGAAGAAAATCGTGTGTAATTATGACATCAAAAATTTGGCTTTACCAAAAATAGTCCATGCAGTAGAAAATTTGGATTGGAAGATTGTGAGAAGCATGCTTGAAGTGGTCTTCAGAGGAACTGGTGTACAAATCACTCTGTCTTGCATGAACCTGAAGATGTCGTACCCTTCAAAGACAGTAGACTGTTATTTCTTCTTGAAGGGTGTATGCAGAGCTGGAGAGTCGTGTAGATTCCGCCATCCTGGGCCTTCATCTAGAGTTGCTGATCGGGACGCTCAGATCTTAAGAGGGGAGAAGTGTAACGAAAGAGAACTCTTGGCCGACCCCCGTATAACGGTAAACACCTCGAGAATGACGTAATCGAATGTTCGAGTCGTCGGCGGTGAGGAGGAGTAAGTTCTCGAACGTACGTCACGTATGCGGAACAAGCTGATAGCTAGAGATGAGCGTCGATTGTTCCAGAATAACAACTCGCATATATAAATAGGACATATTTGTAAATAGAGTTAGTCTTAAGCTAAAGTTTGTAAAGTAAACTTGTATAAATAAATAATAAAGTCGTAAATAAATACCCGAACGCTCGTTTTTGTTACATTAGCATCCAGTCTTTTTTTGATAATTTTTGTGAAAAGTGTATATATGTGTGATAGCAGACTGATAGGACGGTAGTTTTTTAGATCTGTTATGTCACCTTTCTTGTGCAATAAAACAATGACTGCATTGTTCCATTGAGAAGGGTTTTTCCTTGGTAAATGCATTCGGTGAAAAGTTTGGCCAAAACCTGGATCATTTTATTTCCACCTTGTTTGATTGTCTCGATCACTACTCCGTCATCGCCAGGGGATTTATTATTTTTCATTTTTGAAAGTGTCTTTTTAACTTCGTATGGTGTTACTTCTGGCATTAATTCTGATCCCTGGTTTATGATTTTGGGCAGGGCATACAACATTAATTTCCAAAGGTTTTCTAATTACACAATTTTCTGGTTCATAAATTTTATTTTTATTTAATGTCATTTTTTCATATCCCAGATATTTACTACCCTTAATACCCACTACAATACATCGCACTTGTCATTTATATTTCCAAAACTAAAATATTGGAAGTGTCAAAATGTACGTCCACAAGTTAATAGTCTGGATGGTCAACATGATTGAGGGAAAATAGAGAGATAGGGCTCACTAACGAGAGTCCATTTATTATTTAGGAGGATAACAAGCTGGAGTGCACCCCTGCCATTTAATGCCACGCTGGCTCCCAAATCCACGGGGAGACTCATAGCGACACTTATTTCATTGAATACATCATCAGATATATACACTTTTAATTGAAATGCAACCTCTACTTTTAAAGCCCATTTATAGGGGAGTGGAAAAAGTCAATGACGGAGATCTCAGGAATAAATAATTCAAACGATAAAAGCAGGCTTTTAACGCGTTGATTTATCAGTCTCTTATGGGGTCCATTTTATTTATGATTTTCCTACAATTCGAATCGTTTTTCAGATTAAACACGTTTTGTATTTTTCTATAATTCGAGTCGATTTTCAGATTGGACACGATTTTTTGAATTACGATTTGTTAATTTGTGAAAAATTAATCAATGCAGTTACCTATCGCTGGGACATTTTGCAAAGAATATTTTTCTAAGTAGAATAAGTAAGTATAATAGGTAAGTAAGTAAGTAAGTAAGTAGAATATTCGGTCAGCCCACCCCCGTTGCCCGTTATCCACTCATTACTACACTCTGCTCAGTTCCTACTAAACGCAAAACTTATGAAGAACAAAAAACTTTGATAGCTTCCTCTCCTATGGTAGCTGTAGCTTCCTCCATGGATGTCTTAGTTTTTGCGCTGAGTCCTCAGGGTTTTCTAACATTGTTGTCACGAGCTAATCGCATTGCTCCTATAGTGATCCTCTCCAAATTTAACATGCTCCTTTTCTAATTTGGCTGCACCGTACTGATGGCTACCAAATACAATCCTCCTCCTCAGTCGTTTCCTCATTGCTGAGTGTCGTGATTCCGTATAATACGAGCAACTATCTCTTTCCATCGGCTTCTGTCCTGAGCTTCCCTCATGCATTCATGGAATGTTTTTCCACTGGCTTTCTGTACTTGATCCGTCCATCGAGTAGGTGAGCGACCTCTACTTCTGCGCCCTTCAACGTTTCCCGAAATTATAAGTCTCTCGAGATTATCATCACTTCTTCTTGCAATATAGCCGAAAAATTTTAAGACGGTGGAGAGGCAAATAGAGAAAAGTCGAGTCTGAGTATTAAGCTCTGGGAGGATTGAGTGATTTGTTCTGTGTTCCGTCCATGAGATCCGAAACATTCTTCTCCAGCACCACATTTCAAAGGCGTCAATCCTTTTTCTGTCGTCCGATTTCATTGTCCATGTTTCGGATCCGTAATTAAATCTGAGAAAAATTAAGGCACGTACTAATCTTATTTTGGTGTTCTTCGACAAGGAGCGATGTTTCCAGATTTTCGATGATCGACGCATAACGTTTTTGGCCATACCTATTCTCCTACGTAGTTCTGTTTCACAAGATCCTGTATTACTGATGTAGGATCCTAGATAATTGAACTCGTTAACCACTTCAAACTGGTCTAAGGCTCCTGTTGTCTGAAGTGAATTTGAATAATTTATTATCATAATTTTTGTTTTTTGTTTATTGATCTTGAGACCACATCTATTGCTTTCGGCTTCCACTAGCTGCAGCAGGCTGGACATTTCTTTTTCGGATGCATTTATTAATCTTGTATCATCTGCATATCTGAGATTTGAGATCTTCTTTCCTGCAATAGAAATACCGCCATTCCATTTGCGAGTGCTTTTCTCATTATATATTCCCCATAGAAATTAAAAAGACTTGGAAATAGATAAATACAATCAACTCCCGTTTATTTGCGAGAGGTTTATCCGTGGGGCAGATTATGCGCGACTCTGTAGATGCTTTTTTAATATTAAACAATTTGACTTAAAAGGTTTTTGGAAGTCCTTTTCTATTCTTGACTCTACGAAATCGCATCTGCGTGGGAGTCTGTAAAGACTTCAACAATTGTGAAGTCACGTACCAAACATCGAAAATTATATCAAACCAGCAGTTACAGAAGGTGAAAATGAACTACCTGTCCTTGTAAGTTTAATGAACACAGCTCCTGGGGGAGAGAATATGAGGGAAGGAAGCCTGCCAGAGTAGTTAGACTGCGACGCTACCTGGCCTGGATTTGAGCATCTAACGGATGAATACAACCTAAGAAAATTCTGAGGAAAAAACGAGGACAGTGATGAAGAAGAGTAGCTTGTACCTGGTGGACAAGTGACTCACAAAGCGGCCTTGTGTCACGTGAATGAACTTCTAGAATGCCTAAAGGGACGATGCGCTACTCGCTAAAAAACTTATGCCTGCGTAAAGTGCAATGTAAAATAAAGAAACACTTCCTTTTTAAAACACTTTTCAAAAGAATCCTTTTAAAAAATGTAAAAATATAATTGTAAATTAAACCTTTAGGTGAAACTATCTTTTTATGTTTTGCATTTATGTATTTGACGACTTCAAGTTACGGCTTATCCGCGATTATCGTTATCCGCGACAACCGTGCCACTCAACCCCACGGATAAACGGGAGATGACTGCAGTCATACGTATTATGGTAGGGGAGCCCAAGCGAGGATTTTTGCAGTTACTCGAGCGCGTCAGATTATCATATGGTGAGAAACCTGGTACCCTGCAGATGTACCTCTACCATATATTGGCTTTTAACACAGGGGAGTTCGTTAAGGGGGGCCCGAAAAACAAAATATATCCTTAAAAAACTCGAAATTGTCAGATTAAGATAAGGTAAGTTAAGTACATTCGAAAGAGTGTATATTTAAAAAATCTGACGATTTCAGCCGGGCGTAAGGAAATGGGAGAGTCCCAAAGTTTCACAAGAAAAAACGAATATTTCGCGAAATGAATGACAGATCGAAAAACTTAAAAATACGTGCTCAATATTTTTTAAAAATCTATCGAATGATACCAAACACGACTTACCACGGAGAGGGGTGGGGGGGGGGGTAAATTTAATATTTTAAATACGAATCCCGCGATATTTCGCGAAACGAACATCAGATCGAAAAACTGTAAAATACACTTATTTAATATCTTTGAAAATCTATCGAATGGCACCAAACACGGCCCCACACGGAGGTGGGATGGGGTTACTTTAAAATCTTTAATACGAGCCCCCATTTTTTATTGCAGATTTTGATTCCTTATGAAAAAATAAGTAACTTTTATTCGAAATATTTTTTCGAATTATGGACAGATGGCGTTATAATCGGAAAAACAATTGTTGGAAATGGAGAATTAAATTAAAAAATGGCAAGCGTCCACTAAAATGGAAAACGTTACTTACTTTTTTTGGTTTCAGGACCCACTCTACACAACCCAATAGGTCCTCAAAGCGCTCGAGTGACTGCACATTTAGCATTCTTTGCTCCCCTACCATTAACAGTTGCCTTCCATCTATACACATATCTACATATTTTCCTTTTTGTTTTGTTTTCCTTGTTTTTACAAATATCAGTGTATAGGTATGTTGATTGGTTATAAAAACATTAATTTGAGCCGTAATAATTATGACACTAACTTAATTGAGACATATAGGATCGAGTAATATGTATTAATAATTATAGGTGTTATTAGCAAGTTGCGAATTTTTATAAATTCATTTAATAAAATTTGATTTATTGCCAATTACTATAAAATATACACATTGGTAATTAATGCAATTACAAAACGAGCATACACTTTAAGTGTTGTGTTTGATATAGGTATTAAACAATCAATGTATTTATTGTTTAATGAATGTATAACATTTAGAAAAACAAAATTATTACTTTGAAGTTTAGACAAAATAATTGGCTCAGATTCACTAAAGAAAATGTTCCGTCCTCCCACACATATTGTTTTAAATATATTGTATTATTATTTTGTTTTTACATTTAGTTTTAATTAAAGTGTGTGTGTGTATTTACTTTCCGTAACATAATAGAGAGATATCGCAAAGGCTAGCGTTAATACCGTGTCAAGATGTAAATAAAGGATACCGGTCTATTTCAACACAGGCATCAAGAGAGTTATCGCAAATGTTCTGGGGCGGGGTTTAACGTTATTATGACAACCGACGTTTGGGATAAAATGTAACCTAGAAATTAATGTTTTTTATTGAAAAATGTTTAACATTTAATAAATGTTTAATGTTTAACCAACAATAAATATAAATAATCAGTATAAAAATAATATAAAATATCTGAATAACTAATATCCTAACCACAAAAAGTAGTCTATTGTAGACAAAATAAGAACACACGTGTTTCTCAACACAGGAAACAAGATGATTCACAGGTTTTACTTTATAAAATACGTATTCTATAAATTATTTTTATGTTTCATCCCAAATGTCAAATTAGCGTTAACGTTATTACGTATAAAATAACGTATTCCGCTATTAGCCTGTGATAAAAATTCTTTGCGATATCTCTCTATTATCTGGTGAGGATACCGCATTAGTATACTTAGGAGATGTTTATAAAACATCTATTTAGCCCTGTACTGATTGACATTGGCCAGTATTCGTTTAACCACGCTGAGAGGAGTACTTCAGTTTTTTACATAAATCAGTACTCAAGTGTAAGAAGCAAGACCACGAGATTCCACTGATTCCAGAGTCTAGCGCGCTGGAGAGAGAAAAACAGACTACCAAATGAAAGGTAAAGTAACAATAAAATTTTATATACGTACAGAATATTCAATTAATTGGTACAGTTGCATTTAACTACATTTCGTCATAAAATATAAAATCCAGCACCTACAAATATTTGGCTTATGTAAATCCTATTGTTAATTAATTACATTAACATTACTACAAAAAATATTAAAATTAAGATGATTAATAGCTAAAGAATAAAATGAACATAGCATAAAGAAATACAGAAAAGGAATAATCCCATAGAATGTGTAAAGTTTGTACGGAAATATATGTTAATAGAGATAAATAAAAATTTCAATGCATGGATGACTTTATAGTTGGTGTTCTCCAATAAACGTCTCCAATAAAAGTTTAAATGTTATCACATATTCCTTACAATATCATCATAATTAAATAAAGTTCCTTGCTCAAACCCTTTAAAAGAACAATACGGAATATGCGCACCATAATATCTATTTTGCAAAAATATGTACCCAACATCAGTTGATGATAGTACTAAACACAATTTTTAGTTGATAAACAATTTTTTATGTGCAAAAAGTATTTTTGTGAAAATTAGCCATGAGGTATGGATCCTGAAGTTTTAATACTGCTGCATAACTACTGTATATACATATATTATAGGACCCAAATGATATAAAATAAACACCACCAACGATTTAATATAATCAATTCATAAAAGATATCTGATGGGCAAAAATATTACAGCCGATAAGATAGAGCACAATGGATATATACGGTTTCCCTATAATTTATCAAGGGATAAAGGACTCTTATGATATAATAACAAAGTGAACTTACCCATTAAATGGATATCCTGCGAATGCTGTATCGTAGGGGTGATAAACTGAGGGGTAGGGCCAGCCTGCAGCTCCTGTCGCTAGATTTTCTTTCAGTTCTAGACCGGCAGCCTGAAAAAGAATAAGCTTATTATATTTATAATGTATTATAATGTATATATGTAGTATGTACATACTACATTCTAAATTAATAAACATTTTTTTCCAAAATTTAGAAGAGCGAAAATATATTTTAATACTGGAAACTGACTAATGAAAAGATAAACAACGATCTGACCAAGTTCTATCGTAGTCCGGGTAATGTGGGAGCACTGGTTAGAAAAATTATTCTCATTCCATATTTTGCAAAATCTTACTTGAAATGATCCCGTTATAATAAAAGTGCATGTTCCCAAGTGAAAAGGGTGGTCAAAAATAATTGAAAAATTTTTTATTTAATTATAAAATTTAATTTTTTGTGCCCAGTAAAAGTTTTTTAGGTTAACATATTTGGGTCTAGGACGTTTCATCGCCGCCAGTTCATCGCCGCCAATTCATCGCTGGCCGATTCATCGCCGGCCGATTCATCGCCGGCCGATTCATCGCCGGCCGATTCATCGCCAGTCAGTCAATCGCTATTTATAACTGATTTATTTCCGAATTTCCGAACAATTTTCGCCAGTTACATTTATTATTTATTTTTAATATTAATTAGGAATTCTAGGAAATGACCTAACCTAACCTAACCCAACCTAACACTACATAAATTTGAACATATTATTTCTACAAAGGCCGTTTAACACTACAAATTTAGTACTATTTAGTATAACATTTAGGGGAAGTAGAAATAGAACAGTAAATACAATAATATTTTTATCTGTTTAATTGACATAAGTTTTGAACTGAATTTAACGTCGTGTCGAGTTATCTCCCATAATACAAAATCAACTGACTAACTGGCGATGAAACGGACGGAGATGAAACGGACGGCGATGAAATGGACTGGCGATGAATCGGCAGCATCGAAACGGCAGCGATGAACCGGCGGCGATGAAACGTCCCATTTCGACATATTTTTAGCAAAAAATGCCTACTACCTTTCCCTAAAATGCGTCATTTTCGAGTTATAAACAATTTAAAGTTCAATAAGGAATCGATTGAAAATGGTTTTTAATTTGTTTCAAAATTGTTATAAATAAATATGTTCCTGTGGAAAAGATTGTGTAAACTTTCTACTGTAATGTTTTAGTATCATATTCTTTCGATTAAAACAGAATTTAAGTTATTTAAGTTTAAGTTGAAGATATCGGCTACCAGCTTCGGCTACCAAACTACGAGTCACACAGAGAAGAATGGAGAGGTCCGTTTTAGGAATGACTCTGCGAGACAAAATCAAAAACCAGGAGAAAAATCAGGAGAAGAAGAACAAAGGTAACTGATGTCATCGAAAGGATGGCTAGACTAAATGGAGATGGGCAGGACACATAGCCAGAATGACAGATAAGCGATGGACAAAGAGGTTATTGAAATGGAGACCAAGAGAAGACAAGAGAAGCGTCGGTCGACCGCCTACAAGTTGGACTAACTATTTAAGAAGGCTAAATAAAAACTGGATGAGAGCGGCGCAGGATAGAAGGGGTTGAAAACAAGAGGAGAAAGCCTATGTTCAGCAGTGGACTTTTGAGGCTGGATGATGAACGTTGAAATACAGATGACAAAAGTCAAATAAATACTTTAGTTTGACAAATGGTTGAATTAAAGAAACAAATAAAACAGTAAATCAGTAAAGAGGTGGTGGTTAGCGGTAATTATAAATCGAATAAAACCAATATAATATTTACTAGATCAGGACTTAACTTTAGTTAAGGGAAACTTAATAATTTTATTTAAGCTATAGTATGGTTAACAATTGACGATATTTGGACAATAACTCTAAAACAGCAAAAATAAAAATCCCTTTGTAGCAAAAATTAATAAACCGGTTGTAGTATATCAAATTAAATATATTATACACTGCGGCACTGCGTTTATTAAAACGTAACTGAAGAAAGATAGTAAATTGAAGTTCGAGTAGTCGTCCTAATACTGAACTAGTACTTACACAGGAGACAACGATATGGTTATGAATTTGCTAAAAATCTAGCAATTGACATGCTTTTTAAAGTTAACAGATACAAGTAACTTACAGTAGTTGATTTCGCCTCTTAAAAATTCACTGCCTTCACACTGAATTACTAATTTAATTACATTAGTATTCCTAAAAATAAATAAAGCGGACGGAGTTTAGTTTAGGAATTGATTTGAAAGTAAATCGAACAAGTTCGTCAGACACAGACTGTCTGGTCCCGAAGACACCCACACCAGAGGTATTTGTCTTTCTTCAGAAAATTACTAACATTCCTAAGAAATTGTCAGTGATATATGGTCAAAGTTTCTCTTCCCATCAAAATCTAGTAATTTAAAAAGGGTACTAAAATTTATTAGAGAAAGTAAGGTGTGTAACATGGCCAAACTGTTTAAAATCCACAACCTTAATCTGGAGATAAAAGTAAGGCTCCTACGATGCTATATCTTCTCAATATTATACTACGGGGTTGAATCCTGGACACTCACTGAAGCGATGGAGAAAATACTTGAAATTTTCGAGATGTGGCTATACAGGCTAAGGATATCATGGACGGACAAGATAACCAATGACACCGTATTACGAAGAATGTGGAAAGAAAAGAGGTGACATATACCATTAAAAGGAGAAAGTTAGAATATCTCGGGCACATAATGAGAAACGGCACTAAATACAGATTACTGAAGGTAATCCTTCAAGGCAAACCTGGTTAATAAAGGTATCAAGGTTAAAGAACCTGAGGAAATGGTTCTGCACAACAACTAATCTATTCAAAGTATCAGTTAATAAAATAATTATATCCAGAATGATCGACAATATTCGAAAAGAATAGGCACCAAAAGAAGAAGATGATGTGTATAATTGGAGACGCTTTCAAATCTACCTCCGCGGTGTAAAAGGGTTACCTTTTCTATACAATTTAAATTTCTGAAGATGCGACAATCGTGTTACGCTTAACAAGATGCGACAGTCGTGTTAACGCAGGAGTAAGCAAAAAGCACTAACATAAAAATAATTTCAATGCGCATGGACATCCCGAAAAATTATTATGATATTTTAGCATATTCACACGAGTGACGTCATCTATCTAGGCGTGATGACGTAATCGATGTTTTTTAAAATGAAAATAGGGGTCGTTTAATAGCTCATTCGAAAGGTTATTCAATTCTCTATTCAGTAATGTAAACGTTAACATAAATATTTATACAGGGTGTCCAAAAACAATTTTTTTAATTAAATTAATTGACAAAAAGAAGAATGTATGTAATTTATTTAATTCAAAATACTTTTTACTGTTATCAGAAAACAGAAAAAAATGTTTATTTGAAAAATAAACATTGCTTTTCGCTTAAATTCAATATTCAAGACAGCTCCCGCTGGACACCTGCTTTTTGGAAGTTTGAACATTTAATTTAAGCGAAAAGCCAGTGGCGAAGCGTCCTTGTAACCACTGTTACCATTGGTAACAGTTACAAATCTTGCAAATAAATATTTTATGACTACTACGAAGTAATTCCATTTATATTTTTTACCAACAGAAATACTTGTTAATAGTACCTAATTCAGTAAATACCCAACTAGACGCACGAAAATATTGGCGAGATATGTGAATCCATGACACGTTATCATATGCCGTTACCAATACTGGCACTGGTAACGGTAACGCAGGAGAAACCTCTATCGCTCGGGACTAGCTCTGAAAATTTTGAAGGACCGACGGGTCTAGAGACGGCGCGCGGGCACGCGGTGCATATCAGTATTGTTACCATTTTGAAGATTGGTAAAACGTTGGTTTAGTACCTCTTATAGATTACAGTGTGCGTGCATTTAAACATGGAAGAGTGTTACTACGTATTGCGTAATTGATCAACTACTTGAAAAGTCATTCTACTTGTATATTTTTTTATATATTATTTTAAAGAAAAAAATGATATTATTGAAAATGTAAGAATTAAAATATAAACAATAGTTTTCAACATATGTTCTTTTTTCTACTTGTTCATTTTTTTATGTTAATTTTATGGTAGAATATGTTTAGTTTGTTTATTGTTTATTGTTATACCTGTTACATATACATAATTACATACATCATACATATAATTTGGGAATAGTGATTTGTTTATTTTATCCCACAGGATTGAAAACAAAAACTTATACTTGGGAGGTTCAAAATATTTTTTTAAATAAGATTTTTTTACATCTGGTTTTGGTAACACTTTAGAAAAAGTCACGCGTCGCCACTGCGAAAAGCAATGTTTATTTTTCAAATAAATATTTTTTTCTTGTTTTCTGACAGTAGTAAATGTATTTTGAATTAAATAAATTACATACATTCTTCTTTTTTGTCAATTCATTTAATTTATAAAAATTGTTTTTGGACACCCTATATATATAATGATGTTAATGTTTATATTACTGAATAGAGAATTGAATAACCTTTCAAATGAGCACGCGACTCCTATTCTTATTTAAAAAAATCTTTGATTACGTCATCACGTGCAGATGGATGACGTCACTCGTGTGATATATATGCCAAAATATCATAATTTCAAAATAAAAATCGACCTGTTTCGGTATTTCCCCGTAAAGTTGCTGGTTTACGAAATAACGAATTTATTCCTTTCATTTGCACCATACTGTAACAACGTTCAACACCGCTTTTTGTACGTATTAAAAATGAAATAAATTTTAAAAATAAATATTTTTTTAACTCCCTCTGTGGCTCAGTGGTAAGAGCGCCTACCTTTGGATCGAATGGTCGTGAGTTCGAATGACCCTGGTGAGTGTCAGAGATTTTTCGTTTATTATAAATTAATAAATAAAAATAGTTTCTGTCCTTGTGGGATCGGTACTCATCGGAGGGACCGCAGACGTTCGGATACAATTAGCGTCTCTTTGCAAAGACAATGACGTCGACTTTGCAAAGTAACAAGACACTTACTCAACACACATACACTACACATTACTCCCCCGAGTTAGTGATAAGTGATAAGTTATAGTCTAAAAAATAATTATGAAATTGACTGGCCAGTTGGTTGTGAAAACCAGTGCCAATAAAACACAAAACACACACAAATTATATCGCCTTAATTACATACTAAGAGTTAGTATAGCAACGATTACTAATACCTTTTTGTCGATCTACATGTCAAGTGCGAATAAAGTTAACCTATGAACTTATTCAATTAATTTAATGCATGCAGGACAAATTTGAATATAAAATCAATATTGTTTTGTAATGAACTCATCGACTCTTAAGGAATGTATTAGACTATTGTACACGACTGTTTGCTATCTTTCTAGGTACTTTATGATTTATTTAACGGAGAACGTAGAGACGTAGACTATACAGTGATCAGCGCGCTAATAACCGGCAAAATAACGCAAAAGATGGAAAACATATTATTAATTTGTGAGATAAAAAGGGATGAACCTAGTAGAGGTGTTAAATTTAGTGATAGTAATTTAAAAATTGACATTATATTGATTGTTTCCTACCTTTGCCTCATTAAATTTATTTCATTCGAAGTACCTGGCCTATTTTCTTGCCCAGATATTGTACTAAATTTTTTGTTTTCTCTTTAATTACCTTTCGTTAGTACTAACTAGTCGTGGTGGTCAGTAAGTAAGAACAAATTGAATTGTTAAGTCGTTTCCTGTAGTTATCAAGTGTCGCCAAAAAACGCCGGTTTCAGTTATAGTAAAAAATAAATTAACCCTTTCTCCCTCCTTCCTTCACCTTACTAATAACTGAAGACTTCTCGACCTACCAGTTAAAATAAGGTAAGAATTTTTTTGTTATTATTTCCATACAGTCCGCTTTAAATTCGATTGCGTAATAGACCAGCATAGCCCAATCGCCACCCCATAAGTTTGGCCTTCTAGCCGGATCGTCTTGAATCAATTTCGTTGTTGCTTTGCCGGTTCAAGATCTGATCTATCGTATTTTCGCATTGGATAAATTTATTTAAAATTATAATTGTAATCGGTATAGTATATTTGTCGTGTTAAAATCTAATTAAATCGTAGTGTACCCTTTTTTTGTCGTGTATCGAAAAACCTTGTTCTTCGGTCGACTATAGTTGGAACATTGAATTCGTGTTTTTGCTTCTGAACCCATCGCTTAGTGAAATCGATTTTGATTAAGTAAATATATTTGATTTGGATATTTTGCAAACCTAAAAATAATTTGTTTGGATTTAGTTTAATAAAATTTTAGTAATTGTTGAAAAAATATATACACCTAACTACTATTCTTGACATATTTTGGGTTTTGTTCCATTTTATTTCTTCATCATTGATAATTTTTTGAAAGAATTTCAATATTTATTATTAAACATGCCTAAAAGTCAAAACGAACTAAAATTGGAGCGATTATGCTCTAAACGTGAAACTATCTTTCGTAGGGCTCAATTATGTTACGATGCCGGGTCGGCCTTAGAAAAAGATCCAGAAAATGCCTCAAAAATGCGTAACTTTGCAGTTAGATATAGTACTTTCGAAAAAACTCTATCAGAATATGAGGAAATTGTTCAAGATATCGTTATATTAAAACAAGAGATGGAGCCAGATGCTGGCGTTGCATACCATACGCATTTAGATGCATTTTATGATCTCTACTCCAATATTGAATATTTAGCTTCATTATTAATAAATAAACCTGCTGTTTTGAGTAATAATCCCAAAAGTACTAATAATTCTACTATTAAAATGCCCAAATTTGAATTAGTTAAGTTTGATGGTGAAGATATATCTCTGTGGCCTGTTTTCTATGAAAATTTCAAACAATTTGTTCATAACAAAATAGAATATCCCAAGTCCGATAAGCTACAGTATTTGTTGAGTTGTATTTCCGGGAAAGCCTTGAAAAGCTGTAGCTCAATAGAACCCATTCCTAATAATTATGACATTATTTGGAATATGCTTGTTGAAAGATATAATGATAAAAAATATTTGTTTAATCTCTATATGGATCGAATTGTTAATTTTCGCGGTTTGCAATCTAATAATCCATCATATTTGGAAATATTTTTGGAAAAGTTTGATACTAATGTTTCTGCACTAAAACGATTAAATCTTGATAATTTAGATGACCATATTTTAACTTATTTAGCTATGTTAAAATTACCACAAGATACCATAGATTCATTTGATTTAATAAGAAATAATAATGATTTACCCGCTTATGATGATTTATTGAAATTTTTACGCCAACGTAGTAAATCTCTTATTAAAAATGATAGATCAAGGAATTCCAAAAATAATTTTTCGTTTCAAAAACCGAACAAATCGTTTCATTTGCAAGAACAGAATACGTATTACTCCATAGATTGTGTTGTTTGTAAAAAAGGCCCACATTTAATTAAAGACTGTAAGCACTTTTTAGGGCTACCATTTGAATCCAGATTTAAATTAGTGAAGGAAAATAATTTATGTTTAAATTGTTTTTCTTCAAAGCATCGAGTATCCAATTGTCCGTCAAAATTTTCTTGTGTTGTGTGCAAAGCTAGGCACCATTCCAAGTTGCATAAGCCAAATACTACTCGGCCTAATGAGAATGTTCCATTTCCCTCCACTAGTACTGAGCCTACCTCTGGTTCTTCTGATAATCCTTCTAGTTTACATGTCCGCCATTCTAAAAATATCCCAAATGAATCAGAATCGAGTTCTGTTAGTCTGTTTGGGACAATAATGGTTAAAGTTGTTGATAAATGGGGTAGTGCTCACAAGGTTAGATTTTTGTTAGATAGTGGTTCTTCTGCTAATTTTCTTACTTTTGATTGTTCCCGAAAATTAGGCCTAAGTTATTCGAAATTAAATTTGACAGTTTCTGGTATAGGAGGATCAACCACCCCGATAGTAGGTAAAACCAACATTGTTATCTTTTCCCATTTTGATAAAAAAATACAATATCCTATAGAAGTGTTGCTTATAGACACAATCTCTAATAAGTTGCCAGATCAACCAGTTGACAAAGACTGTATTAACAGTATAGAACACTTGAAATTAGCTGACCCGAATTTCTTTTTTCCTGGCAAGATAGATGGTATTTTAGGCTTATCTGTCTTTTCAAATATCATTGGTTGTAATAGAGTGTCATGCGAAGATTCTCTATCAGCTATTGAGACTAGTTTAGGTTATGTAGTCATGGGCTCAGCTGCACCAAATTTTGAAAAAATCCACACATATTTGTCTTTCGTCTGTAACCCTTTGTTGAATTTAGATTCCTTGGTCGAAAGAACGTATGAATTAGAGGATTTGCCCACTGTTACTAATAGTTCATCAGAAGATGAAATTTGTGAAAATTTATTTTTAGAAAATGTATGTAGAGATGCAGATGGTAGATACACAGTTTCATTGCCGTTCCAAAATGATCCTAATGTACTGGGTGATTCTTTTGTTCTTGCTAAAAATAGATTGTTGTCCTTAGAAAATCGCCTAGCACCAAACCCAGAACTTAGAAAACTTTACTGTGATATCTTTCAAGACTATTTAGACCAAAAGCACATGAGTTTAGTTCCCATTCAAACCATTGATTCGTTGTCGTATTATATTCCCCATCATTGTGTTTTTAAATCAGATAGCCCTTCCACTCCTTGTAGAATAGTCTTTGATGCCTCTATGAAAACTAGTAAAGGACCGTCATTAAATGAAATTCTTTATAAAGGTCCAAAATTACAAAATAATCCTACCACAATATTGTTGAATTTTCGTCTTTTTCCAATCGCAATTGTCGCTGATTTGAAACAAATGTATAGGCAGGTTAAAGTGGTTGAATCTCATTGTTCGTTTCAAAGAGTTTTGTGGAGATTTGATACCAATGATCCTATTTCTATTTTCCAATTAAATACTTTAACTTTTGGAGTAAAAGCCTCACCATATCTTAGTCTCAGGGTAATAAAACAATTATGTAATGACGAATCTAAAAGTTTTCCTGATGCTATCATCCCAATTTTAAGAGATATGTATGTAGACGATTTTATTAGCAGTTTTCCAAATGTTTCTGAAGCTATAGTTACACACACTCAGTTAGTGAATTTGTTTCAAAAAGGTGGTTTTAAATTAACCAAATGGATGTCGAACTCGAACGATCTACTATCGACAATCCCCGAACCCCTTCAATTGGTCAAAACCAAACAATTTGATAAGTCAGTCTCCAAAGTGTTAGGATTGCAATGGGAAGAAAAATGTGACAATTTTAGTTTTGGGTTAGAAATACCCTCATCGACCCGTTGTACAAAAAGAAACATGCTCTCACTTGTTGCTCGTATGTTTGATCCCTTGGGATTCCTATCTCCTATAACCCTCTTGCTTAAAATTTGGATAAAGAAACTTTGGACTCTAAAGGTAGATTGGGATAGTACCGTACCAAAAGAAATCGAAATAGCATGGGAAAAGTTTCAAAATGAATTTCATGTCCTATACAAAATGCAAATTCCACGCCATATAGCAGTTACACCTAATTCGTCGTTGTCTTTTGTAGGATTTTCAGACGCAAGTGCTGCTGGATACGCAGCCATTGTTTATTCCAGGGTTGTTAATTGTACAGGTCAAGTTAAAGTTACTTTACTGTACTCTCAATCTAAAGTATCTCCAATGTCTAAAATAACTCTTCCTCGATTAGAGCTTTGTGGAGCGCTTCTTCTCTCAAAGCTTCTTTCACATGCTATTGAAACTTATTCTCCTAGACATAATATTGATAAAATTTTTGCCTTAAGTGATTCCATGATTGTATTAAATTGGATAAAGTCCTCAGAGAAAAATCTCAAAATATTTGTTCAAAATAGAGTTGTTACAATTCATAAGATGGTTCCGTCAGAGTATTGGTTTTTTGTTCCTGGAAAGGAAAATGTTGTTGATTGCGCCTCTCGAGGTTTGTTTCCTTCTTCGTTAGTCAACCATTCCACATGGTTTACTGGTCCAAATTGGTTACTGTTGGAGCCAGAATATTGGCCTATTCAGTCTGTCAACGGACAGGAAATTATGATTTGTGATTCTGAATATAGATCACAAACCTTCTTTGGTAATGTCACTCGTGTAATTTCTCCGCTGTATACTCTTATTGAATATTTTTCCAGTTGGTCGAAACTTTTAAATTCCACAGTATACGTATTGAGATTTCTTAGAAAATTGTCTTTAAATAAACGGATATCTCTATTTGATTTAAAAATTGCAGAAATTGAATTAATTCGAGCTGTCCAGCAAAAGCATTTTTCTGAAGAATATAAAGCCCTTTCTCAAAATCTCGTTGTAAAATCTTCCATACGTCGTTTGAATCCATTTATTGAAAATGGAATAATTAGAGTAGGTGGACGTTTGTCCAACTCCCAATGTAGTTTTGAACAAAAACATCCGATTTTGTTGCCCAAAGCCGATCCTTTAACCATTTTGTTAATAGATTATTTCCATAAATTGCATTTACATGCTGGAGCGTATTTGTTGCAAAATCTTCTGAGAACAAATTATTGGATACTATCTAGTCGTCAGGCCATCAGAAATAGAATTTGGAGATGTAATCGTTGTTTTCGTCTTAATCCTAAACCTACCTATCCTATGATGGCTGACTTACCCGCCGTAAGAGTCAATCAGGCAAAAGCCTTTTTACACACTGGTGTAGATTATACTGGTGCGTTTTCCATTACTATAGGAAAATATCGTGGCGTAAAAACGCAAAAGGCTTACGTATGTTTGTTTGTTTGTCTAAGTACGAAAGCCATACATCTTGAATTAGCCTCCTCGCTCTCTACAGATTGTTTCTTAGCCACTTTCAAAAGATTTTTATCTCGTCGTGGAAATTGTAAGGTTTTATATTCAGATAATGGCACAAATTTTGTGGGTGCCAAGAGAGTCCTCGATGAAATATATCAATTAACTACTTCAAAAACTTATAAAGATGCATTCCAACAGGAACTTAATAATACCAAAATTTCTTGGAAAATGAACGTACCTTATGGCAGTCACTTCGGTGGTATTTGGGAAAGCAATATAAAAAGTGTAAAACTTCATTTAAATAGAGTTGTGGGGAATCAAATCCTTACTTACGAAGAATTTTTAACTGTTCTGACACAAATCGAGTGTCTTTTGAATTCGCGTCCTCTTTGTGTTCAAAGTAACGACCCTGAAAATCCAGTCGCGCTGACTCCATCGCATTTTTTATGTACAGAACCTTTAGTGTCATTACCCTCGATGGATATTGATCTTGATAAAAATATGAGTACTTTGAAAAGATATAAATTATTAGATTGCATTGTTCAACATTATTGGAAAAGATGGCATTCAGAATATTTGTCTTCTATGCAGTCTCGTTTAAAATGGAACACTAACTCGAACCCTCCCAAAGAGGGAATGGTAGTTATAATAAAAAATGAAACTATCCCACCTTTACAGTGGCCTCTGGCAGTCATAGAGACTTTGTATCCTGGAAAAGATGGGATTGTTCGAATCGTAAAAGTGCGAACCAAGCACGGTAGTTACATGCGCCCAGTCGTTAAACTGTGTCCTCTACCCAGTCAATAAACTGGAGAGGATTTTTTTATTTTATTTGATAGTTAAAATTTTAGTTTAGGGTGATGGGTTCATGTGCAGACTTAGCATATTAAAATTAAATTAGTTTTCGTTGATTTTTCGTTTATTTTAAAAATAAACTCGGGGGGGCAGGATGTTTTGGCCTCATTAAATTTATTTCATTCGAAGTACCTGGCCTATTTTCTTGCCCAGATATTGTACTAAATTTTTTGTTTTCTCTTTAATTACCTTTCGTTAGTACTAACTAGTCGTGGTGGTCAGTAAGTAAGAATAAATTGAATTGTTAAGTCGTTTCCTGTAGTTATCAAGTGTCGCCAAAAAACGCCGGTTTCAGTTATAGTAAAAAATAAATTAACCCTTTCTCCCTCCTTCCTTCACCTTACTAATAACTGAAGACTTCTCGACCTACCAGTTAAAATAAGGTAAGAATTTTTTTGTTATTATTTCCATACAGTCCGCTTTAAATTCGATTGCGTAATAGACCAGCATAGCCCAATCGCCACCCCAGACGTATCGGACGAGTTTGAAAAATGCCACACTCACAGTGACAGTTTTAGTTGACATCAGGTGGGAAACAATCAATATAATGTCAATGTATATGTTACTCTCGCTAATTTTAACACCTCTACTAGTTCTATTTCTTTTTATCTCACAATTTAATGTTTTCCATCCTTTGCGCTATTTTGCCACTGTATTTTTAGTTATATGCGAATACAATTTATTGGTAAGAACGCTTTATGTGTAAAAGTAAACAAATTTTTCAGTTACAATTTTACCAAAAATTCAAAGCTTTTTGACAGCTCCGTGGGACATGGATTTTGACAGAACACTTTAATTTGTTGGCACTGGAGTCCGTCATGTTTTCGGTTTGTTGCTACTAAATTTTTTCCAATATAAAAGAGATCATGAATATGGATTATAACCTGGAAAATATTAAAATTAAACATGTGAGGAGCAGATTTTCTAAATGCATTTCGTCCATTTTTTGTAATTTTGGCAAATAGAGAAAAACTGCTACGCGTTTGGCAAGAAATTAAAGAAAAAACTGATATACTTAAATATGGATAAAAAATCATTCAAATATTATACCTCTATGCCAAAAATTTAGTATTGATAATATCCCAAAAAACTCGAACAAACTGTTGGACAAACTGCATTTAGATTGTCATCCTAGGAGAAAACGCATTTTGATTGTCTATACAAATAAAAGCGGTATGAACGACTTTTGGTAGTAACGATGTAAAAAAAACTCGAGTAGCTTCATAAAAATGGTCTTTTATTTTTAAATACAAAATAATGTTTGAAAATTAATTGAATAATAATGGCATTTTACATGTCGTAAAGGTCCCCATGTCATCATCATTGCAATCGCAGCAATCAGCTCCTTCGATAACGTCATTTTCAGTTTCACCAAGGTTAGCTCGATTTTCATTTTGGTCATCAGTGTTAAAAATAATTGGTTGTTAGTTCAGGATAGTTGACCCAATTCGCCCCTGACAATTCCACTAAGAGTTTTTTTTGGTTTAATTTCATTTTGAAGTTCTACGGCAAGTAAGTGTAAAGTCAAAAGCTTCTTTCCACGTTTCAATAGATAACGTTTAGAATTTTTTGAATGGATTATCATTTCTGTAAAACAGCTCGGTCTTAAACAAATTATCCTTGACGTTTTGTTATCTCTTAATAATAATTCGATTGACAACACTGATTCTTTCAATTTTTTAATGATGTTAACGCAGTTTTTATATCATAAACAATTCACCAGTTCCTGCCAAGGTGTTTAACTTATTATTAAACAGTACAGACATCAACTACTATGATGCTACTATGCAACGACAACGATCGCCAACGACAAAAAAATCGCAATTTAGTCCACAGCGCACAGACAAACTTCCGTTAGTTCGTCTACCGTCAATGGACATACAGCACATAGAAAGTCCAAGGTATTTTTTTCATGTAATTTGCAGACACCAGAATGCATTTAGAACATCTTTCGTAGCATAAAATGCGGGCTCTATACATATAGTTTGCGATGCCATCTTTGGTTGGAAATTTGAAAAATGGACAAAATGCATATAGAAAGTCTGCTCCTCATGTAATAACAATTGTTTTTCCTGTGGTTCCGCACGTATATAAGCTCATTTTACTACCTTATAGCTATTTCAGCATCCTTATGCCTCATCAGTGAAGCTCAGAAGTCTCAACTCTGAAGGAAATACAAACAATTCTGCCAATTTAAGGCAAACCATCGCAATGCAATGAACCCACCTCTGAGACGCAATTTAGCGACATCTCTCGTATTACGAGGAAAACAACGAAAAGCCCCAGATACAAAGTTTACTACCTTTTAAACAATTAGAATAATTGAAATAAAAATATAATAAACACTATTTTAAATCTAAGACTTTTCGTTGATAAACTGCTTTCTGGCTGCATCCCGTATCTCCGGATTTTACAATATATAATCACAAGAGACGACGAAAGTAGGAGAAAGCAAATAGAGAACGCTTAGGCTACGCATTTACCTTCCCTTCGTCAAGGAAAAGGACCGAAAGACAGTTTCTAAATACTCAAACTGAGTAAAAAACTACTTTCGTCGTCTCTTGTGATTATACAGTGAGCACGTAAAGGTTGGAATAAATTCATTTTCTCGAGAATGGACGATTTTGGAAAAAAATCCCAAAACAGGTCAATTTTTATTTTTAAATTGCGACTTTTTGGCATATATATCATACTAGTGACGTCACCCATCTGGGAGTGATGACGTCATCTTAAAAATTTTTAAATGAGAATAGGGGACGTGTGATAGCTCATTTGAAAGATAATTTAATTCTCTATTCAGTAATATAAACATTAACATATTTATTTATACAGAGCGACCACAAAAAAAAATTTAATTAAATTTATTGACATAAAAAGAAGAATGTGTGTAATTTATTTAACTCGCAATACATTTTACTGCTATCAGAAAACAGGAAATATTGTTTATTTGACAAATAAATATTGTTTTTTGCTTAAATTTAATATCAAAGCCACCACCCACCTTCCTCTGGACAGTTTGAACATTTAGTTTAAGCGAAAAGCAATGAATATTTTTCAAATAAACATTTTTTTTCTGCTTTCTGAGAGCAGTAAAATGAATTTTGGATTAAATAAATTACATGCATTCTTCTTTTTATGTCAATAAATTAAATTAAAAAATGTTTTCTTGGACACCCTGTATAAATAATTATGTGAGTGTTTATATTACTGAATAGAGAATTAAATTCCCTTTCAAATGAGCTATCACACGACCCCTATTCATATTTAAAAAAATCATCGATGACGTCATCACGCCCAGATGGAGGACGTCACTAGTATGATATGTATGTCAAAAAGTCCTAATTTAAAAATAAAAATTGACCTGTTTCGGGATTTTTTTCCAAAATTGTCCATTCTCGAGAAAATGAATTTATTCCAACCTTTACGTGCTCACTGTATATTGTAAAATCCGGAGATACGGGATGCAGCCAGAAAGCAGTTTATTAACGAAAAGTCTTAGATTTAAAATATTGTTTATTATATTTTTATTTCAATTATTCTAATTGTTTAAAAGGTAGTAAACTTTGTATCTGGGACTTTTCGTTGTTTTCCTCGTAATACGAGAGATGTCGCTAAATTGCGTCTCAGTGGTGGGTTCATTCCATTGCGATGGTTTGCCTTAAATTGGCAGAATTGTTTGTATTTCCTTCAGAGTTGAGACTTCTGAGCTTCACTGATGAGGCATAAGGATGCTGAAATAGCTATATGGAGATGGTGGTCCAACTCTGAATCAAATATAAACAAAACTCATTTTAAGCTCATTTTATCAATATTGTCGTTTTAAATGATTTCACATTTAAAAACATAAATTGAACAACATTTTTAAAGATACATACAGTATTTTTAGTGCAGTGTACTAAGGTTTTAACTCCGAAATCCATCAACATGTATCAGTTTTCTTGAAATTGTAAGATTAAGTGGAGAGTAATTGAACATCATTTAAGATCAGAAGAGCCATGATGATTGCTAACCTCCGTCGCGGAGATGGCACGTACAGAAGAAGAATTGAACAAGCAAATATGTCAAAGTGTGCTTTTACCTTGGTGTGGAATGTTTTCAATCGAGTTTTCCCAAATAACCGAAAAACGATACATTTTATCGAACAAACTGTTATTGGATAAAATTTAGCAATAAAAGATACTAGCACTAGAAAGATAAATTCTTTCTATATTTTACGATCAAAATATTGCCACAAAACTCTATTTAAGACACCAATTACTTAAAGTCTTCAACCATCGCAAAAAAAAACTAAAATGCCTCAAATCTTGGCATCTGAGTATTTTATACCCTATACTATAGCCAGACAACTTAGAACATGTTAACATAAACATTTTTAATAGGTAGGTGCACCGAGAAATAAAGTGCGTCTGTGTTAATAATACACAATTGGTTACACGGCAGAAGTATTAAGTACATTTAACTGAACACAAACGGAATTAATTATACGCGAACTCGACATACCTACAGCGAATCTTGATACAGCACAATCAAAATTTTGAGGGCAGTTTGATTTTAAAACAACACCTACAGTTTTTTAATAATTGCTCTTATTGATTGCAAATTGCAGTAATAAAATAGTTGTAATAAAGAGAGCTCGCGTTTCTTCAACTCGTTATGAAAACTAAACAGTGTCTCTACCCAAACAGGTTTTTAAAGTCATAACATACATACTCCACGATGTGTGAAACTAGTCTAGGAAGTTAGCGAGTAGTTCGTAGGACAACGAACACTAAGAGCAGCATAACCACAAAACACGAAACTAGCTAATGTATATGGTGTCGTATAACTTCTCTCTCGTGTAGGATTAAATAATCTGGAGTAGTCGTGTTTACATGTGTCGCCTTCTTGTCTTTATTTGCTAGTTTGATTTGCAAACTGTTTCTTGGCATCGCGTCTTGACGCTTAACACGTGTGCACCCGCTTTTAATTTTGGTTTAGATTAAAATTCATTTTCAAAAAAACTTACGATGAAACAAAATTTTGTAAAATTGTTAAAATAAAGAAAATATCCAAAAGACTTACATTTTCGAAACATTTTCTTCTTTTTCTTCCTCTTTATAAGCAATTCTGCTTGTTCATTGGCGGATTGATGCATCTATGGAAGGTTGTCAATCGACCTTTTTGTGCGGTCAGCCGATACTAACTTCTTCTATCGATTGGTGATTTATCTCTTGCTATTTTGACCACACGTTTCTCCTACATTCCGATTATGTGGTTATTCCATTATTTTTATCTATTTAATGTCCATTCGTTTTTACATTGTCTTCTAATGTCTTCACTCCTCATTCGATCTCTCAGCGTATTTCTTGAAATTCTTCTCAGCACTCTCATCTCCGCCGTTTCTAGCAGTCTTTGTATTGTGGCTGTAACGCATCTTGTTTCTGATGTATATGTCATTATTGGGCGTACATTGGCATTATAAATTCTTGACTTCATCTCAGTATTAATATGTCGGTTTCGCCATATAGTGTTATTAAGACATCCTGCCAGTCTCTTTTCTTTTTGTACTTGATTTCTCACTTCCTCCAGGTCTCCGTGCCCGTAGCTCGATAATGTAATTCCAAGGTATTTTATTTCCATTACTTGTTCAATACTGATACCAACAATTTCTAATTTACGTCTGATTGGTTCTTTACTGAGTACTGTTTTTCTCTGAGATTTCTTCAAACCCTTTTCACTCACATTCGCATGAGTGAAATTTGAGCATTTGCAAATAGCCAACTTCAAAAGGTATAAAAACCTTTAAATTACAATTTAAATGTTGTACCATACTAATGCTTGCTCAAAATGGCGTCCACGTCTGGGTCTGACAGAGATTACTAGCCAACACTAGTCAAATAACTAACTGAGCTAACCAACATACTGACCAATAATTTCTCAAAACATTTTTGTCTAATAAACATTGAACTGCATTTGACATACATAGTTACAAACTGCACTTCAAAAACTTTTTGAAGTTATACTTCTTTAGGCGCGATTGAGAGTAAAATTTCATAATACTGCGCGCATGCGCACACAGACAGTATGGCGTTTAGTTGCTGAAAGTTTCACGTTATGTATAAATATATCAGTGCAAGAAAAGGTGTGAAAAGAATATATTAGTGTTTTTAGTAAATATATTTATTATAATTTTTGTGTCTTTGGATTTGTCTTCCTCAGGAGTAAGATGAGTATTATTAAAACATTTTATTGTATAAGGTAGTGTCGCCAAATAAGGCCAGTGTCTTAATTAGGCCAATTGCAAATATTTTCTTAAATATAGATATTATATATTAGAGGTCACCGTAAATGTCTTTCTCAGTCAAAATCGTCTACGCCATTCAGCCGGTAGTATCACATAGCAGCGCCAAGTAGACTAGACACGTGTTTGTTACGGTGCGGAAGTTCGTTTATAAATTTTAGGTAAGTTATAAAATTACTAAAATGGTACTTAATGAATATAAGCCAATTATTTTTTTCTTTGTAAAGCGATTAGATAGTAAATTAATACTTTTTAAGGAACTGGAACTGTTTTTTCTCTATATTGCTTTTTATTATTTTTTTTATGTTAAATATTAAAAAAGTAGACAGTGTCCTAATAAAGCCAATTGTCCTAGATGTGTGTGCTTATGTGTGCTTAATGTATTGACAAATTTTTGTTTTTAATATAAATAAAAGTTTCTTTCACTAAATTTTGTATTTGTTCTTTAATTCTTAGGTTTAAAATTTATTATCCACCTCAATTTGCGTAAAAAATTAAACTGGCCTTACTAAGCTACCAGTTCCTAATAAGGCCAAATATTCCAGATTTATTCAATTTAAAAATTTTATATTTCTTTATTTATTTAGTAAGTAGTTTATCCTGAAATTCGATAGCTAAAATGTTAGGCAATACGTATACAAGAGTTTTCCCCCATATTGTTCCTGAATAAAATATTACAGATATTTAAACCTTAAGGTGGCCTTAATTGGCGACCTTACCTTATTTATTATACTTGTCTGTTTGTTACCGTGAATTGTCATTAGGTACGTCCGAACCGATACAGACACAGTCCTCGTAGTCCCTTGGTATACGCTGTGAGCTCGTACGTAGAGGGGATATTTAAAAATTCGCGAGCGCCAGTAGTGACAAGTCTGTAAACGTTTACTGGAAATTTGACATAAATGTCAAAGTAATTAATTTAAAATTAAAATTAAAAACATTAATTATAAAAAATATTAGTTGGTCAAAGCTTTGGTATATATTTTTACCTTAAATATACTTACGTTTTAAATACTGAATTTAAGTTTTTTTAATGTTCCGTAATATGCAATTATAAATTAATCTATTAATCTTAGCGCCATCTACACGATAATTGTGAAAGTATCCGAAGTAAGAAATTAATATTTCATCAATAGAACCTCAAAATGATTAGCAGAATCTTAAAAAAATCGATTACAATTTAATTACCTTTTTGCGTTGTAAATATTAAACGATAACAAATAAATAATAAACTTAAAAATTACCGGTGAAAGTTGCATTAGTAATCCGCTAGGAGCGACACCAGCGAAGCTCAGAGCGTATAGCATTCGGCCAGAGATCGAGAGGTCTTGAGTTCGAGTCCGGAGCAATCCTATACTTTTTTTTTATTTTTTTGAAAGCGGTAAGCACAAAATTGGTGTTTAAAAAAATTAGAACAACCTGTTTAAAGTAGGTATATTTATTTTTAAGAAATCATATAATAGAAGTATAACTTCTTACGTGCGTACAAAGTACACAAACATTCTTTTTTTTATTACAGTAAACAAACTCACAATGACACAATGTGAGTTTACAAAAAATACTCACAATGAATTAGACAGGGCTGTCAACGCCCTAAGATAGCTTCTGTACTATCAAATTACTTATGATGAAAGCTGGAGTCCAAAGAATTTGCTGGAGTAGCGAGAGGAGTACCGGTTTTAATTTGAGAAGAAATTATCTATCTGGTTAGATCAATCAAATCTTGAACCCTATAATACAGTAACAAGGAGATTCGGATCAACGGAGAGATGGGGAATAAAGTAAAAGTGTAAAAAGTGCAAATGAGAAAAATAAATAACTAAGATTGGGTAATTTAACAAAAAAAGAGGTGGTGGCACAAATATTGCAACTTCTTCCACAGCGGGCAAAAACGATTTCACGGGAAATTTTCGAAAATTATAAATCATACAGGATGCCGAGAAAATTAAGGGAGAATTTTAAAATAATTCACAACCCATCTGCTCAGCGTGGTAAAAGTTCCAACAAGAAAGATTCCTTAGTACTCAACAAAAGAGTAAATGAATTAAAATGTATAAACATTTTCAATTTCTTTGCAACACGGCAATGCAGCAGCTGCATAATACTCTGGTTAAAAAGAAATTGAAAATGTTTATACATTTTAATTCATTTACCCTTTTGTTGAGTACTAAGGAATATTTCTTGTTGAAACTTTTACCACGCTGAGCAGATGGGTTGTGAATTATTTTAAAATTCTCTCTTATTACTTTCCTCGGCATCCTGTATGATTTATAATTATTGAAAATCTCGAGAGGTTGTAACCAAAGAAAGTATTCCACCTGTTGTCAATCTGGTGGTATGGGAACGATATTTATTGTCGTTTTCTGTGCTATTTCGATTGATAACTTACTTTGTTGTTCGGTAGATGGCTCTAGTACATCCTTGACATTTCGTTCTTTGCAATTCGGAAGGGCCCAAAGTGTGATGCCTGGGGAAATCGGAGAGAAGAGGATATGGGACTACTGATGAGGAGGAAAAAACCCCCGAAACCGGTATAGACTCTTCCTGCACTCTCCGATTTAACCAGAGTATTATGCAGTTGCTGCATTTTCGTGGTGCAAAGAAATTGAAAATGTTTATACATTTTAATTCATTTACTCTTTTGTTGAGTAATACGGAATCTTTCTTGTTAGAACTTTTATCACGCTGAGCAGATGGGTTGTGACTTATTTTAAAATTCTCTCATCTTAATTTCCACGGCATCCTGTATGATTTATAATTATTGAAAATTTCGGGGGGTTGTAACCAAAGAAAGTATTCCACCTGTTGTCAATCTGGTGGTATGGGAACGATATTTATTGTCGTTTTTTGTGCTACTTCGATTGATAACTTACTTTGTTTTTCGGTAGATGGCTCTAGTACATCCGTGACATTTCGTTCTTTGCAATTCGGAAAGGCCCAAAGTGTGATGCCTTGGGAAATCGGAGAGAAGAGGAAATGGGACTACTGATGAGGAGGAAAAACCTTCGAAACCGATATAGACTCTTCCTGCACTCTCTGATTTAACCAGAGTATTATGCAGCTGCTGCATTTTCGTGTTGCAAAGAAATTGAAAATATTTATACATTTTAAAAATATGTTATTTGACTTATTATAAAAAAATAAACGTACAGAAGGTGTTATGTACGTACTTATCACCTTCATGCACGAACATGATTCATTAAAAAATATATTTTTTTATCGTATATTAATGGAGTATGTTACAATAACCCATTCTTATCGTCCTAAACGAGTAATATAGTATATTAATGGAGTATGTTACCATAACCCATTCTTATCGTCCTAAACGAGTAATATAGTGGCAATTATTTTATTTTTATGGGGTGTTAAGTATAACAAAATGTTTTGTTAAATAACACCTTCATGCCCTGACTTTTTCCGTACATATTGATTCTTTCAATGTTTTGAGAAGACCAATATGAAGTTTGGAACGTAACACCTTCATTATTGCAAAATTACCAACAATTAAAAAAATGTGACTTAACACCTTCATAAACTCACGTCTTTAATTATTCCATATTACAGAAGATCGAGAAGCCTTCGCAATAGTGATCGCCTACGTAGGATAATCCTGATATAGCACGTGAAGAAGAAGAATGATAGACCTAACTCTTAGTCAAAATAGATAAATGGGTTCTGACAAAATATTTACAGAAATTAAAATCAGATACTGGGTAGTTTTTAAAAAGTTTAATAAGATAAAAGATTAGACAAAATATAACAACTATCATTTCGACACGTTACAATTTTACGTACACCCACGAATATTACACCAGTGCGAAGAAAGCAAAAGGGAAAAGAAAGGTAAATGTGTCTATATATAACCGGTTCTATAGAGTTCTACGCCTTCCGGTACCCAATCGCCAAGCCTGTCGATCTAGCCAGTCTCTTTCTTGTAGATTTCTTTCTGACATGGCTTTTGTAATTCCTTGTTTCCAGGAGGTCGGTGGCCTTCCTCTTTTCCGTTTTTCTGGCGGTATCCATCTCATTGTTATTTTTGGAAGTCTTTCATCTCCCATTCGTTGAACGTGTCCATACCAAGTGAGTTGGTTCCGTTGTACCTCTTCCACTATTGTTTTCTGCTTACCTACTTTTTCTCTGATATTTTCATTTCGAACATGGTCAAATTTCGATATTCTGGCAGCTCTTCTAAAAAAATCCATTTCGGTAGTAAGCAGCTTATTTTCGGATTTTTTTGTCATTTGCCACACTTCGGAGCCATACGTTAAAATTGGTTTCAGAATAGCGTCGTACATCCTCATTTTTGTATTTAAGGTTATGTTATGTTGCCACAAGACAGGGTTGAGGGCTCTAGTAATCTTTCTAGCCTTCGTCACTCTATCATCTATACTGGGTTCCGTTCTTCCACTATTTGTTAATTTAATCCCTAGATATATATTATACTCTGTGCATACCCTGATGTAGTCACTTCCGTCAAGATCTAGGTCTTCCTGTTGTATTTGGTTACCGATGTGTAGATATTGTGTTTTCTTTATGTTTACCTCTAAACCCCATTTCGTGTATTCTTCCGTCAATTTTCTCATATATTTTAAATCTTCCTTATATTGGGCAACTACCACCTGGTCGTCTGCGTAGTTCAAAGTGTATAGTGTGATGACTCCGATTGGTATACCCATACCACTCCGTTTCTGCTTCCAAAGTCTGAGAACACCGTCGGTATATATATATATTTATATATATATATATATATATATATATATGTATATATATATATATATATATATATATATATATATATATATATATATATATATATTGAAAAGAATGGGAGATAAGCAGCACCCTTGTTTAAATGGTAAATGTGAATTACTGCAAATTATTGTACGATAAAAAATCGTAGGAAAAGGAAGGTACCCATGAACAAAAAACCTTAGGAAGAAGGATACAATCATGAATAAAGAACAAATAAACGAACAGGGACTTCCTTTCACGTGTTTATTAATTGTATAAAGAGAAAAGGTCGAAGAAGATATCAGTTTTAAAAAGAATTTGAGAAAAATGTATATTAACTTAATAACTAATCATTTCGTTGTGAACCGAAACAAGAGCCGTCTTACTTTAGTTAATTCAGAGAGCGCCAAAAGCACTCTAACTAGTTTCTACCCTCTATTAAGACTCTATTAGACTAGGTAACTGGTGACGCAACTGGTGGCGCAACGGCCGCATATGAAATGCCTCCCGAAATAGGATTTCTTACCTGTCGCTAAAATGGTCACATACGAATTGCCTTCCAAGGTTTAAATAAATTACATGGTTCTAATCTTTATGTGAAGGTGAGACGTTGCCGCATCTTCGTCCCTTTGTAAATTTTTGTCAAAATTGGTATTTTGTTATTTAATTTATTTTATTTTCAACCTTTATGTATTAAACATTATTGACACTAGGCGGTATTTATAAATTTTAACTAACTTATACATATATAACTAGTTTTATAACCATTATAATATATATTTTATTATAACCATTATTTTTTATAATTAATAATTTAACAAAAAATACATAAATATATTAAGTATTTTATAGATTTATTAGAAATATCATAACAAAAAAACTTATTTGGAAAAAAATACAAAATGTGTATAGAAATATAAAATAACAAAAATAGTTTTCCTAAATTTATATGATACTACTTTAACAAATTCTAATCTATTTATTTTACATTCTCTTAATTCTAAAATTGTTTCATTTAGAATTTTAGAAAACCTATTTTTGCTGTAGTTTCCGCAACAATTTTTTTTTGGTGTCGAAACAGAATTCATTTTAATATAGGTATTTATTTGAAATTGTAAAATTACATCAATAAAATTATTAATGTTAGGATGAGGGCAGTAGAAAGAAGAATTATAGTTGGAATGAAAACTTTCACATGGGTTTGTGGTTCTTTGTAAGGATGAAGAGTGCTCAGCCCAAAGATATGGAGGAAATGTCGAATTTTCAGATATGCAATTATCAACAAGATAATCACAAAACTGGGTGACTCTTTCATCGACTGGTTTCATTTCTGCCAAATCTATCAAAAAAATCGCTATCATCTTTAGGATGTAAGAATGAAAGACCAAAAATATAAATAAGAAAATGCGTAATTTCGGTTGAGTCAACACCTTCTTTCTGGTACTCTGGAGCTAATCCCAGTGCTTAAACCTTTCTACACCATGCCTGACCCAAATGAAAACAACATCCATGAAGATCTGCTTCAGGAAATCCCATACGAATACCATTATGAATGGAAATTTCAAAGTCTGAAGTTATTACTTTAGGGGATACAGGACAATTAATGTTAAAACATTCTTCTATGATATATTTAAAAGCGAGATAATATGAAGATGACATTTTATCTTGAAGTAAACAAAAGACAAGAGGAATATAATGTCCATTTTTCAAGCCATGTATACTAAACAATTGAGTGAAAAAACGAGGACAGTATTCAAAAGTTCCGTCAACATATCAATTGGAAACAGTCGAAAGAAAACGAAGATTTGAAAAACATGTTCATATAACAATATGACTATCTTTGTCATTTTTAATTATAACATTTTCATTTCTATTTGTAATAATAGAAGATGAATCGAGAGCTTTATGAAATTCAGATATATTTTTGGGAAGTTTAATTAAAGAATTTGTGGTTCTAGCATAATATAAATTTTGTCTCACCCTATTGATATCATTGATAGTAAATGTCTCTATATTTGTCTTCTTAAGTTCTTTACAGATGAGCTTCATTGGTTTTGCGCTGAGATCTTCCACGGCTGCTCTTTTTATTGAATTGCTTACGGCTTTTCTATTGTAAACTTCGGCAGACAACTTCTCGTGGTTATGATCTAATATTGATTCAATTATCGTATTTTAACATCCTTGTGTTTTCACAAAAATGCTTTGCAGGTTTTTTTAGTACATGTCCACCGTTTTACTGTATCTTTGGCCAACATTTAAAAAGATTAAAGTAAAAGTACCTATTTATTGAATTATAAAATGGAATTATAAATATGGAATTATAAATATGGAAGAGATTAGAATCGGAATTGGAATTACCCAGAAAAGCTGGATATTAGATTGTCGGGTAACAACTTTCTTTTCTAAAAAGAAATGTGTATGTCGTACTGTGAAATATTTATGTGAAACAAATTTTATGTAGGTACACTGCAATAAGAATTAGAAAAATCAAAATAAATAGATACAACCTATTTAAATTATGATTTGGCAACATTCTGTCATTATACAGAGATTAAATAGACAAAATATCAGCCTAAATGATAAACAAAACGGAGGCAATTCGATTGTACCTGGGAGGCATTTCATGTATGAAAATATTTACCTGAAAAAGTGGGAGGCATTTCGATAACGCCGGGTGCAACTAGTGTGCCCACCAAATTTAAGCACAAAAGAATACGGGCAACTGGTGGCCGATAATAGCCACCAGTAAAAATACTAAAATGCATAGTGAATGTTATTTAGTAGTTTAGTTGAGAATATAACATCAAACGAGTCGTTCTTTCTTTTTGCCCATTTAATAAAAAAGAACAGGAGAGTGAGGACTCGAAAAATTTATATACAACAATGTTGGCTTCCAGAGAAGGAACAGTGATGTATTATACGTTATTTCCTGAACTTCCAGTATTTTCGCATGTCAAAATCGTCATTTTTGGAACTCTTGGACTAAATTACGTGGTATTGATACAAAAATGAGGAAATGTAGTAAAACTTATTTAAAGATTTTTCTAAAATTAAATCTACAGCTTTTATAATTTTTTATGTCACTCCTCTCACAAACAAAGCGCGCGGTTAAGTTACTGTAACATAATTGTTTAACTAATTGATCAAATTAAATGTTACGAATTGGAAATGAAAGAAGAATATTAAAGCTATCTTATAGTTATAACACAAGGAAAAAAATATTGCATAAGCACAGTGTGGGTGGAAAATGTGACTTACATAAATCTTCTCATAATACCAATTTTCGATATTGTGAAATATAAAGATACTTTACATAACATTTTTTGACACACCTCGTATAAAATGGACAAAATTTGATATCTGATGATCCCTTTTTATATTTCAGGCTATCCAGAGCGTTTTATAAAGAATAACCTTTTTTCGTAAAATTGATAGATAATAAAAAAGTTTCCCATATGGTTTCAAGTTACGCAGACATACTGTATAACAGCTCAATTTTTTTAATTTTCGAACTGTAATGGCGCATTTGGATTCAGCATAATCAAAAGAAAATAGAAACATTTTTGATCAAGGTAAAATGATGAATTCACCGATATTTCTAAAATATTTTATAGAAAACAGCTTTTATTATTTAAACAATGAATAAACAATTAGTGTCTAAATCTACGAGAAGAACCTTTTACTCGTAACATATTTATAAACCAACAAAAAAAAGTGTTAGAAAAATATACGCTTGTTAAATTTTTTTCGAAACAATGCAAGTTTTTAATCTACAATGATTCCCCTATAAATAATGAAATTATTGCAAAACTTTTATATATGTATTTAATTTTAATTTTAAAAGATTATGTAAAAATCATAAGATCACTCAGTATAGAAGTTAATAGAAATACAACGATGGGGAAATACGAAGCACTCGATTACAATAAAAATGAACTAGTGGTGGCCGACACCAGTTGCTCAGTCTAATAGGGTCCATATAACATAATGCCCCGGCTTGGTGGCGCCACCAGATCTGGTTACCCGGCTGGTGGCCGAGTTCGGTCACCAAAACGGCAACAATTTCTGGTGGCGCAACCAGTTGCCGTAGTCTAATAGGTCTCATTTACTTAAATGCCCCGTGACGTCATGATTCACTAGTGGAGGAACTTGGAGGCGTCACCAGTTGTCTAATATAATAGCGGCCTTGTTGGGGTTTCCTCAGAGAGCGCATATTTGATTCTCTGTGACAACTAAAATTCAGGCCGCTAGCCTCGGTCCATAAACGAAAGATCATAATGACATGAATGCCGTGGCGGCATCTGCTAAATACGAACGAAAGTTTTACTTTCAATATTAACAATATTCAAAATAAAACTTTATTATAACTAATCTTCTGCTTACACCATTCGTGGCTTCTTAAATTTGCAAGCGCATAATATGCGCTCTCTGAGGAAACCCCATTAAGGGTAGAAACTAGTTAGAGTGCCTTTGGCGCTCTCTGAACTAACTAAAGTAAGACGGCTCTTGTTTCGGTTGGCAACGAAATCATTATTTATTATCAAATGGGAAATAAGCCACAATTTTACCTAAAAATGATTTTATTAACGTTTCGACGCCCAAGTCGGGTGTCGTTGTCAAAATACAAAATAATACTAAATAAACAAAAATGTTGTTGCTTAGTAAAAAATTCTTCTAATAATTTATTTAATCTGACTCATTTATATCGGCAATTCAGACACGTATTATACATTTTAAAGTAGACGACTTTAAAATGATATTGCCAATATTGATGAGTTGCGTTCCTGGGACGACTTTACTAAAAGATAGTTCATTCGATTACATGAAATCAATCCCAACTCAAGAATATCCGCCACAAAAAATCATAGCATGTGATCTGTCTTTAAAAAGACAACCAAATGCAACGGTGGCAGTGAAATTCTCGCGTTAGAGATTCCATAGTAAATCACGAGGGAAAACCAGGAAAAACCTCGTGATACTATCCCGACATCGTAAGTATTTGGGTTTACATTTAGTTTACTCTCAAAACTAATACCGAATTCTGACTTGATATTTTAAATTTTAAATAATACTAAAATACTCAATGTACTAACTCGATATGTTACTGATTTACTAATTGTGGTATTTTCTTTCTATTGACTTCCTCCTTTAATATGGGTAACCACATCCTACTGCATTCTACTGAGGAATTTGCGACACAATTGGTTTCATTTAGCATAATTAGAGCCGCTTCTTTGATTTTTCTCTTTTTACTATCTGCATCTTTTAGTACTATACATACTTGAATCTCTCCATTGAACTCTATGTTCATTATCCCATGCTATGATTTTTTGTGGCGGATATTCTTGAGTTGGGATTGATTTCATGTAATCGAATGAACTATCTTTTAGTAAAGTCGTCCCAGGAACGCAACTCATCAATATTGGCAATATCATTTTAAAGTCGTCTACTTTAAAATGTATAATACGTGTCTGAATTGCCGATATAAATGAGTCAGATTAAATAAATTATTAGAAGAATTTTTTACTAAGCAACAACATTTTTGTTTATTTAGTATTATTTTGTATTTTGAAAACGACACCCGACTTGGGCGTCGAAACGTTAATAAAATCATTTTTAGGTAAAATTGTGGCTTATTTCCCATTTGAATATACTTGATTATAAAAATGCCACAAGAAAATAGCTTCAGAACAACATTATTTATTATTTTTATTAGTTCTACTCCTATTCTGAGTTTTGGGAACTAATCTTTGTTGGAATTTTACCGTGCTGGACAGGCGGGTAGTCAGATGAAACCTGAGATCTCCCTCGGCCTTTTTAACTCCAGAAATTCGTTGGCTTGCAAATTTTAGAAGCCACGAATCGTGTGACCAGAAGATTAGTTCTAATAAAATTTTATTTTCAATATTGTTAATATTGAATGTAAAACTTTTATTCGTATATTATCTTATTGTATATGGCGCATTATTTATTTAAATTTACATTCATCATTATTAATAAAGAATAAGAATTACATCTACAAGAACCATCAAATCGTATATTATTAAATATAATCCAATTAAAGTGTGATATTAATAATGTTGTATTTGCTCAAAGCATTCTTAGTTTCCTTAAATTACCTGATAAGCATTTAATTGCAACAAAAACATGAAGGAAACTATTTTTCTTTAATTAATGTAAAAACAATTACGCACACATATTACCACATAATTACAGCTGCGAGTATTGTTAACAACTTGTTAGTTCAAAACATAAATAATATATTTTAATGAGTTTATGAGTTACAATTTATTGTACTATAGATAATAGACAAATGTACTTGTTAGTAATGAAGGTTATATTTACAGGGTAATAAACAATTAAGAAAAATAGACGATAAGAAGGTTGGGAATAATTGTTGCTTTCCAAGCTACAACCACAAGTTCAATCATATCGAGGCCATTCCAGAATGCATGATTTTCGGCAGTATCAAAATGCAGTACCAAATAGAAAACGACAGGATCAGAGAGCAATACCAAATTAGTAAACGACACAAAAATGTGCCTAACAGTTAACACATTGTCAGATCCAAGGCAGGAGAATTACTTACAACAACAGATAACGAAGTAGAAAGATAGAAATAGTATTTCCAGAAGATGTAGGAAAAGTGAAGAAGACTCGAAGAATGTAGATTTACATATATCTTGCGAAGTCCATTTCAAAATGGAGACAATTCTGTTAGCTTTATACATATTTTACATAAGACATATTTATAAAAAGTGACTTACCGTCGGCGTATAAAAAGGCGCTTGATCGGCTCCAAGGGCGGGGAAATAAGCTGCCATTCCTTCTGGATAAGGTGCGCTGTACATGGAAAGGGCCGGTAAACCTGGTACTCCAGCACCAGCTAATCTTTGATAACCTAAGAGTTCGTATTGACACGAGCAAACACTTTGGCCGGTTATGGGATCAGTGAATAACGGCCTACCGGTATCACAACATCTTTGGGATGGCGTTGGCGGGCTGCCCGACGTAGGCGCTGAAGACGTTACTGCCATGGTTGTTGGTGGTGATGAAGATTGGCTAGGGCCCGAAGATACCGCACTCTAAAAAAGAAAAACACAATAAGTACATTACTCAACAATGTTGTAACAATAATTTTACTGATTAATTGGTTTCGTTTAGTAAAATCATGGCATATTCTTCAATTATTTTATTATGCGGTTATCCGAAAGTCGATCAAATTATCTGTTTTTAATTACTGCAATTTCTAATGATACGACTTATTTTCAGACATGCCTATGACACTATAAAAAGAAAGCAATTACTGAAACCGATAGAAAATCTAGAAATACAGAGAAAACTAATAAACCTGGTATAAATAACAATAAGTAACTTTGTGATAATAAGTAGTTGATATGTTGATAAAATAAGGTATGACGGTAAGCTTTCAGACCGTTTGGAAACAAACAAAGGACTAAAACAGGGGATCCTTGTCTACAGCTCCGTTTAAAATGTTTCTGGAATAGGTAATGCAAAAAAAGAGTAAATTAAGTAAAACAAGAACTCTAGAAAAATAGGTACCACATGCTATCCTACAAATCGTAACGGTAACAAGATCAGGCACGTATATATAAAAAGAAGTATTTACTACTTTCAATTTTACTACAGGAAAAGTAAACCTAAACATCAATGAACCAAAGTCAAAATACTTGTATGTGCATTAAACTTAAATACAAAACAGAGCAAATAAAGCAATGCCTTTGGTGATGGAAAATCTGTATATGAAAATAATTGGAATGAGATAGAAATTTCTCTTGCCTGGAGATAAATGTAAAGAAAAATACAAAGGAAGATTACAAATAAGAAATAAAAAGTAGGACCATTGCATAAGAATCTTACATCAACAGTGTCTCAAGAAAAACAAAATTGCGAATATATAAGAAGGTGCTGACACCAAAAGTGCTAGATGTAAGTGAGACTTGTACTTTTACCTAAGCACAAGAGGAAAAAATAACATATGAAAATGAACAATTTTGAGGAGAGTTCTAGTAAGAGTCAAATGAGATATCTACATGAAAATAACTCTGAAGTTGCTGATTGCTCGACTTGCTTTTGCAAGAGAACGCGAAAATTGTAATTACACAGATTGAAGTAATGTTTTGTTCTCGGATAAGTTCAGCTTTTGCTTGAGGTCACCAGACGGTCGGGAAATAATCTTGGAGAACACAACAAGAACCAACATCACGTTCAAAACTTAATTACCACAATGACAAGACGTATAAAAGGTATAAAGGGCCAAGGGGAAAACTAGGTATTAATATCAAATGACAAAAACATTATTTTGTTATACCTACAGTAGGAAAAATGAAAGAATACCCATGAACGAACATATAAAACACGCTGTGTTTTCCTGTCACCGTGTCACACAAAAAATTGGCCAGCACAAGTACATGTAGTAATTATTGTTACATGTACTTGCACTGGACAATTTTCTTTGTGACACGGTGACAGGAAAATACAGCGTGTTTTATATGTTCGTTCATGGGTATTCTTTCATTTTTCCGACTGTACCTGTTTTTTATCAACAAAGCTACTTTTCATTTTTTATTTATTTATATTTAATGTTCCTCCTTAAATCTATGCCCAATCTATATGTAAGTGGCATCTTCAAAGATCGAACTTTTTGCACCTGAGTGTTTTTACAAAAAAGTTTTCAGATTCACAAGATATTTCATGAATACACTGAATTTAAGAGCACAGGCGCAAATATTTTACGGCTATCTCTACTTTTTCTTTCTATACACGGCAAATTACGTGTAGTAAAATTCTCACTGGTATGGATATTTACATAAACATTACTTGACAATGACATGGTGACCATTAACTTAGAGATGACTTTTGAATGTTCTTGGATAACTGTTACTTGTTAAACTCAATACAAACTAATACTTAATCGAGAAAAGACGAAAAGTGATAAAGTGATTTTTTTAATCCATAAATAATAACCAATGAATAACTTTGTATTAAATTCACGTCTTAAATCAATTATTTATCAAATACACTATCAATACTCAGGGCCGCCGAGAGGGATGAGCGGGCCCCGGTAAAAAGTGAAGGGCGGCCCCCGGCAAAAAGTGAAGAGCGAAAAAATTGTTTAATTTTTATAGAAATAAAATTATAAATAATAAGAAACATTTCAAATACATATAAATTTTATTAAATTTTGATTATACAAAATTTTATTCAATTTATAAGAGTGAAAATATTTATAATATAGGTGCTTTTCGAGTTTTCTGATTTGGCAAAAATCGCATGATTTTACCCAATCATTTTCAATTCACAAACTTGAAAGGCAGCTAAACGATCCTGTTTCATTCATTACCTCATAGCGTTTTTTATGCGAAAAAGAAAACTAAAGGATGTTTCTGCTTCTGCGACTGTCACCAGTAATGTGCAAAATATTCTTAACACAATAACGATTCAAATTTGAGATGTTTAATTTTATTAAGCAAATCTATTGGATAAAGTTGAGATTTACCAATATTATTCTTGTATATCGCTCTCAAATGAAAAATTAAATCTCTCATTTCTTCACTGATGTCTTCTTTATAAAACTATCGCAATATATACCTATATCAATTTTCTTCTTAATATTGTCGTCATCTTCATCTCGGAATATCCATAAAATGTTAAATAGCGAATGAATTGTATTTTCCGCATTAAATCTTCTGGTTAAATTGCTTATTATAACAATATTAAATATTTCCTAGGGAAATATTGCGTCGGGCTCAAAATTATCAGTCGCATCACTATTAGGCCCAGGCAAATCATCAAAAAATCTCACAGGCCTTTTGCGCCGTTTTTCTTTATTTGATGTACATTCTGGATTTATTCCATAATTGCTGATATCTCATTTCGATTCTTCAACATAGATTCTTCTGATTTTTTGTAAATTTTCTAGAAGCAATGATATATTTTTAATCTCCATATCCATACCATAGTTTTATCTGACTGCACTGTAGTATTTGACACATGTTGTTTATTGCGGATAAAATTTTAAACCAAATCAAACGAATTATGGACATAAAGTGAAGAAAAAAAAACGAGAAAAATTACGTCTTTGGTCTGGTTGATGCCGGGTACATAGCCGGGCCCCGGTAAAATGTACCGGCTGTACCGCCCTCTCGGCGGCCCTGTCAGTACCTATTGTTTAAAATAAACTCAAAATATTCCTGAAGCCGTGCCAAATATCTAAAATTGTCACTGTCTTGTCAGCATATTCTAATCGACTGAGTGCGTTGTATGACAAAGATAGCGAATGTTCGATTTGGAAAATATTACCCCGTGTTCATTTTTTTCGAATCCTGAAAAAACTATTTATAAAAATATTTTTGAAAAATTTGAACGCAGAATGAAAGACTAAATTCGACCTAGAGCCGAAAGTCCCTTAGAATAAATAAAGAGTTTCTTTCGAATGAGATATCTGATATTAAAAATCACACTAAATTTTCTCTTAGATTTTCACTCCTGTAACTTATTAAAATAAACATTATAGAAGTTTTCAGGGACTTTCGGCCCTCGGTAATAATGTAATCTTTCATTCTGCGTTTAAATTTTTCAAAAATACTTCTTAGTTTTTTCAGGATTCGAAAAATGAATCCTATTTAAATAGTATTGGAGCCGAAAGTTTGCGCCTATCCCCTTAATGCTTTGATTGTTCTAAATATTATACTTATTTTATATTCTTTATTAAATATTTTCTGAGACGCCTTTTAATATAATTTGTAATTAGTTATAAACAATATGTAATTAAAATATTAATATTAATTACTTAATTACATATTTAACAAACTTAGGTATAATTATTATTGTTTTATAATTGTAAAATATTTGTAATTATTTTGTATATAAAAGCACCTTTTACATAAACTAAGTAAATAAGATTCTTTGAATGATCTTTTTTGTACTCTGAAATACACGCCTCTGGTAAATAATACGATTCTCGCCAAACAAGCTAAAAAAGTGGCACTTCAGAAACATTTCTTTCCAGCTGAAACAACCAAACAGAAAGGAAGGGAGAAGGTAAAGAAAGGCAAGACGGCAACGCAAGCTCGAGAAGCAGATTTATTTTTAATAATGGCGAACGAATATGCGATCGCATGAGTGCACATCCCTGAGGGTAAATAAATAATGCTGTTATTACAGCTCAACGAGTATCACTCCAAAGTGCAACTACTGTTAACCTCAGTTAAATCCGACCGATTCTGATGCCTCTGGTCTGCTACAATAAGACCCAAATTCGCGAGAGACAGGAATAGAGTCGCATCAACGTAATTTGAGATAATTTTACGTCTCTTCTGCTCTTTTACAGTTGGGTAAGATGTTTGAGGGTAGATAATGATAGGTGGAAAGGGGATGGGGAACAGGGGAATCGCAATCGAGTAGGGAATGTACTTTGTACTTTGTCCTACACGCCCTTTACGCAAATTTTCGGGGCTATATACAGGAATTAATTAAAAGAGCATACGTATAATATGGAATGGGGTTTTGTATAATGAAACATTTTTATGACGTCGTTACTTCGGTGGTTGTGCGGGTTTTTGGGCCATTGTTAGAATCTTTATTCCCTCGGCGGTAATTCACTTGAAATATAAACTTTATATTGTTTTGTTCGGTGTAGTATGTACTTTCAGCGTTTATTTATATTTTTGTTTCCAGAACTAAAGCGAATATAAAATCGAGTATGTGGTTTCTTAACACATCTCAACTGTTTTAGTGGCATTTTTTTCGATGACTATTGCAAAAATGTTTCTTATACAGAAATACATGATTAGTGAATGTTAATAGTATAGTATAAGTTAATAGTTGTAATAAAGACGAATACACTAATAATTCTGAATTCTGACGTATTCTGAAAATACCATGGACGGCTATGCTGACAAATGTGGCAGTCCTTAAGAGAGCAAATGCTACCCGCGAGCTGCTTGATAACATCAAATATAGAAAGATGGCCTATTTTGGACACGTAGTAAGGGGAGACCGGTATAATATTCTTCAACTTATTATGATGGGTAAAATCGAAGGACGCAGAGGAATTGGTAGAAAGCAGGCCTCTTGGTTGAAGAATATCCGGGAGTGGACAGGAATAAAGAAAGCAGAACACCTATTTAGAATAGCTCGAGACAGAAACAGTTTCGCCATGTTAATCGCCAACGTCAAGGGGACTTGATAGGGCACGTTAAGAAGAAGAAGACACTAATAATTACGAGAAACGTTAAACAAATAGAGAAAAAATTTACCGGTCCTCCAGATATAGGGTTTAGACATTGGTCCTGCCCCCAATATTTAAAAACTTAAAAACCGCCCCCCAGAAAAAGACGAACTCAACATAAGGATGAACACTATATTTATTAACTTAACCACTGCATCATAGTATAGTATAGTTGATCCAAAAGATGGCATAACCCAGACATCCAAAGTGAAAGTTTTCCTTCCTTCAACACCAAATTGTTCTATATGGTCCACATATTGTAAAAAGTTACACCATTTTGAGCGTCCGGTTTTGGAGGGAGATGGGAGAGAAGCCGGTAAATTAGTAGTTTTTTTTACATTTTTCAATATTTCTAAAACTATGCTTTAGCGTAAACAATGTTATATACAAAAATGTTCTACATGAAATTTAAAACAAAAAATGTTCTATACATAATTGTTATAAAATCAACGGTTCCAGAGTTACGGAGGGTGAAAAGTCGAGGTTTTGGATACTTTTTATATTTTTTGGCAATATTTATGATATAACTATACCAAAAACCCAGACATCCAAAGTGAAAGTTATTCTCCAACACCAAATTGTTCTATATGGTCCACATAATGTTCAGAAAAAAGTCACACCATTTTGAGCGTCGGGTTTGGGAGGAGAGGGGGGAGAAATTGGTAAATATAAAAAGTATCGAAAACCTCCACATTTCACCCTCCGTAACTCTGGAACCGTTGATTTTATAACAATTATGTATAGAACCTTTTTTGTTTTAAATTTTATGTAGAACATTTTTCTATAGAACAATCCTTACGCTAAAGCATAGTTTTAGAAATATTGACGAAAAACTTAAAAAACTACTAATTTACCGAATTCTCCCACATCTTCCCCCCAAACCGGACTGAACAATATGTGGACCATATAGAACAATTTGGTGTTTAAGGAAAACTTTTACTTTGGATGTCTGGGTTAGGCCTTTTTTTGGACCAATTATACAATACTACCTCCGTAACTTTGGAACCGTTCATTTTAGAAGGGTTATGCATAGGGCCTTTTTTATTTCAAATTTAATGTAGAACAATTTTGTGTAGAAGGTTGTTCATGCTAAACCGCTTAGTTTTAGAAAAATTGACGAAAAACTTAAAAAACTACGAATTTGCAGATTTCTCCCCCCTCTCCCCCCAAACCCGACGCTCAAAATGGTGTGACTTTTTTCTGAACATTATGTGGACCATATAGAACAATTTGGTGTTGGAGGATATCTTTCACTTTGGATGTCTGGGTTTGGGTCTAACTATACCATACTATCATTGCATTTTGAGAAAATCACCATCAAAATGTTCACCAAGTGTTGGTTGTTGTCAGAAACGAAAATTATCAAAGAAAACAAATTTGGACATGTGACAACAATACTTATACAAAAGAGAATGCTGGGAAAAATTTGGAGATAGCTTGAACGAATGATATACCTAAAATAACAGACAATTCTGGATTCGCTTAAAAACATTTAACCAAAAACGGACCAAATAGAAATATTAAAAACTTGAAAAGAACATTATACGAAAATATTTGGGGTTGAGCTGGCGGAAGAATACTTGGAGGAAGACAAAGTAGTAGAAAGCTTACTGGAGATAACAAGAGAGGAAATGGATGAAGCCATAAATATAGAATCAAAACAGAAAAAGCATGTGGAGAGAGCGATGAGCGATGATGAAAACGATGATAGTTAACCAAAAAAGAAGACCAAGACAGTAGGGAGATTAAATGTAAAGGTAAAATATTAGTAAAAATAAATCTAAACGTAATAATAAATGATGGTTTTGCTTGTTTTCGATTCAGAGGGATGCACACCCGCTGGTCAGGCTGTTTCTACCATTGCAGGCGTCATCAGCAGCGTCCGTTAGCGTGCACTCCTCTGAATCGAAAAACAGCTGGACCATCAATTTAAAGGGAATCTGAAAGATAATTCAAAATCCCCATTAGGACGCGATACAGCGACATCTCTTAACAAATTGAAGAGTCTCAGATGCAGAATCCACCAAAAATGGTAAATAGTTATTTAAATCTGAGACTATTCATTTTGAAAGTTCTTTCTGGTGCATCCTTAATCTGCGACTTTTTCAATTAATAAGACCGCAGGCGACAAATATAGAAAACGAAAAGGAAACGATCACATTCCGCTTTCATTCGTCTAGGAAAAAAGGACAGAAGAGGAACTTTCAGTACTCAAATCCGAGTAAAGATAGAAAGTAAACGTAACTAAACGTAATAATATATCTAGATAGACGCGGAAATAACAAATAGAGGAATATCTGTCCACGATTATACTACACAATTACAACAATAATACTAGGACAGAAAGGTGTGAAAATGGTAGTCAAGAGAAAACTTCAAAATACGGTAACAGATACGATAAAATATCCATAACACGAATCAAAAATCAACGCAATCAAAATAAAATATTTGACAAAAATATGAGACAAATGACAAAGCAGAAACCTGAAACTAAGAACAATCAAAGAGAAGCAAATCTTCTGGTTCGAACATAATTATTAGAATGAAACCACAAAGGATTACAAGGCAAATATTAGAATTGGGAAGTAGACGGAAAAGAAGCAGGAGCAGACTCAGAAGGAAATGCATATAACAGATCTGACATAAGAAGGCATAAATAATAATAATGGCCAAAAATAGAAATGCATGGAAAAATCTAGTAAAAGAATAACCGGAATCCCCAAAAGTATATGAGAGAAAGAAAAAAGTATCAGTCATTTAAAACTTAAAATTAAGTTTTCAGTAATATCCTATCGGTGTTCCAACGTTTCCACAACTTTACACCTTAGAAAATGTTTTGATGTTGCGTCGTAGTTCTTGAATAATTGGCAGTACGTTTGTCAATACCAAGAAAATATAATGTTTTCCATAATTATACGTCGAGGTGTAGCATTTCGCGCCTTTTCTACAGACTTAAGTACTTAATATTGTGTCAATTCCGCATGAAATTGTTAATTACATAAATAAGGCACGGCCGCATACTGCAAGAATCGTGACAAATTACTTGGTAGAAGTAGGAATCAATACTCTAGAATGGCCAGACTGCAGCCCTGATCTGAATATCATCGAACATCTTTGAGATGAACTTCATCGTAGGGTTAGAAGTCAACCAGGCCAGCAAGAAAGTCTTGCAGAACTTCAAAACATGCTTCGTGAACAATATTCCTCAAGTTTTTATTCAAAATTTGTTCCTTTCCCTTCCAAATCGTATGCAAATGTTTATTGATGTTTTAGGGCATAATACTCTCGTTAGACAATTTTGTTCAAGTTCACTCCTAATTTTTTTTGTTTGTAATTCGTTCCGATATTACACTATTTTCTTTTGTAGCCTTTAATTAAATAAATTATGCCAAGGAATCAAGCAGTAATGGCCATTTTTGTTTTAAAAATACAATGAGTACAATGAGTATACAATATGAAACAGTTCATAAAACTTCGAATGAATTTTTATTTTCGGAAATTTATAGGGTGGCCACTTTTTTGTTGGTAAGTGAAGTTTCCAGTTTCATTTATATGGTTACTGACTCTCTGTTATTTCATTACATTAAGTCCACTTTAATTAATATTCGATTTATACATCCTACATTGAGCTGATGCCATAAAACTAGAATAAATATTATATTAAATATCAGCGAGGATATTAAATATATAAAAAGTGGAAACTGCCATCATTTATGTTTTTGCAAAGTGCATAGGCACATTAAAAGATATAACGGCCTGCGATTGTACGTGGATTTGTATTATGAGGACAAAACATTTTGGAAAATGTTAGCTTTAATTCGTTACTAAAATAATGGGTGGTATTTTATTACTAACAACAGTTTTAATATGTGCGGCCATTACCTTTGAACTATTTTTGTTAAATTTAACAACCATTGTTTCGTTATTTTATTTTAACAATTTTTATATTTCACAGATTGTTGACACGCAACATTATAACTTTATTAATATACCTAATATATTGACGGTTAAATTTTGTTCCAATTTGAGTCTCACACTTAAACTATACGTAATTCATGGTTTTCCACTTATCAGTGAGGACTTGTAAGTACTCGAAAAGTTATACCAGTTTATGCAACCTCTAGCGTTAGAGCTACTCTACAGTAGCGACCTCTATTTGAAGAAACAAAGCGCCGTCTCGTCGACGGCGTTTTAAGTAAACTACGAATCATTTCTCATTTATTATGGGTTTAAAGGCATTCCTGATGTTGTCCTGTAGCTGTTCAGCAAGCTTTGATTCTCAGTTTACTTATTCGCTATCAATGAGGAGTCTCGTGACTGCACGTTTCTCCTCTTTTGATATAAGATAAAAATAGTCTATTTTCTTCAACAAGAGCAACTCCTGCGTGCAAAATTCTATAGGGTAAAACGCCAGTTATTGGACACGAGACAGTTATTGGACATTAGAGTGTTAACTTACGATTATAAGATTTCTGCAAGTGCTAACAAGAGTATATTTCACTAGGTGGCACTACTCGCTTCTATATTACGTACATTCTTATGTCTATGTTCTGCCTTTAACGGGTTCTGTGATTTTGGCGGTAAATATTTTTAGGTTATGTGAGTGAAGTGACATTTAAGCATTGTGTTAAGCATCTGCTCTGACTTTTTTTTCAAAACTACGTGTTATTTTTAAGGTAAGATTGTATTTTTATTTAAAAGCGTGTAGTTAAGACACTTATAGTCCCTAAGGTAGATCGCGTACAGTAATAGGGATTTTAATTTGGATTTAATTACGCCTGTCCAATAACTAAACTAGAAAACTTGCTGAATTCTATTATGGGACACCTGTCCAATCACTAGATAACTATACTTACCACATATTTCTACAATTTTCAACGTGTTTATGTATAATTAACTGGAGATAGCAGTAAAATTAATTTAGTAATCGATTTGACCGTCCAATCACTAAATTGATTTTTTAGGATTGTAGTAAAATGCCTAAACTTAGAAAATACGATAAGAATAAACTTATAGAAGCTGTTAAGGATGTCCAAAATGGCACTGAATCGTATAGAAGAGCTGAAAAAAAATATGGAATTCCGAAGTCCACTATAGAATTTAAATTAAAACATCCGGAACATAAAGATACACTTGGACCGTCTCCTATTTTAACTTGCGAGGAGGAGAATACTCTGGTTAGGTACGTTCATTAAATTTATCTTAATCCATAGCATTATTTGATTTTACATTCAATATTCCAGATGGATACAAGAAACCGCTTCAAAAGGTTTCCCCAAAAAGGCTAACGATTTAAAAAGCAGCGTGCAAAAATTTTTAACCGAAAATCCTCGCCCCAATAACTTTAAAGATAATCGACCTGGAGATGGATGGTTAAAAGTCAGTCGCCAAAAGATGTATTTTAATCGGTATTTATCGTTTGATTTTTTTAGGGATTTTTGAAGCGACATCCAGAGGTTTCTAAAAGGACAAGTGAAGGTGTAACGGCAGCTAGCGCTTGTGTATCTGAACGAGACATCAAAAACTGGTTTAAAAATATTGAAACCTATGTCAAAGAAAAACATCTAGAAGAAGTTCTAACTGATCCATCAAGAATTTTTAATGGAGATGAGTCAGGATTTCAAATATGTCCATCTACTGGAAAAGTATTTGCTATGAAAGGTTCAAAAAATGTTTATAATGTTGAAAAAAGCTGTTCAAAAGAAAACGTCACTGTGATGTTTACGTTTTCAGCAGACGGTAAAATTTGCGTGCCTATGGTTATTTATCCTTATCAACGTATTCCAGAAAAAGTTGCTAAAGGCATTAATCCTAAATGGGGTGTGGGCAGAAGCGATAATGGTTGGATGACGGCAGAGACATTCTATCAGTATATTGCGAATGTTTTTTACCCCCACCTAATTGAAAATAATATTAAGCTTCCAGTTATTCTTTTTGTAGATGGGCACAAGAGTCACTTAAGTTACCAATTAAGTCTATTGTGTAATGAACTGCAAATTGAAGTAATTGCACTTTATCCTAACGCCACAAGGATTTTACAACCATGTGACGTCTCTATTTTCCGTCCACTAAAAGAAGCTTGGCGGCAGTCAGTAAGAGAATGGGAAGAACAGCATCCAGGAGGGGTAGTCAATAAGGTTGTATTTGCTTCTATATTGGAGCAAGCTACAAAAAAAAGTTGTAAAACTGAAACAGTAGTAAATGGTTTCAAGGTTTGCGGATTGTTTCCATTTAAAGCAGATGCTATTGACTACACAAAATGTTTAGGTAAAGAAGTAGTAAAAAATTTAATCATTTCGGATCATCAAAAGAAACCCAAGATGGACTATAATACTTTCGTAAATATCTTAGGTCCTGAAAAAGTTCATAGCTTAGAGAATTTAAAAGAAAATCAAAAGAATAATCTACCTAGCGACGATAATTTGAATTTGTTGTTCAAAATCTGGAATTTTTTTGAACATGATCCAAAACATTCTGATAACCAAATGGTTCTAAAAAATAGAGACACAAACATTAATATTATTCAAAATATAGCTATCACATCTCCGGTTAAAAATACTGAAATAAAAACATCAGAAAAAAGTGGTATTGAAAATGTAAATATTTCTGAGAGTAATAGTACCAATGATATCCATATTCAACAATATAAAACTAATGTTTATGACTTACCCTCTACAAGTAAAATTATTGTTAAACACGAATTGTTGGGCAATTTTTTAACTTCTCCTACTGTACCGGAAAGAAAAAATAAACGTAACACGGAAAGACTTCCTTTTGCTATTACATCTGCACGATATCAAGAAATGTTACGAAAAAAGGGGGAGTTAAAAGAAGAGCAGGAAAAACAAAAACAAGAAATGAAACGGAAAAGAGAAGAAAAATTAACCAAAAACCAGTGTAGCAACAAAAAGAATTCAAAAAAAGTCAAATGTTCTATTTGTTTAAATGATATTCAATCGAATAAATTAAAATGCGATGACTGTAGTCTTTATTATCACGAATGTTGTATTCCTGTTAAGCATAGACAGCATATACCTAACGATGGTGATCTATTTATATGTCACAACTGCTTCAATCTGCAGGATAGTGATTCCGATGCTAATAACAGTAACCAAGACAGTGAGGATGAAGATATTGACGAACTTTTCACTCAATACAAAGAAGCACAGAAGCAATTATAAAATTTAATTGTGTCAACAACTGTACATAATAGGTACCCCATACCGCACAGAAATTTTGGTTTTTCTTGTAATTTTCATTTATTTTTAGGTTTGTATTGTGTTAAAGCAGTTGTCCAATAACTAATTTTGAGTGTCCTGTAACTAAATAAACTGTCCAATAACTATAATTTTTGTAACTATTTTTAATAAATATATATTGACAGAAAAGATTTAACTCTTTCTTTAAATCCTTTTAGCCATATTGTAATAAACTGTTTAGACTACTTTTTGTATAAATTTCAATTCAATCTGCAGAGAACAATGTGAATTACGAATTTTTAAAGTTGAAATTTTCTTAAGTGTCCAATAACTGTATGGTTTACCCTACAGTGTGTTCCAACAAAAATTTGACCCCCTCCCCAGAAACTCAGAAACCAAGAGTTTCTTCACAATTTAAAAAAAACACTTCAATTTGTATTGGGAGAGGGACGAATTTTCATGCAAAATTCATACCATTAAATGTAACCCCCTACTGCCCCCCCAATTTTTTTTTAATAGTAAGTGTAGTCGAGTTGCACATCATTTGAAAGGTATTTTTTTTCTGTACAGGACCCTCAATTTTTTTTATTTTCGGAATAACTTTAAGATACCTTTGTTAAGTCCATAATTATCTTTAAACTTATTACGTAAATTTAAAAAAATATATAGTGTCTTGTAGAGAAAAAAACACCTAAACTAATTAAGAATAAAAATGAATGGATGACCGAGGAGATTATAAAACCAAAGACAAAAACATGTATAATATTATACACACCGAAATAAGGAGAAAGATCAGAGAGGCAAAGGAAAGATGGTATAGTGACAGATGCGCAGAGATTGAACAGTTGGTAGAGAAACATGATAACTAAACCTTCTTAAGAAAATTAGAGAAATAACAGGCACTAATATTAAGAAAAAATCAAACATACTGCTGGATAAAAACGGCAAAATAATTATAGACGTCGGTGAAAGGCTTAAAAGATGGCAGGAATATATTCAAGAGCAATTTAAAGACGAACGGACTGAGATAGTACTAGAGCAGGAAAAGTTCGACAACGGCCCAGACATAACAGAAGATGAGGTATTAGTGGCGATAAATCGAACAAAGAACAACAAGGCAACAGGTCCTGACCAAATACCTGTAGACATAATACGGTTAAAAGAAGAACAGGAAATTGGAATATTGGTCGACTTATTTAATACAATATACAGTACAGGAATCATTCCCAGAGATTGACTGCTGTCAACGTTCATAACACTGCCCAAAAAACCAAATGTAAAAGAATGCCAAGACCACCGGATAATAAGTTTAATGAGTCATACACTCAAAGTATTTTTAAAAATTATACAGCGGAGAATACATAACAAACTTGAGCAGGACATAAGCGACACGCAATTTGGATTTAGAAATGCAATGGGAACGAGGGAAGCCCTGTTCGCTGTAAATGTACTTGTGCAAAGGTGCATGGATGTTAATCTGCCAGTATACAGGGTGTTTGGTAAAGAATGGGCCATAGCTTAACCTTAGATTCCTGAGGTTAAAATAGGTCGATTTAAGCTAACTTATCTTGGTGCAAAAGTTAATAATAACCGAAATACAGGGTGTCAAAGTTAAACTTTTATTTTATTTATTCTTGAATATTTCCTGACAGGCATGGGCTAACAACACGAAATTTGGGAAGCGGGGGTTTTTTGGGATGAGAAATCTAAATTCGCCACCAAATATGATGTATTGCCCAGAGGGCGCCACATACGTCTTTCACTGCTCATTTAATACGTTCAGTTTTTTTTATCCCCCACTCTACATACTTTTTGAATCAAAATTTTTATTCTCTTAATATTTCTACTTAAAAAAGGTATACTACATTCATCTTGCTAAACCAAACTGTTTTCGAGATAAACGTATTTTAAATCTGCGATACAACATATTTTTGTGCATAATATCATTGTAGTTAGACCCGAAAAATAAACTTGAAACTATAATAATTGTACCAGTTCTCATATTTATGTCATTGCATCGCAAATTCCATTTGAAGATATTTGCGATACATTTTTGTAAATTTTTATGGTTTTAAGTTATTTTTCGGGTGTAACTACAATTATAATATGCAAAAAATTATGTTGCCTCATAGATTTAAAATGCGTTTATCTCAAAAACGGTTGAGTTTAACGAGGTGAATGTAGTATACCTTTTTTAAGTAAAAATATTAAGAGAATAAAAATTTGGATTCAAAAAGTATGTAGAGTGGGGGATAAAAAAACTGAACGTATTAAATGAGCAATGAAAGACGTATGTGGCGCCCTCTGGGTAATACATCATTTTTAGTGACGAATTTAGATTTCTCGTCCCAAAAAACCCCCGCTTACCAAATTTTGTGTTGTTATCCGTTGCCTGCCAGGAAATATTCAAGAATAAATAAAATAAAAGTTTAAGTTTGGCACCCTGTATTTCGGATATTATCAACTTTTGTACTAAGGTAAGTTGGCTTAAATCGACCTATTTTAATCTCAGGAATCTAAGGTTAAGCTATGGCCCATTCTTTACCAAACACCCTGTATATGTGTTTCTTGGATTAAAACAAAGCCTTCGATAAGGTCAGACATAACCGCCTTATCGAATTACTTGAAAAGAAAAACTTAGATATGAGGGACATCAGGATCATTAGAATCTATTATAATCAGATCGCTGTGGTAAAAGAGAACAACGCCTTTTCAAATGTAATACAGATTGAGAGGGGCGTCAGACAGGGCTGCGTCCTGTCTCCTACTTTGTTCAATTTGTATTCAGAGCAAATAATCCAGGAAGCACTAGAAGACCTAACCACGGGAATAAAAGTAAATGGCCGACCAATCAATAATTTACGGTTTGCCGACGACACTATTTTATTAGCCGAATGTCTTGAGGATTTACAACAAATGGTTGACACAGTGGTAGAAGTCAGCCAAGAAAACGGACTGTCCCTAAACACAAAAAAGACACAATGTATGGTAATCACAAAAGCTCAACAGCACCAAGAAAGCATAGCAATACATGGAGAACAAATTAAAAAGGTTGAAAAATATAAATATTTAGGTACAATAATTAATGAAACTAATGAGTACACAGAAGAGATTAAAGCAAGAATAGGACAGGTAAGAAATGCTTTCAACAAACTGAAAAAAGTACTCTGTAGCAGGGACATTACAATTTCTTTAAAGATAAGACTTCTGAGATGCTACGTGTTCTTCGTATTATTCTATGGGTTGGAGGCTTGGACATTAAAGAAGGATGTTTCGGACAGATTAGAAGACTTCGAGTTATGGGCCTACAGAAGAATATTAAGAATAAGTTGGGTGGATAGAGTTACGAATATCGAGGTGTTGAGAAGAATGGGAAAAGATAAAGAGGTTTTAAATACAATTAAAGTCAGAAAACTGCAATATCTGGGACATGTTATGAGGGGCGAGCGTTATAACTTGTTACTGTTAATAATACAAGAAAGAATACAGGGTAGAAGGAGTCGCGGAAGAAGACGCATCTCCTGGTTAAACAATTTGAGAGCTTGGTTTAATTGCACTTCTGCTGATCTCTTTAGAGCAGCGGTATCGAAAGTGCAAATTGCCGTGATGGTTACCAACCTTCTTAGAGGAGATGGCACATGTAGAAGAAGAAGAGAAAAACAATTAACTTTCAAATGACGTGCCAATCGACCACACTTGCTATTTAAAAAAAAGTGGGGGTTGATGCGGGCAGTAGGGGGTTACATTTGAGGGCATGAATTTTGCATGATAATTCGTCCCCCTCCCATTATAAATTGACGTGTTCTTTTGAATTTTGAAGAAGCTCTTGGTTTCTGAGTTTCTGGGGGAGTCAAATTTTCGTTGGAACACACTGTATAAGTACATCAACATAGACCAACAACAAATTATATGGATATTTAAAAAAAAATGGTGTCTGATACCGCTCTTAACCCTTTAGTACTGACGTGAATATTAACATTGCCTATTCCCCTTTGTTTTCAACATGAATTATTTTATACTACTGTATTTTGTTTTTTACATCAACTACGGAATGATTCTTCACACTGCTGTAGAATAAAATACTGCTGCAAATAAAATAAACTTTGTTGACAAATTGAAGAGTCTCAGATGCAGAATCCACCAATTTAATAAAAATTAAAATGGTAAATAGTAATTTAAAACTGAGACTTTTCGTGTTGAAAGTTCTTTCTGGTACATCCTTAATCTGCGACTTTTTCAATTAATAAGACCGCAGACGACGAATATAGAAAACGAAAAGGAAACGATCACATTCCGTTTTCATTCGTCTAGGAAAAAAGGACAGAAGAGGAACTTTCAGTACTCAAATCCGAGTAAAGATAGAAAAATAATAAATGATAGTTTTGCTTGTTTTCGATTCAGAGGGTTGCACACCCGCTGGACAGGCTGTTTCTACCATTTCAGGCGTCCTCAGCAACGTTCGTTAGCGTGCGCTCATCTGAATCGAAAAATAGCAGGACCATCAATTTAAAGGAAATCTGAAAGATAATTCAAATTCCCCATTAGGACGCGATACAGCGACATCTCATAACAAATTGAAGAGTCTCAGATGCAGAATCCACCAATTTAATAAAAATTAAAATGGTAAATAGTAATTTAAAACTGAGACTTTTCGTGTTGAAAGTTCTTTCTGGTACATCCTTAATCTGCGACTTTTTCAATTAATAAGACCGCAGACGACGAATATAGAAAACGAAAAGGAAACCATCACATTCCGCTTTCATTCGTCTAGGAAAAAAGGACAGAAGAGGAACTTTCAGTACTCAAATCCGAGTAAAGATAGAAAAATAATAAATGATAGTTTTGCTTGTTTTCGATTCAGAGGGTTGCACACCCGCTGGACAGGCTGTTTCTACCATTTCAGGCGTCCTCAGCAACGTTCGTTAGCGTGCGCTCATCTGAATCGAAAAATAGCTGGACCATCAATTTAAAGGAAATCTGAAAGATAATTCAAATTCCCCATTAGGACGCGATACAGCGACATCTCATAACAAATTGAAGAGTCTCAGATGCAGAATCCACCAATTTAATAAAAATTAAAATGGTAAATAGTAATTTAAAACAGACTTTTCGTGTTGAAAGTTCTTTCTGGTACATCTTTAATCTGCGACTTTTTCAATTAATAAGACGGCAGACGACGACTATAGAAAACGAAAAGGAAACCATCACATTCCGCTTTCATTCGTCTAGGAAAAAAGGACAGAAGAGGAACTTTCAGTACTCAAATCCGAGTAAAGATAGAAAAATAATAAATGATGGTTTTGCTTGTTTTTGATTCAGAGGGTTGCACACCCGCTAGACAGGCTGTTTCTACCATTTCAGGCGTCCTCAGCAGCGTTCGTTAGCGTGCACTCATCTGAATCGAAAAATAGCTGGACCATCAATTTAAAGGGAATCTGAAAGATAATTCGCAATATTAATTGAAAAAGTCGCAGATTAAGGATGTACCAGAAAGAACTTTCAACACGAAAAGTCTCAGTTTTAAATTACTATTTACCATTTTAATTTTTATTAAATTGGTGGATTCTGCATCTGAGACTCTTCAATTTGTTATGAGGATGTCGCTGTGTCGTGTCCTAATGGGGAATTTGAATTATCTTTCAGATTCCCTTTAAATTGATGGTCCAGCTATTTTTCGATTCAGATGAGTGCACGCTAACGAACGCTGCTGAGGACGCCTGAAATGGTAGAAACAGCCTGTCCAACGGGTGTGCAACCCTCTGAATCGAAAACAAGCAAAACCATCATTTATTAAAATAAACTTTATTTTTTCAAAAAAGTTTATGTATTATGTTTCAAAAAAGTCATGAACGCATGCATGATATTAAAAAATGTTTAATTACAAAATAAACTTGAGTATTGGTATGATAACTAAAGAATAGTAAAATAATGTTGAAAGCATTTGAAAGTAGAACAACTGGATGAACTTGCAGCCATACTAATAGCTAAAGTGTACGCTGGACTGCTTTCAACTATATAAACGTAAATACTGACATGCGGTGCGTGATACGGCAAGAAAACTTTATGTCATCATAGCTCAAAGACTAAACCATACTAAAACTGTAGCTGTAGGGAGCAGGTACAATTACACACCACTTGAAGGTACACAGGTGGTGTTCTAGAAATCTTTTATATAAAACACGTTTCGCACCAAAATATACAGGGTGTAACAAAAATACAGGTCATAAATTAAATCACATATTCTGGGACCAAAAATAGTTCGAATGAACCTAACTTACCTTAGTACAAATATGCACATAAAAAAAGTTATAGCCCTTTGAAGGTACAAAATGAAAATCGATTTTTTCGAATATATCGAAAACTATTAGAGATTTTTTATTGAAAATGGATATGTGGCATTCTTATGGCAGGAGCATTTTAAAGAAAAATTATAGTGAAATTTGTGCTTCCCATAAAAAATTTATGGGGGTTTTGTTCCTTTAAACCCCCCCAAACGTTTTTGTACGTTCTAATTAAATTATTATTGTGGTACCATTAGTTAAATTCAATATTTTTAAAACTTTCTTGGCTCTTAGTATTTTTTCGATAAGGCATTTTTTATCGAGTTGTGGCTTCTTTTTTAATATGTTTACATAAAAATTGTATGGGGGTTTTGTTCCTTCAAACCCCCCAAATGTTTGTGTATGCTTCAATTAAACTATGACTGCGATACCATTAGTTAAACAAAATGTTTTTAAAACTTTTTTGCCTCTGTATTTTTTCGAGAAGGCAACTTTTATCGATATATGGCTTCTTTTTTAATACGGTTCAAAATATACCTAAAAATGTAAATCATACATAAATTTTCATATTAGGTTTGTTCGTAGAACGATCAGCAACCGTTGCCAACCGTCAGACGCAAGCGCGTTCGTAGTCTACGAACTCGAACTGTTAACTGCGCAGCGCTAACTGTTAACTGCGCATGCGTCCGATGGTTGGCAACGGTTGCTGATCGATTGGATCGTACTACGAACAAACCTATTATTACCAAGTCTCCATAATCGTACTTAACCATATACAAATATGTGGTGGATTTGACAAATATTCAAAATATCTCGATAAAAACTGAATTTTCGAAAAAGTACCAAGAGCCAAAAAAGTTTTAAAAATACTGTGTTTAAGTAATGGTACTACAATAATAATTTAATTGGAACGTACACAAAAGTTTGGGGGGGTTTAAAGGAACTAAACCCCCATAAAATTTTTATAGGGTGTCCAAATTTCACTATAATTTTTTGTTAAGATGCTACTGTCATAAGAATGCCATATGTCCGTTTTCAATAAAAAATCTTTAATAGTTTTCGATATATTTGAAAAAATCGATTTTCATTTTGTAACTTCAAAGGGTTGTAACTTTTTTTATATGCACATTTGTACTTAGGTAAGTTAGGTTCAATCAAACTATTTTTGGTCCCAGAATATGCGATTAAATTTATGACCTGTATTTTCGTTACACCCTGTATTTTCGGCGCGGTATGGCATACCGTGTCAGTTGTTAAGGGTTAAAAAAAAACTGAGGCCTGTTTTCACCTCATTCAGTGGCGGCTTGTGGTAATTCAAAAAGGGTGTTCAATTAAGAAATGTAGTTATAGAAATGGTGGATAAGAGCCGCGGGCAATTATTGTGACAGAGGCAAAAAATTTTTGAGGGCCTCGTTCGTTTTTGTCTAAATTTGATATTATTTATTACTGTTGTTGCTATATAAATAAAACATAAAAGAAATATGACATACGTTTTATTATCGTATGCAATAAATCAAAGCGAATTAGAAACAAAATTTAAACTTTAAAAATAATATAAAAATGTCTGTAATTTTTGTATTCAAGTTAATGAATTTTTTCATTTTATTTATACAAAAAATCCATTCTTCAATTTTTGTGTTTTGCAAAAACATTGATAACACGAGCATTAAAGTATGAAGACAATACCAACAGAAAATATTGTACCAAACTGTGAACTCAAACGCTCCACTGGTATCTGGGTGCACTTCACAAATCCTCACTGTTTTAGATAGGCGAAATGCTTTTTCACCGATTTTAAGATTTCTCTTTCCAACTACAGGGGTAGGTTAGTACTGGCTGGTTCAATTTGAATTCTGCACCAGAGCATAAGTATCTGCACTTGCCTCGTGCATCTAGCGGCGTAGAGCAAATAAATATGATTCATAAATAAAGTTATATTTTAACGATTCTATGAGATTTTAAAAATATATCTTAATGATATTTGCTATAGTATTAATGAGATTAAAAAAAACTTTATTTTAATGAAATTTTATTGGGTGTTCACTGCACAAGTGAACCAATGGAGAAACCGCTCCTGACCTCATTGCAATAAGGCAAACCAAGAATTAGAAGTCAAAATGAACAACTCACCACTACCCTGCCGTCTCTGCCAACTCTTCGGACTCTTACAAAATATCTACAAATTAACTAACTGATTTCATTGGGAATAATCCACAATTTTACTTTAAGATAAGTTTATTTGACGTTTTAATTTCCACTTCGAAAATACGTTTGTTGTTCCAAATAATATGTATTTATACGTCTTTGTTATAGATCTCTTGTGGCAAAGTATGTCTTGCAGCAAGTAAACTTTGATAGATTGTAGTATCATTTATATACTGAATAGATTTTTATCATTTATTCATATTACTGAAAAAATATTTTTTATAACTTTTCGATAAAAAATACACGAATAAAAAACGGCCTAATGCTATAACATACATCATGTCATGCTGACTGAAAACTCGAGGTGATCATACATTTTAACGTTTCAGATTGAAAACCGACAAAAACTATAACAAATGCATGACATTGTTTTCCCACAGCACTTTACTAAAAATGATTTCTGCGTCTCCAAACTCACACAAAAAGTTGTAGCTAAAAGCTGTAATAATTCATGATACACGTATAAATTTAGCTCAGGAAAAGCGATCCAAATAGTAGATCAAACGGCAGAAATGACGGAGCATGATTTATGGGTAGATTATACAGTAGGCTGCGGTTTGAACGGTAGTGGCTTATTTCGATTTCACGAGAACTGGGAAAAAACACCCATATACTAATGTGACATGCTATAGTTTTAAATTCCCATATATTTCAATCGAAATGGATTTGGTAAAGGTATGGGAGGCAGTGGAGAATACAAATAATATAAACATAGAAATCATAAAAATTATTAAATATTATTAAATAAATTGACAATAATGCGACGGGGTCAACGGATTATTATACAGCTTTTGATTAACTAAAAACCAATTGGCAGGGTGGACAGCTACACATACCTTGCTACCAACATAAACAGTCAATGAGACCTCTAGTGAAATAAAACAACGCCCAGGAAAAGCGAGATCAGCGTTCATAACGATGAAGTATCTTTTCAGAAGTCATGATTTATTACTTACTACCAAAATCTCTATCATCAGATGTTATGTATTTTCTACGATGTTATACGGATTAGAGGCCTGGACATTTTCCGAAGCTTCTTTAAGAAAACTGGAAATGTGGTGTTACATACGCATTTTAAGAATTGCGTGAGTGGATCGTGTGGCTAATGTTGAGGTCCTACGTAGAATATGCGAAGAATGCGAGATTATTAACACCATCAAAGAACGCAAACTAGAATATCTTGGCCATGTTATGAAAAATAAACAGACATATGGCTTGTTGCAACTAATTCTTCAGATCAAGGTATCTGGAAAGAGAGGACCAGAGAGAAGAAGAGTATCTTGGGCTCAAAACCTTAGAATGTGGTTTAATACATCGACAACCGGACTATTCAGAATGGCAGCAAGCAAAGTTAGAATAGCCATGGTGATCGCCAAGATCCGGAACGAATAGGCACCGTAAAAATAAAATCATCATTCTCTAAAATCCAGGTTCCCACTTATTTTTATTTTTCAATTTGTATATTTGTATAGTTTGAATATTTGTTTTCTTTGTTACTTTTTGCATTTTTTTCACAAAAACTGCTTGCTTCTTCACCTTTGATAGTAATGGAATGCTTCTTCAAAAATGTTTTCACAATATACATTGTATAGTATTGGAGACATAATACATCCCTGCCCACCTCATCTCCTGATTTCAACTTCTGAACTGGATTGGTAACCTATTACAATTTATGTTCTTTGATTCCTGTAAAGGTTTGTTATTATTCTTAAGTCTCGTTTGTCTTTAGAATTTGGATTTTCATGTGTTACTTTATCAAATGCTTGTTCAAAATCAACGTATCAAACATGCACATCCACATTCCGATCCATGCATCATGGAGGTTATTTGATTCCTAGTCCGTTTCTGAGCCCAAACTAATACCATCTATTCCATTTTCCAGTTTTTTATTTACACGACCATGTATTATTTTCAAAAATAATTTGTCAATCTCTTTAATTTTTCGTTAGTACTCAACACTAGTTCCATTTGTTGTCTTCAGTATTCTCGGTTTTCTTTATCTAGTAATCTAGTGCGGTGAGTTAATTCTTTATTCTCTTTGTGTGTTAAAACTATTATGTCTTTTCTGGCATTTTTTTTTATTTCTGCGCATTGTTCTTCTAACCTTTCGCTGGCTTAATTTTGTATGTTATTTGTTTATCCGCTTTTTTATACTTCTCATTATTTTTGTAAGGTATGCTTTATTGTCAAAAAATTTTTACAATTTGTGGACAAAGCTTATACAAAATAAAAAATACAATAAAAAACAAAAAATAATAAAAACTACAAACAAAATAAAAACAGAAACAGACACCAAATAAATGGCGTGAGTTATACTACTTAAATATAGTTTTATAGTTATTAAGTACACATTAAAACATTTTAAAAATTTTGCAAACAATATGTATACAACGTCAGAGCAAAAAGAAGGCGAACGAGGAAAAGGGAAAGGGAAAGTAAATCAAAAGATCTATGCCGCTGCAAATATGTACAAAAGTACTCGAAAGTAATAATCCTGCAAGTCAATTTGATGAATTCAAATCGTTTATAAAAAAGTCATTCACTGTATAAAAAGCTCTCTCAAGCAAATAAGCTTTCAAGGCCTTGCGAAAAGCGGGAAATGCTGCAATAGATTTGATGTTAGATGGCAGGTGATTGTGCATTTTTCTCGAATTGTATAGTATGGAGCACTTAACCAGCTCAGACCGTGGGGTTGGCAGATAAAGATTATGCTCCACGTCTCTAAGGGGATAGTTGTGAGTGGGTCTCTCTGGACCTTCTGATGCATGTTTGCGGATTAAACAAACGGATTCAAAAACAAACAAAGAAGGAAGAGTTAATATTTTAAATTTTTTAAAGAATTCCTGGCAATGAACTCTACTATTGAGTCTCAGGGAGTAACGAAGAGCTCTCTTTTGTAGTTTGAAAATACGCTCAAATTGAGTCGCACAACACGAACCCCAGAATGGTAGGGCGTACCGAAGATGAGACTCAAAAAGGGCATAATAAACGGTCCTAGATGTTGACAAATTCATTTCCGTAGCAACTGATCTTAGCGCAAAACAAGCAGAACTTAATTTTTTGTGTAAGGCATCGTGAGACTTATCCACAATAAGCCCTAAGAACTTCACCGATTCAACTACCTCTAGACTGTTGTTATTAAGTACTAAAGGTTGCATCATACTGTTGTAAGGTAGGACTTTGGTTTTAGAAACGTTAAATAACAGGAGATTCGAATCGCACCACGATTTAATGGTGACTAGGTCTGTAGCTATGGTATTGCGAAGATCCATAATATCCGTGTTACTCCAAGTAATACTAGTATCATCTGCAAAGAGACATATTATTTACCTTTAATGTTCAGACTAGAGATGTCATTTATGTATATCAGAAACAATAAAGGGCCTAGAACTGAACCCTGAGGTACCCCACATTCTAATGGCATGCAAGAAGACGTCTTCGTGTCAACCCTTACAAACTGACTTCTTTTATTAAGATATGATTTAAGCCATTTAAGAGCCTTTCCCTAAATCCATAGTGCTGTAATTTGTCAGTCAAGATGTTATGGTTTACACAATCGAATGCTTTAGAGAAATCACAGAAAATTGTTGCTGTAGAGTGATGGTTGTTTAGACTGGAGTAAACATGATCGAAAAGGAAGAACATAGCATCATTCGTGCATTTGTCACTCAGGAATCCAAATTGATGTGGAGTAAGCAATTTGTATTTCAACAGAAAAGAGAAGATTCTTTTTTTTTACCAGACTTTCAATTATCTTCGACAACGTGGGCAGGAGTGCAATAGGGCGATAATTCGAAGCAAGATCTTTATCGCCTACTTTGTGTATAGGAATAATTATCGCTGTCTTAAGGCAGCTTGGAAAAACTCCAGTTTCGAATGACCTGTTTGTTAAGGTAGTAAGATGGTTTAAAGTGCAATCAGGTAGAGCAGAAAATATTTTAAGAGTGATTTTTTTTATGTCGACGTCTTTCTTTCGTTAAATCTAAAATTTCCTGCGTCATTCATAATTTCTTTTTGTATCTGGTTGGTGTCAGATTTTTTTACTTTTAACCATTTTTTATCCGTTTCAGTATTTTACAGACTGTCCTTTAACATTCATTAATAGATTATTGATTTCATCTGTCAGGCGTTGCCTTATGAGTGGATTCCTTCTATCGATTGGCGTATCTGTTGTTTTGCGTTTTATTATTTTCATTTTACGATCAATTCAATCGAAAACTTTTTTGTTTTACTTATTTACCTCAATATTGGCAAGCTAAACAAATAATATTAAGCAATGTTAAATATAGCTCAAATATGAAATACAAATCCCCACACAATCAGTATCCGTTACAACTTTTAATGTGCATATTCACTTTGCAAAAACATAAATGATGACAGCTTCCACTTTTTATCAATTTAATATTCATGCTGATATTTAATATATATATATCAGTATTTATTGTAGTTGTATGTCATTAGCTCAATTAAGTGGTTATATAATCGAATATAAATTAAATGGGAACTAATGTAATGGAATAGTAGAACGAATTATTTAAAAACAAGTTTTTTTTAATATTTTAAAATTTTGTATCAAATATTTCATTGGTTATTTTTTTAATGATTTTAACTTCGAATCGTGTATTAAGATTTTTCATCACGGGTTTAATTCTGTCCAATCAGATTATCTGGGAATTTTCTACCTATGTACTGTTATATTTCTATTTGATATGAAAATTAAATTTTGATAATTATAAACAAAATTCAATTTAATATAAAATATTTTCAATTTTCTCAACCACGGGCATATAAATTTAGAACAACCTGTATACAACAAATTGTTATATTTAATTTTAAGAAGTGATTAGAAGAAGCTTACGAAACTCGGGACAATGCGCTTAGAATAAACAAAGTGAATGGCGCATACCATTATCGTTTTTCGCGGAAGGTTCGATCATTAGCCTATGCTAAATAAGACTCAGTGGAAATCGATAATAGGTCATTATCGTTGTTCGCGGAAGGTTCGATCATTAGCCTATGCTAAATAAGACTCAGTTGAAGTAGATAATAGGTCATTAAATTTTGTAAATAGTAGAAAGTAATTTTAGAATGGGAATTAACTATTTTTTTTTTTGAAATCCATTAAGCATATATAGAAAGATTAAAAATTGGTTTTGAGGAATACTGCGAATGAGAGTTGGTGGTGGAAGGTTGATTTGTGAATCTGGAAGGGATATTTAGAAAGTAGGGGAATGAACGACAAATAGAGATCAGAATGTTTTGAGCGGTCGAGAAGTGAAGTCCAGTAGTAGACGGTAGTGTACGGAGAGTGAGAAAGCCGGTGTAGTTCCGTGAGTGTGGAGTATCTATCGTGGAACGAGAGGTAGGCCAGGTTGAGAGTAAAAGAACCTCCTTGAGCCAAGAGTGTCCCGGTAGCTGATTGCAGTTTCGAAAAAGGTAGAATACAGCATCACGACAGAAGCAGGAGCGAGAGCTATACGAGCTAGTTTTCAAAGGAGAACATTACTGAAAGCCAGGACGAGGTTTTGATCGCAGCCAAGGATAGCAGGAAACGGGTCTTGTGTGAAGACATTCTCAGTTCACCAGAAAAAGGTCAGTCTCATTTGTTTGGACATGAATGTATGGGTTTTTCGTATTAAATACCACATTATAAATTGAAGAACATAATAAATAATATCAGAAAAGCTTCATCAAACTTAAATAGAATTGTTGCTAATAAATCCTAATAGTTAAATGTTAATAAAAACTTTCAATTGGAAACCAAAAGGAAATAAGATTCCCATTTGTAAATGTTATGTTTAAGAATAATAAGATCTAGCAAATATTAAGCAGTGATTGCCATTTAAATAAAATAAACAATATTTTGATTATAATTGTAACCCATATGTGTGTATTATTTTACTCTTTTCTTTCCTATCCCGATTAGGAACCATTGAGAAATACTGAGAAGCCACGTAAGTAAGTAATTAATTTTATAATTCGCCCTGAGATTGAAAACATATTGATATGTGATCTGGTTAATTAATTAAATTATTATTAATGCATTGATTAAATTAAATGACAAATAAGAATATTATCTCATATCAATAATCAAGATCACATCAACTGTCGTCCAACGTGGAAAGCATGGAAAAGTATTTCTAGTGGCAAATTTGAAGGATAGAAAGAGTAAAGCCGGTATTTGAAAATTTATATGCCTGTGGTAAAAAGTGAGATACTTACATTTGATAACATAAAATTTTAGATCTCTTTAGGTACAAATTTACATAACTGATTTAATATTTTATTTTTACGATATTTACATTTGATATATTTATTGACAATTTATAATATTTGGGTGAGAAAAAGTCGTCTTGGTAACATACTAGTAAAATTTCATATTTGGCGGGGACAGTACTTCTTGAAAACAAATGTCTGTGACAAGAAGCCAAAGCAAAGACAACAAAAAACAAAAAGAACATTCAGACCAAGAAGATATTTTAGACACGACAATCATGGCATCAGAACAGCAAGAATTATCAGGAATAGATAAATTATTACAACTAATGCAACTCCAGTCACAAAAAATGGATAAAATGCAAGAAAATCAGGAAGAAACATAAAAAAAAATGGATGAATCACAACAAAAAATGGAACAGAAAATGGATAAAGTGGAGAAAAAAATGGATGACAATCAACAGGAAACAAAACAAGCGATAGAAGAGAACAATAAGAAAATAGAGGAACGCATAGAAAAGTATGAAATGAAAATTAAAGATCACATGCAAAAACAAGAAATGAGAATGAAGGACCACATGAAAGAACAAGAAATGAAAATTCAAAATAAAATGAAGGAGTTAACGAATTGCCAGAAAAAAGAAATGGAAAGTTTGGAAAACAAGTTGCAAAACGCTATTCAAGCAGACATAGAAGAAGTGGAAAGAAAGATTGCGGAAATCAATACTCAACAGAATGTCGGAGAAAGAAGAGAAATGGTTATACATAGCACAGATGACGTGAAGATAAAGTTTGGCGGGGATGTAAGAAGATTACACCCAGTGCCGTTCATAAATAGCCTAAAAAAGAAAATACAGCACATCGGAAATTTCGAAACAGCAAAAGAAACTATCAGAAACCATCTCAAATATGAAGCAAGCCTATGGTTCGATAGTAAAGAAGAAGAATTCGGCAATTGGCAACAATTTGAACAAAAATTTTTGAATTATTTCTGGGGAAAAGTCCAACAATTGGAAATTAACAAGGAATTGCAAAATGGGAAATACAATGATAGGATGGGGGTATCAGAAAGGACATATGCTTTGCAAATTTACAATAATGCAAAACATTTACAATATAATTACTCATCGGAACAATTAGTCGAACTGATTGCAAGACATTTCGAAGAAACGCTGGAAGACCATATCACATTGCAAAACTACAAAGACATAGATAGTCTATGCCAATTCTTACAAATAAGAGAATCACGTCTAAGAGAAAGAAAATCAAGAAGGTCGCGAGAAGATTACAGGCCCCGAGAAACACAAGATTACAGAGATAGAAATCAAAATAGGAGGGACTATACAAGACGAGATTTTAATCCCAGAAGGGAAAACGAAAATAGAGACAACGGAAGAGGAAATTATGAACAAAGAAATAGGCAATGGAATGAGGACAGAAATCGAGAATACCAGAATAGAAACACCACACGCTCAAATCAAGAAAACAGAAATAATGGCAGACAAAATGAACAGGGATATCGAGAAAACCGAAACAGATCCGACAGACCAAGAGAAAATAGAAGAGAAGTAAATAATACCCAGACAGATGAATATGACGGAGAGAGACATTATGACGAAAATATAAACAACGATGAGCAACCGGCGTCTGTTCACGACGGCGCTCACTAAAAACCAAAAATCAAACAGGAATCTTTTGTCACCCCAAGGAGTTTATTAAATTGGCAGGAAACAACGAAAAGAAAAATGAAGTTAATTTAAAATTTTTGGATGGATTTATCAACGAGAAACCAATTAAAATTATGATAGACACTGGATCTGAAATAACATTGGTCAACAGAAAACTAATAGAAGAAGTTAACTTAACAAATTTAATTTACAAAATACCTAGGGTAAATTTAGTGGGCGCAAACAAACGGACATTGGCAACTATAAATGAAGGCATACGAGTAATGGTACGACTGGGTAAGAAAATGTATGCACTACAATGTGTAATAATGCCAAACATGTCACATGACATGATAGTAGGAGTTGACGAATTGGCAGAAAAACATGTAGTGATAGATTTTAAAAATAATACGATGAAACTAACAGAAGAAAGAGAAAAAGAACAGGACAAGGAACATGAGAAACAAAATACGGACGAATCAGGTAAAGAACAAACAGTGGAAATGAATTTGGCAGCGAAGCAAGGACAAAGAAAAAAAAGGAGAAAATGTCAGAAAAAGATAAAAGAAAATGAAACCTGTGGCTCCTCAAAAGAAGAGTTGAGCCCAGAAGAAGAAAATTTGAGAGTATCAGAAACAAAGGAAACCTGGGATTCCTCAAAAGAAGAGACGAGCTCAGGAGAAGAAGAAATAAAGCTAAAAAATGAAAGTGAAAAGAATATGATTGAAACAGTGGTATTTGAAGAGGAGGTATATGCAAACGAGGATGCAGAATGCACGGTAAACATGTGTGAAGAATCTGAGAAAGAAGACAGAAAACTAATATGTGGAGAAGGGAAAGAAAAAGAATTGCGGTTGATGTTACGAAAATACGAAAATTTGATCAATGAGGAAAACAGAGTGGCTAAAAAGTACGAACATTCATTTGAGGTGAAAAACTTGGGAAATTTTCGATCAAAGACTTACCCGATTCCATACAAGTATCGACAAGAGGTGAAAGAAGAAATAAATAAAATGTTGGAAGATCAAATCATCGAAAGATGTGATTCACCGTATGTTAACCCGATTGTGATAGTAAAGAAAAGCAATGGAGAATTGAGATTATGTTTAGATGCCAGGAATATCAACCAGCACACTGTATCACAATATGAATCACCTCTAAACATCGAGGCCATTTTTGGAAGAATCACCGGGTCACACATATTTTCGAAAATTGACTTAAAACACAGTTTTTGGTTGATACCGTTAGCTGAAAAGTGTAGAAACTACACCACTTTTTCTATTGATGGTATTGTCTACCGGTTTAAGGTAGTGCCATTTGGATTGCAGAGTGCTTGTGCTGCACTCGTCCGAGCTCTACATACCATTTTGAATCGCCATGAAGATTTCATAGTTCATTATATCGATGATTTATTAATTTTTTCACAAGATACTCAGAGTCATCTGGAACACATAGAAATAATTCTGGAAGAATTGTACACAGCGGGATTGAAATTAAACATTGAAAAATGTCAATTTTTTCAAAAAGAAGTCATTTATTTGGGTTTTCAATTGGACACCAAAACAGTAAGATTAGCCGAAGACAGAGTCAAGCTCATAGATGAATACCCAAGACCAACGAATTTGAAAACATTGAGAGGTTTTCTTGGCACGATTAATTATTTTAAAAAGCTGATTCCCGATTTGAGCCAAAAGGAAATCCCTCTGATAAAATTGCTTAAAAAAGGAATAAAATGGAATTGGAAAAAAGAACAGGAGGAAGCTTTCGAAACATTAAAACGAGAATTCGCAAAAGGAACGAAAATATACCACCCCATTTACAATTTACCTTTTATACTCCGAACTGATGCGTCCATACAAAAATTTGCAGGAGTTCTGTCTCAAATACAAAACGACCAAGAAGTGCCGATATGTTTTATATCTCGAGTGACTAAAACACATGAGAGAAAATATAGTGTTACAGAATTGGAGTTTGCCAGTGTACTATATTGCGTAAACAAATTGAGGTTTTACTTATTGGGAGCAAAATTCACAATCGAAACAGACCATGCAGCTTTAGTACATATCATGAAGAATAGATTAGTAAATAATAGAATACATAGAGGCATTCTATTATTACAGGATTATGATTTTGAGTTCCGATATATAAAAGGGAAAGACAACATAATAGCCGACGCTCTAACACGGGATGAGGACACCGGAAAAAAGGAAACAATTACTCTACAGGTGGGACTAAATAGATTAATACAAGAAGAAGGGATATATTCGTTAAATGAGATAAGGACAAACCAGGAAGACCTAGAGGAAAGAGAGAAAAGAAGAGCAGAAGTAGATAGTAAGTTAGGATATAAGACGTAGATTAAAGTAAGGAAATATACAGGGAGTTGGTTTTGCCTCGAGAAAATTTATTTAAAAATGCAGATAAATTTTATCGAATACAAGGCGGGGATTTGTTATATTTCTATTTGATATGAAAATTAAATTTTGATAATTATAAACAAAATTCAATTTAATATAAAATATTTTCAATTTTCTCAACCACGGGCATATAAATTTAGAACAACCTGTATACAACAAATTGTTATATTTAATTTTAAGAAGTGATTAGAAGAAGCTTACGAAACTCGGGACAATGCGCTTAGAATAAACAAAGTGAATGGCGCATACCATTATCGTTTTTCGCGGAAGGTTCGATCATTAGCCTATGCTAAATAAGACTCAGTGGAAATCGATAATAGGTCATTATCGTTGTTCGCGGAAGGTTCGATCATTAGCCTATGCTAAATAAGACTCAGTTGAAGTAGATAATAGGTCATTAAATTTTGTAAATAGTAGAAAGTAATTTTAGAATGGGAATTAACTACTTTTTTTGAAATCCATTAAGCATATTTAGAAAGATTAAAAATTGGTTTTGAGGAATACTGCGAATGAGAGTTGGTGGTGGAAGGTTGATTTGTGAATCTGGAAGGGATATTTAGAAAGTAGGGGAATGAATGACAAATAGAGATCAGAATGTTTTGAGCGGTCGAGAAGTGAAGTCCAGTAGTAGACGGTAGTGTACGGAGAGTGAGAAAGCCGGTGTAGTTCCGTGAGTGTGGAGTATCTATCGTGGAACGAGAGGTAGGCCAGGTTGAGAGTAAAAGAACCTCCTTGAGCCAAGAGTGTCCCGGTAGCTGATTGCAGTTTCGAAAAAGGTAGAATACAGCATCACGACAGAAGCAGGAGCGAGAGCTATACGAGCTAGTTTTCAAAGGAGAACATTACTGAAAGCCAGGACGAGGTTTTGATCGCAGCCAAGGATAGCAGGAAACGGGTCTTGTGTGAAGACATTCTCAGTTCACCAGAAAAAGGTCAGTCTCATTTGTTTGGACATGAATGTATGGGTTTTTCGTATTAAATACCACATTATAAATTGAAGAACATAATAAATAATATCAGAAAAGCTTCATCAAACTTAAATAGAATTGTTGCTAATAAATCCTAATAGTTAAATGTTAATAAAAACTTTCAATTGGAAACCAAAAGGAAATAAGATTCCCATTTGTAAATGTTATGTTTAAGAATAATAAGATCTAGCAAATATTAAGCAGTGATTACCATTTAAATAAAATAAACAATATTTTGATTATAATTGTAACCCATATGTGTGTATTATTTTACTCTTTTCTTTCCTATCCCGATTAGGAACCATTGAGAAATACTGAGAAGCCACGTAAGTAAGTAATTAATTTTATAATTCGCCCTGAGATTGAAAACATATTGATATGTGATCTGGTTAATTAATTAAATTATTATTAATGCATTGATTAAATTAAATGACAAATAAGAATATTATCTCATATCAATAATCAAGATCGCATCAGTACATTATTATAGTGGGAACCATTTTTAGGTAGATTATTTCTGTTTAAATACAAGGATTTCCTAGTTTTGACAAATGTCACATTTAAGAAAATGAATCATAATAAACTTTTAGTTCTGCTTCTAATGTCACGAGGACAACACAAATCGGCAAATTTAAGCGCTCGAGTTTATTTCGGTAAGATTATTTCATGAATAAAACTGTATTTATAAAAAATAATTCTAACTAACATAATCTTTAAAAGCAGAAAATATAGACGAATTTGCAATGGTTATATAGCCAACCTTCGTTAGTGGAGTCGGCCCTAGAAGAAAAAGAGCGAGTACATCTTACTTCTTTTTGTAGCATTTATTGACTACAAGAAAGCTTATGATAGCATGGGTCATTAAATGATTATGTGCAATATTTGATTAATACAGCTGATATAGATAGATAACGAGAGCAAAAACAAATTGGTGTTTGTATAAATGAAGGGGGTTGGGAGAAAACCGTTATCAATAGATATCTGAAGGAATGCTCTTTCCCAATACAAAAGATGAAGGAAATATTGTGCATCAGTTCTAACCCCCTCGCTATGTTGCATCGAGATGCATATCATGGGCATAGTCTTGAAGATCCAATTCGTTCTTCCGCTCAGTCAAAACAATCTAAAAGTCTTAAAGAATCGGAGTTTCATTTGCCTAACCAGTCATATTTGAACTGTATTCCTATAACCAGGCGCGTATACAGAGGGGGTCAAAGGGTCCATGGGCCCCCCTATTGTATTTAGTCAATAAGTATTTTTTATTATTTATTATTTTTTCTGTTAACTCTAAACTTTAAGCCATCGTACAACACTAAATTACACGATAACTGCTTCCAAAGAAATGAAAGAAGCCATAAAATCTAATAAAACACCCTTCTCTGAAAAATAATCTGCAGGCGCATTTGTTTGGGTACCGGTGGAACCATAAACAAAGGAAATATTTTTCTCAATTCAAAGAATAACAAAAATGAGATTTAAAATGCAAATACATTACACTGGGTATAAACCTTATCTCATGAAAAGTCACGTTTCAAATTTGCGATACAATAAAGATATAAAAATTTGTATTTTACTAGATAATCCATGCGTACCTACCCATTGATGGTAGAAAGGTTACTTTATGGTAAAGAACGACTAGTGAGATTAATAGTCGTGAATTGTCTATCAATCTTTTGATACCGTAGGTATTTGGGATTATATAGTGTATTTTATCCTTAGAGTAAGTGTGAGTCGTATGGCTAAATCTGGAAAATATAATATTTAATTTGAGGCAAGTCTGCCCCCCCCCCCTATTATGAATTTCTAGCTCCGCGCCTGCCTATAACTGATGAAAAATATAAAGATATAGTATCTTTCTCTAACTTCTGCGAGTCTCGAGATGCAAAAGAGACTAGGTTTCAATTCCTCAAGAAAAGAAGTCATGTAAACAAGTAAATAAAAAAATAAAAGAAAAAAATGGGAACCAACCAACACCAGGCCCTTCAATAATAAAGTCTGTAAGAAGATATAACACAACTAAAGGAAGCAGAAAATCAAGTAAAAGATGAAATATTTTATTGCTGAAACCAATTTTTTAACTAAAATGATTTATTCTGTTAATGAAAAGCAGAGAACCAAAAATCAAATCAGAAAAAATCAGAAACAAAAACAAAGCAGGAATAATACTGTGACTAAACGCCTGCACTTGGTTACATCCATTGTTTTCTTCGTTAAAAAGTGGACATTACTCCACTAATTTTTTTAAAAACAATTTGACTTTTGTTCTTTGTTTACAGTAGTTCATATTATCAATACATTTTTCTATCATTATGTCCATCTTTCTCCCAACTCATTTCATAAATAGTCTTATAACTTTAAAATTCGTTTTTCTTAAAATCATTTGTTGATGACATCCATGATTTTCTCCCGACACCCTTCAAATATTCTATGACGCAGTTTAATACTATCGAAAAATTAATTCAGTATTAATTAGATGTGAAAAAATTTACTGTTTTTCTTTATCTTTTGTTCTACATCTTCGCAGCGTTGGTAAAAGCATTTACAGTACACACATTAGTCAAAAATGTGGGTAATATTTTTATTATAATGACTTATATTGATATATTTCACGGTGCCGGTTTGAGCATTATTCTAATATATTATAATTTTAAATGTGTTGCTATGGTTCTTTTTTAATTAACTGACTTCTAATGCTAATGAGTCGGGACATGATAAAAATAATTAGAAAGACACTGCTTGTGAACATCCAAGAATTATGTTTTAATGCTTTTGTTTTAATATTCACGGTAATTTTTTACTACCTCGGGTGGAACAAATAGTGGATTAAGTCCACAATAGTAAAAGGAATATAGACAATTAGATATCTGTTGTATGAAGTGGGTCGTAAAAGACAGATACCACCAATTATTCGAAGTTACATTTCGTTTTGTGTCATTATCTATTTCTAGTTTTCCATTATTTATGAGCCTTGTACATACGTTTTTAATTATTTACAAAAAAATGCAATTAGTAACAAGCGGTTTTCAACAAAACATGATTAATTGGATTTACGAAAGCAGAACTCTTTTACTTATTTCGACAATATATTCTTTTTGGTGAATACAACACAAGCATTTTGATGTAAACATAATATTATATTATATGATATAAACATGATTGTTTATATATTCAACAAATATTTTATTAAATATACTACGTTTAAAAAAGAATGTGTGGGCCAAAAAAAACAGTCCACCTCGATATTTGGCAGTATTTATTAGATTTTAAGGAAATGACGAAACAGGTCGATATTTGATCTAATGGGGACACATTTTTACGGTACATGCATCTATCATTTGCCAACCCGCTCCCTTCCACTTCCACCTTCCCTTATTTTTAAATAGGCAATAGGGGTCGTGTGGGTGCCACTTCGGTATGCGGTCTACCGTCTAATATGTGGTCTACGGCAATTTAGCTGATTCGGCATGCGGTCTACGTACAAAAACAAATTAGAGAAACTAT